>NC_133754.1:61996250-62319375 GCF_036562045.2 Rhinolophus sinicus | reverse complement strand
AGACAGAAAAAGCAGATAACCATATGATTTCACTGATATGTGGTATATAAACCAAAAACAACAAAAGACAAACAAATGAGAAACAAAAACTCATAGACACAGACAATAGTTTAGTGGTTACCAGAGGGTAAGGGGGGAGGGTGGTGGTAGATGAGGGTAAGGGGGATCAAATACATAGTGATGGAAGGAGAACTGAATCTGGGTGGTTGAACGCACAATGTGATTTATAGATGATGTAATACAGAATTGTACACCTGAAATCTATGTAATTTTACTAACAATTGTCACCCCAATAAACTTTAATTTAAAAAAAAGAAGTAATATAATACCTCTTTTGGTGTTTGCTACATCATCAATGCTCAATAAATAGTAGTTAACGGGATTATTTTATAAAGGCAAGTGATAGTAATATGTAGGTGGAACAGTTCAGACAGACAGGGGTGCAGGTGACCTGAGCTGGCCTTGAAGGATGAGAGGAGTTAAGGAGAGGAGGGGCAGTGTATACAAAGCCCAGAGGTCTGAGAAAGTAGGATATTCTCTTAGGACTGGAAGATAAGAGTGCTAGGGGTGAGGGAAAGTAATGGTGAAGGATTAAGTTGACAGGAAAGCTGGGACCTGATCATGAAGGACCTAGTATGTCTTATCAAGAAGCTTGGATTTTTATCCTGAAGATAATGAGAAATCATTAGATAGTAATTATAGGAACATTTCTTGAAGGAAACAGTACTTGAACTAAGTCTTGAATTATAGGTAGGATTCAGACTGGCAGAGACAAAGAGCTGGGATAGAGAGAGAGAGGGGAGAAGTAGGAATACAGTGCTCAGAGGTAGAAGTGACCTCAACACTTACAGGAGCCAATTGGCTGACAGGTGCTTTGGATCTAATTTCTCTTGGAGCAATGTTAGGAGGCCATCATCTTAAATAAAGATTCCAGAAGGGGTTTAGGGTTATGGCTACAAGAGTGTGACTGGAACCAATCCCAGTGCATTTTCTTCTTTAAATAAATTATTTACAGTCATATGGCCTTCTATCTTTGGGTACTGTTTCTCTCTTTACTTTCAGAGGTTAAGTTTCAGAGGTTAAGTTCTGTATTGCCTCTTTTCTAATGCCTGAAAACTCAAAATAGATTTCATATATTTTTTTCACTTTTCTAGTTGTTTAAAACCAAAGGATAAATGTGGTCCTTGTTAGACCATTGTAACTTAAAGAGAAATTCCTGAATAGAGTAGCAATCAAAAAGAACCTGTGATAGATCGGAAAAACAAAGAAATGACCACATCAACAGCAACTGGGTCTTCACCATAGAGCAACATTGTTCAATAGAACTTTCTGAGTTGATGGCAATATTCTATATCTGCTCTATTCTCTACAATAACTATCAGCAGACATGTGATTATTTCAAGACATACTGAGCACCTGAAATATGGATAGTGAGCCTGAGGAAGTAAAATTTTAACTATTTTTAATTTTAGTAAAGTTAAGTCATAACATCTGGCTAGTGACTCCTCTATTGGACTACTCAGATCTAGAGCCTTTAGAAAACGTTAGCAAGGCTAGAACAGAAATAATGTTAATAAAAGAAAACAAGGCTAGATTAAGGACAAGGGATGGGTACTTTTTTTTTTTAAAGTAGAGCAAAATTTGGGTAATATGTGCTTACATCTTGTGCTTAAGAGGACAGGACAGTTGGAGAAGACACGATTATATAATGCAGTTAGGGTTAAATAAACTAATGGTTCAAAATGATCTGAGGCCAAGGTGAGTGATGGGATAACAGATACCACAAAGAAATAGGGATACTGTATCAATTCTAGCCTTCCCTACCATGTAGCACTGATAGGGATATCTAATCCCAAAGAGACAGGACAGTTTACAATGTCTTTACAGCTTCCCAAGTTATATAAGGAGATAAAAGTTAAATTGATCAATGATATTAGGTTGGTACAAAAATAATTGTGGTTTAAAAGGTTAAAAATAATTGTGGTTTTTGCAATTATTTTTAACCTTTTAAAACACAATTACTTTTGCACCAACCTAACAGCACCTCTTCCAGGATGTTAAGAAAACTGGCACTTTACCAACATGGAGCATAGACTGAACTTTCCTTTCACAGTTATCTGCTGTCCAGAGTGATCATTCTAAATGGCATCAATTCCTGGAAGCTCTATTTATGAATACTGACAGACCAGCAGGTCAGAACCCTACCTGTGTGCAATCCTCATGATAATAGATGGCCCCTAGATGTGGAAATGTACAGGAATCTTCTCAATAAGTTGTACATGTTTGCAGTAACTTCAGGCTAAATCAGAGTTAAGGGGTCCATTCTTCCCTTTGGATTTTGAATTACATTTGAGTGCCTATATGGAAGTTTATTTCCAGGTTATCATTCCAAAAAGACCTCTTCATGATTGACTTATTTCTATGGGCCAGAACATTAGAGAAAATAGGAGATAAATCACATTGTTTGTCTTCTATATCAACAGTGCAGCATATATAATTCACTAGAAGATACATACATACAACACACAAGCCACTATTAATCCCTGTCAGGATATGTAACAGCTTTTCTTGCTTGTACCTAGTCCATCATAAGTTTTCATCAGAAACATGGTATAGTTGTATTTTTCTTTGGAAAATGCTTGTCTTTAACATACAATAAGCAGACAATTGAAATCAGTTACTGAATTGTAAAAGAACATCAGACTCTAGAATAGTTCCAAGTAGGTAACAAGGGTAATAGAGGTAAGATAAAAACACTGCAATAAGAGCATTTGCAGAAGGAACATGTAAAAATCACAAAGAGCGCTTAAACAAGGAAAGCTGTGATAGCAGCCTTGCAGAACCGACAGTTGCATAGTAGAGAACTTTGGTTGGGAGGTGGAGAATGGAGTCTTTCCCAACCCTGTAAGGGGCATAATGGTACAGTGCTAAGAGCATGAGCTCAGCGGGTCAATTCTTGGCTTTGATTCCTTGCTTTAGGTACTGGTCCTGTGATGTTGAGTTGGCATCTGAAAAATGGAAACACTACTTCCTACTTCTAACAGTTTTGTAAAAATCAAATAAGTTAAAGTTTGTGTAAACACAAGCCTGTAAGTTTAGTGTTCAGATGTGGCTGGTGGTGTTGTCCTGCTGCAGGACTTTTTGTGTGAAGTTAGAGATTTAGGATGGGCAGGGAAGGTAATTCATTCTAAGGCAAGGGAGAAGCCTAGATGACAAATTTTATTTAAGGACATGATAGAAGTGTTGGAATGGAGATGTGATTTTAGGACCATACATTGCATATTAGAGTCAATGTGGACCTATTTTTGAGTCTTAAGAGATGGGCTACAAGAGCAACAAAAAAGCCTTATTTCACTAGATGTATACTTAGAGTAAAAGATCTCCTTTGTTATAACTATGTGTTGTACTTGTACCGATGCACAGCATTTCCCTCCTTTTGAATTCCCACTGTAACACAATGTGATAAAGAAAAACATAGCAGCTTGACTCGTGGGGTGCACTCATGCAGAAATACCCAAAAGATGTCATACTGTGGTGGCTTCACAGTCCTCACCATATCAGCTGAGTTAGTGGGACTAAAAGATACTTTTCAATACCTAAGAGAAGAGGAAAAGGGTGGGCATCACTCAGCAGCTGGGATGATGTCAGACATCACAGTAGAAATGAGACATCTTCACAGGGTATCCAGAACTGATTTAGGGGAAGGGATGTTGAAGACATCTGGGCTTACCATCATGGTGAGTGAGGACATTTATTTTTCCATGTTTAGATCCAGGTTGGTAAAGCCTGGAGAATGTGAGGCCATGGAAGGACATGGCAATCTGGTGCCAGCTATATAGTAATGACCCAATAACTGTTATCTCCTTTCTCTTTGTATTTTTTTCCCCCAGAGATAGGCATACACATCAGTAGTAAAGACAAAGGCAAAGACATTTTCCTCTAATTCCTTTTCTGCTACTTAAGCTACCCCCAAGTCCACCCTTCAGGGAATTTTAGGTAGTTAATCTTGTCTAAGAAGTTGCCAAATTGAAACAAATCAGCGAGGTAAGGCAGCTGAGGAAGGATGGTAGGAGCAATAAAGAAGTGTTGGGACTCTCCGGTCTTTATTCTGCTTCTTCCATTACCTAGTTGTATGACCTTGAGCAAGTTATTTAATCTCCCAGGACTAAGTTTTCTTGTTTTTAAAAGAGTGTAAATGATCTGCAAAGTCCTTTCTCTCCTTAACATTCCATGAGTTCCTCTATAATCTAAATTCTCTGATTTTATCAGAGGTTCCTCAGAAAATGCCAGAGGGAGTTATAGTGAAGGTTACAGTGATTACAGAAGGCTTCTCAGACAACATGAGAAATAAGCAGGATGTGGGAGTGCTTAGTGGACACTAATAAAACCAGTTTGACTGAAATTGAGTGTTTTGGGGGTATTAGTAAGAGACAAGACTAAAAATACGTGGTGGGGTCCAAAGGTGACTCAAGCCCAGCTAAAAACCTCTCCCTGCCTTGATTTCTTTCACATTTATCTGAGTTGGGCTGGGGCTCATTCCAAGAAATCTGCCTACCTCTGTAGGGCAAAGCAAGCAATGATTGTGTGTATTTTACTTCTGTGTATATAGATGGCTAGCATTTCTACATCATGATAATAATAGTAATAATTACCATTTATTGAGTGCTTGCCTAAACTAGTCATAAGTTCAATACGCTTAGCATTCATTTTCTCATTTAGTTCTCATAACACCATGTGAAATCAGATTCATTGTATTACCCATTTTACAAATGACAAAACCATAGCTCAGAGATGTTTTCTGTCAAAATTCACACAACCGGTAAATATTGGAGCCAGGTTTGAATCCGAATCTGTTTTGATCTCCAATGCTGGGCTTTTCCCTTGACTCCTTTAAGGCTGGGACTATATAGCTAACACACTGTAAAGCCACCCCATATAGAACATGTCAAAGTCTTTGGGTGGTTTAATGGTAAATGAATTAATCAAAAATAATTAAACATCTCAAGCATATTAAATACAAAATAACTAGGACATGGTTGACTCTCCACATGAATTCCTCCTGATGAAGCACTTTCTGCTGTGACAGAAATAAAATAAATTCTCTCGGTAATTTGAAGCATATACAGCAATTAATTCTACATTTATATGGTCTTTTTTTTAGAACTGTATTTTAATTTTTTAAAGTGCCATTTTAATATCTGTGCTGTAACTGATAATTATTTTGGGAAGGGGGCAGGAACAAGAGGATTTCAGTGACATCACAATTTTTAATGCAACAGCTGCAAGGCTTATATCAACCATGTGCCAAGAGCCCTTGAGCCTGTGAGAGAGATGATAGTCTGTAGCTACTGCTTTCCACCTCAAGGTCATTAGTTTGAGTCTAGTCAAAGTAGACAGAAGCTGAAGGTCATCTTCACTTGATAGCTCCTTTGTGGCCTCGGTAAATGAGATAGTGGGTTTGCCCAATTTCCTCGTGGGCAACCACCCAGGACTAATTCTGAAGGCTCATATTGCAAATGGGAGGACCAACCTTGACATAGACACTCATCATTATGTCCCCTCAAGGTCTAGGCCATGGCTAATTCTGATGATGATGATGATGATGATGATGATGATGATGATATACTCACTGAGAGGCATTTAGCAGAATACCAATTTGGAAAAAAACAAAAGCACATAGCTTCATTTGCTGTTTGTCAGCATGGCTGGAGGTGAATACAGAAACAAGTAAGAAGTTCATTAGTCCTACTCCACTAACGTCCTAACCACACTTCAAAGTCCATCTCAAGTCCAAGCCCACAGAAAAGCTGTTCAGGATCAGTAATCCCATGTGGTTCCAAGAATTCCAATTGCTTCTGCTGTCTATGGATACTCTTATGGCTCATTATCATTCATAATTTCAAATTGTTTTGTACTCTCATTTTGGAGACTCATGTGGGAAATAGAAGGCAGGACATTAAAATGTTCCATAGATTCATCGACTCATGAATCTTGGCTTAATATAAGTCCACAGTGTCCTAATTTGAACAATCATGGTTTTCTCCAAGGAGTCCTTCTTTAAGGCCCTCCTTAATATATCAAGTCTGGAAGTTACCTATAGCAACCACAAACCACCTGCCTCCTTACCCCTAGCATATATAAAGTACTACCTAAGAGGTGGGTATACACATTCTCTTGGGCTACCTTCTTAATTACCTTATCCTGTTTACACCTTAGAATTCTTATGCAACTTAAGAAAAATGGGTAGAACATTAATTAATTAATTAGTTAATTAACAATATTTAAATCAGTAATTCCCCCGGACACTTTTCTATCATATTGTGTTTCCCTGAAAATAAGACCTAGCTGGACAATCAGCTCTAATGCATCTTTTGGAGCAAAAAATTGTATTAATTGTATTAATTTTTGCTCCAAAAGATGCATTAGAGCTGATTGTCTGGCTAGGTTTTATTTTCGGGGAAACACGGTAGCTCTGTTTAGTCTTTTAAATCTAAATATATGTTTGTTTTTAATTATGACTTTGATTCTTCCTTTGTTCAAGCCATTCTATCCCACATATGAAACCCTGGACCCATGTGTAGTGAAGTCCTGTGTGTCACCCATACCCTAAAACCTCTCCTGTTTAAGTATCTCTCCCGCAGATGACTCTTCAATCTGAAACAACATATATTTGTAGAAGGGACCTGGGCACATCCAATGACTCCATGTGCAAGAGACAAAGCACTACATGGCAGCCACGGAAGAGTTAGTGGTGCTTAATAAATACTTGTGGGATCGACTGAATAAATTAATCACCCTGTGTTGCCTCTGTGAGCCATTCCCTCCCTTCCTATCCATTTGGCTCACCAGGCCCTGAGGAAATCCCAGGCCACTAAGAACTCTAACCTCAGGTGCTTATTGAAGGAGATAAAAGCTCCTGTTTCAACCACCTGGCGCTGGATGCAACCAACACCTGTCTGCCAATTACTTCAGTGATGTAAACAGAAGTTCCTAGCTGCATGTGTAGTACATATGATTTTCTGTCTCTGCAGCTGGCTTTAAGAAATACCACATTGTTTAATTTTTCTAAATCAAATTAGTTCTGAGTTTGTGTCCAGACCAGTCATGGTTGGGAGTAATTCAAACTCAGTAACAGTTTTGGAAACAGGTGGCTATGTGAGTGTCCACAAACTGTAGAAATCTTCTCTAGTGTTCAGTCTACTACAATAGTCTCTGGTATGTACATTATTCAAGTCCACATGATCCCCACACTATGCAGACAGGTTATGAGGCCAGCTTGAGTACCGAGGTCTTGATGTAGTTAAGGTCTTTAGCACCTGGCATCCAGTCTCAGTCGATATACCTGGCAGGTCCAGGGTGCTGTGAGGGAATTAGCCAAAACTCTGTTTCCTTTACAGTCTTTATAACTCTTTTCCTTATCTAGGACCAGCAATTCTATCTTTAACTGTCCAAGTGTTTCTCCCTACTCATTTATTTTGGGGAAGATATTGACACGTAGTGTGACCATATGTCATCCAAATCAGGATACATCTAAGGGTAAAAGGGAGCATTACTAATAACTACATCAGGAAATATAACCATAGAATATAATTATCCTATTGTAGCATAGGACTTCCTAAGGGAGTCTTTAGAAACACATGTTGATTTCTTTTTCCTACTAGAGGTGACAATAGGAAAAGAAGATGCTGCCTTTAGTTAGCTTTTTCCATTAATGCATCCCATTACATTTGTGTACCCTAGATCAAAAAAACAGTTCTCTTTCCAGAAAGTTATTCTTCCTAGCAGTGCATGTGTAAACAGAAAGGGAGAATGTCAATCCCGTTATCACCAATATCTACCAAAACTACTTTAGAGAATATTAGAATAAAGTGTCTCAGAACAGATCACCAAAGAGCAAATGGGTATAAGCCTAAAATCTCAATTTATCATGCTCAATGGCTGCCAGTTCCCTTTGCTTTATGCTATAAATAGAAAAGTAGAGGTTGTTTCATTGTTCAGTGAAGCTGCTGCTTAAATACAAGTCTAGACAGATACAGCTCAGCAGAGATGCTCTCAGATTCAGAGTTTTCTGAGGCAGGAAATGCAGAAGGCCTTTATTTTCAGGAGCCACTAGGCACTCACACTTTCATTTTAACAGCAAAAAGTCTCCATCTCAGGAGTTTAAATCAGTCTCCAAGGTGAACCTAGGAAGGTGCCAGAAGTGTTAACTATTATTACAGCAATTTGTTTCCTACAAACAGCAGCCCCCAGGTGGAGAACTGTGAGTAGTTCACTTGTTTTTTTTCTCCTAGATTTTTTTTTTTTCTTGAGTCCCCATGGTGCCACCTCAGAGAGGGCAGAGTGGCCTTTTCCTGTCCTCCTGCCATACTAAGTACAGCCCAACATCTATTGGCTGCTGTAGAAGCCTAGTCTCTCCCCAGTGGACAATTAGACATTTTGAGAGCAGAGAATGTCAATTTTCAATCAAACGACACAGAGAAACCCAATTATTTTACAAAGAGAACAGAAAAAGTCAGCACCCTCCCACCTCATCCGCAGGTTTATAGAGGAACAATTTCTAATTCAGTCTGGTGATACTTGAGGTGAAGAGCTAGTTCTGCTGCTTTTGTGAATCTGTATGTGTCTGTCTGTCTGTCTATCTATCTATCTATCTATCTATCTATCTATCTATCTATCTATCTATTATCTATCTATCTATCTATCTATCTATCTATCTATTATCTATCTGATCTATCATCTATCTTTTATCTTTTAGGGCTCTGAAAATATAGCTATACTTCTTTTGTTTACAGCCTGAAAAAAATCAGATATTCTCCCATATTGCCCGAAAGATGAAAAATATATTTTGCTTTTAATATCCAGGCCTCAAAAAAATCACATTTTCTTTTTAAACATTTATTTTAATTAAAATGTATTGGGGTGACAATGGTTAGAGAAATTACATAGTTTTCAAGTATACAATTCTGCAATATATCATCTATATATCACATTGTGTGTTTCTTAGATTCTTATTTAGGGCTTGCTCTTTTTTCTTCTCATCTCTTACAGAGGAAAGAAAGGTAAGGCACACTAAGAAGAAAATTTTACTCCTTTGTAATTAAATATATTCAAAGAAAATTTTCCATATTTCAAGGAAAGACTGTTAAATGTGAATTGAGGTTAGGGAAGGGGCTGGACTTTATTTCCCTAGCCTGCACCAAGGAGTATGAAAAATATTGATTTGCTCCTGAGAGATACTGGAACAACTTAATTAAAATTGTTTAAGTACTTTAGAATCTTTTGATGGAAAGGAGCGCATAAAAGTGCACCATACTTTAATGTGAATTTTTCAGAAACCAGAAGAAAGACTTTCCACACCCATCCCATTTCAAAACAATATACTGGGCCAAGATACCTTTTCAGTGTCCATGTGTGCTTGGTTGTGATAAATAGAGTCTTTGACCTTTAACAGATGTAAAAGTGAAAACACAGAGAAATCAGACATGCTGTGATGGCTATTGCCTATTTTACAGAGCTTCTCAGCATTATTGATTGGCTGGAAGACACTTCTGAGAGCGGGTATATGCCTCTTAGTAAATCCACTCCATTGGGAGAGGAGTGTGGGGGATTCTAAGACCCTACACAAGATAAGTCACATGAAACAAAGACTGAAATAGTCAATAAACCTAATTCTGTGACAAGAGGCTAGCAAGAAGCTCTGCATGACTTTGGGGTAGTCAATTTCTCCTTCTTGGTTCTATATATCATATAAAGCACATGTATTCCCCTAATAAGAGGCTCTAAAGAGATATTCTTAGCCTATGCCTCCAGGAGCATGTTGGTCTTCTGTCAACAAAGTCAGTATGAAATTCAGCTGGTAAGGCCTTGACTTCTCTCCATTATCCTGTCAAGGACTCAAGGACTTGACTGATCCACTTTTCCCTCTTGAAGCCTCCAAGAGTTATTTCTCTGGCATGTATCTGCTTAACAAAGTTGTTGCTAAAGCTCTGCCTTTTAACCTTTACACATGGGAGATCTGTACTTATTAAAGTCTTCCTTTCCTGCAGGTCGTTCCCTAACTATGACTCCTTGATTGAGGTGTAGCAGAAAGCTGTGCTCAGAGATTTAGCGAGGGTAGCCTACTTCTTATGGGACACCCTGTATCATCACAGTTTAAGCTTTGTGCTACCAGGGGTAAATGGAGTAGGGAGTTTGGCAGGGAAGAAGTTTTACCTGAGTAACTCACGATATTGAATTGGTCTGGGAGAGGCTATAATGAATATAGTCACACACTGGGCTGAGAACAGAATGAGGGAAGTGAATTCCACCATACTTATGAACACTTTTCTTCCTGAAAAAGAGAAATGTCAACAGTAGGCTCAACCACCACACTTATTTTTGAGACATTCTCAGGCTCAGATTTGCTGTCTTATAGCACTTGCTCAGTACATAGCCTTTTAAACTGGCCCCGGCCACTTTCATGAACTAGTTGGTCACTGCAACTCCAAGCTGTATGCCGCCCTCCCTCTTTTCCTCCCTCCCTCCCTTCCACTTGTCCATGGGGGTCTGGCTTTGTCATTGATGTCCACAGGGGCAGGCCTGGACTCTGGTTCCACTAGCGCCTGGGGCCACAGAAACAAGTCTGGGGCTGGAATGGGCCTAAAACCTGGCTCCATGGGTACTTGCCTAGAGCCTGTGGCTATGGGGGCCAGCCAGATTTTGAGGTAAACTGGTAGCCTGGGTTTGTGGGGCAAGGCTGGTGTCTGGGCCTCTGAGTACTGACCTGGTGCTGGGGCAGACCTGAAGCCTGGGACTGCAGGGATGGGTCTGGAGTGTGGGTATATGGGTGTTGGAATAGAGCCTGAGGGCTGACCTGGTGTTAGGATGAGCTGGGTCCTAGGCTGGGAGCCTGGGACCACAAGGACTATTCTGGAGCATGGGGCTGCAGGTACCAATCTGGAGACGTGGTCCAGATCCCAGCCTGACACTGGGGCAAAGTGGGAGCATGGGGCCAGGGGAGCTGGCCTAGGAACTGGGTCTACTGTGGCTGGCCCAGAGCTGAGGTGAACCTGGAGCCTGGGGCTATGGCAGCCCCTGGCACTGGGGCAAATCTGGAGACTGAGTCACAGATGCCTGGGGCCATGGGAACTGGCCTGGTGCTGTAGTTCACAGGGGTGGGCCTGGTGCTGGGGTCTGCACCGAAGTTGGGTGCTCATACCACTCTCCTTCCCCTATGGGGCAGTTGCCTCTCTCTGTGATGGACTTCCCAGGCTTGGGAGAGCAGTGAAACTATCCTTCCCACCCTCTTAAATGCATCTTTTCTTATTTCGATGCTTTACCCAGGTGCTTTAATCTCTCATCTGGAATCCTTAGCTCTTGTGAAGGATAATTGTTCAAATTGATATATCTGCTAGGGGAGGAGCACTGAAAATTCCTATTCTGCTATCTTGTTGGCATTCCTCTAGCTGAATAATTCTTTTTCTACTGTTCTGCTGGCTGGGTTTACACCAACAATGGATATATATAATAGGTAGTTAAGTAGAGCTTGGGGGCAGGCAGAGTTAGAGTGAACAACGAATTTTGGGGGATTATTTTGATTTCAATGTGTTCTAGATGTTGAGTTAAGATCCATAGTCTTTCCAGAGGGCTCACTTGGTGGAATGGCTTGCTGAGTGATGGGTGGCCTCATTCAGGGTCCAAAGGAAAATGGGACAAGGGCTCACAGAGAGACTCTACACCAAATAGACCTACAAAAATTCTGATTGAGAAGGAAGAGGTCGCATCAGGCCCTCACAGAACCAAGGAGGAAGAAACCACAGTTTTATAAGTCACAGAAGTTAAATGCAGACAGTAGCAGAATGTACTCGTACATGCTTCTCACGGCAGACAGTGCACACCCCTATGCTTATTAGATGCCAGAAGTTCCCCTTCTATCCAATGTCACACTCTTATTAAGGCCTCTCTCATTAACCAGTTGCCAGCTGTAGAACTGGGGGGAAGGTGAGGAAACTAAAAGACTGAGCAAACATCTCATAGAATTATTGTTGTACCTAACAGTTGGATCTAGAGAAACTGTTTACACTATTGGGTCATATTATATTTTAAATCAAATGGAACTGAACTAAGTCCTTCAGCTCCTGCTACTTACTAGTTGGGGACTGAAAGAGGTCAAAGGAGTTTTGGACAAATGAAGAAAATGTGAGGAAATTTGCTATTCTGCTACAATGGAGATTTTTATCAGTTTTCAATATTAAGAATGATGCTTACTATAGGTTACTGGAAGACACTTTAAAGTAAATCAGGGTTGAATCCTGCTATTCCTAGCTTGTTTTGTATATTTATAGAAAATGGATTTGAATTTTTTTAAAAAAAAATTTTTAGTTTCTTGTTTTTCTAAGTTTTTTTAGTGACATGTATCAATAGACTGTCTAATATCAAATCATCTTTACATTCCTGGGTTAAGGACTTTTTCTAAATGTCAATCAGTTTTATTTCTTAATAGGCTGCTCCAAAGCCATCTGCTTTTTCTCCCAGGAAGTCCTCAAAATTGCCACTGGCATACTTTCTTGATTTCCAATGCTGATAGAAATACATTTATATTTTTCATATATCTATATCGATATCCATATCTATGTAGATATGGATATCGATATAGATATAATTTATAGAGATTTTCAGTAGAAATGAAGTTAGGCATATTTTTAGAATCTACCATCTTGATCAGTATCCTATCTGTTTTAATATGTAAATAACATTTTCCCCTTAATTTACCTAATACAGTAGTTTTGGCATTGAAAGAAGTGACATCAGAGTTATCATCTAAGTAGCTGACACTTATTGGAGTGTCTCCTTGGCTCATAATTTCTTCTTAGAGGCCTCGTCCTTCTCCAGCCCCACCAACACAACAGAAGAGATGGATCTCTGCTGCCATGATTTACTAACCCCAACCTTTGCTAGATAATTGTTCTCGGGGTAAATATGTGACCCAAAGGATCCTTTCTAATCCTCTTCCTACTGAGAGTTTTTATCAGGGGTTGTTTTGTGGTTGTCTTTGGAGATAGGAGATCAGGTAGATTCTGGGTGGCCATTTTGGGGTCATGTATGCTGGTGAGTAAGAAGGGCAAGATTCTCAGCAAAGAGAAGTCCTGCAGAGCAAGGGAGAAATCCTCTCACCCTCCTGGGATCCTTTTGTGTTAGGATACACAACTAAACATAAAGAACCAACCTACCCTTGCATATCAGATTTAAGATCCACCTCCAGTCTTCCTCGATTACTCTCTTGTTTCATAAAATTCCAAGTTTTCTCCCTCTTTTTTAAGGTGTTCCTCAGTAATGAGTATTCTCCCTATGGCAATATCCTAAATAAAATCACCTTCATTATTCAGTGCATTTCATCTTTCACACAGAAAAACAGAACATGTGTATAGAGAAAAGTGATCCGTAAGTGATCTGGTAACATCAAACAGATAAAAAGATATGGAGAGAAAATTCCTTGGTCCTTGGCAGCCTTGAGAGTCTTTCAAAGTCCAATCCTAGTTTAACATCAGGCCCTCTGTGTTTCCTGCTTTGAGCTTCTGTGACTTACTTCTGTTATCTTTCAAATGGGTGCTCTGATACCTGAGCCAGTTTATGGTGATATCTCTTTTCTTTTTATTATTATTATTATTATTATTATTATTATTATTATTATTTTATTACTTTCAGGTGTAGAAAACAATGTACTAGACATTTATCATTTATATCCTTACACAATGATAACCCCCCTCGCCCCATCTACTACCCCTCTGACATCGCATACAGCTGTTACATTTCCCCTCTCTCTATTCATAATGCTGTACTCCACTTCTTGTAACTATATATATACATATATATGTATGTATATATACACACATATATGTATATGTATATATATACATATACATATACATAAACATATATATATATATATATATATATATATATATATATATATATATATATATATAAAATTGTAGTTGACATTCATTATTGTTCAGCTTCCACCTCAGGAAAGATGTGGATGCCTGATCACTGCACTGTACACCTGAAGCTGAAGATGAACAATAATGGATATATCTATTTCTTGACCGAATTATACCTGGCTAAGATTCTGTAGCTTTGCATATACCTGCAGCACTGGAACTGAAAAGCATGAGTGCTAATAATACAAAAAGCAATGAAAAAAGAGGTAGAATGCCTGGGTTATACTCTAATCCTTATGTTTCACTTCAGAATGTAAAAATCAGCCCTGAAAACTTTGTTTATTAGGTTATTTTATAATTGCCCACTTTTCTGACCAATCTTCCATAAAATACCATAAAATTGTTGAAGACAATGAAGACAAGTAGAACCTTAATCTAATACATAACCAAATTGGGATTTGGGGGAAAATTAAAAGGTTTTATATGAAGGTTTCTTGTTCAGCATTTAGCATAATAAGGTTTCAATTACTCTAGTAGAGGTATTCCTTCCATTGAAAAATGTGTAGCCCCACATGTAAATGGCCCCACAGACAATACGAGAGAGGATGGTCTCAGCTGAACCCCCCTATGAGATTTTCCAGATGTTTTCAGTACATAGGAATAAATTAATAGATTGGCTTTTGTATGACATTGCTGGGTTAGTAAACAAACACAAATCTGGGGGCAGGTTCTGTCAGCAAATGTACTCAGTTCTGATGTAAATTGATGCAAAGCATTAATTGATAAAATGTAAAACGTGGCAAAAAAACACAAGTGATTATCTGATATTTTTAAATTAGGTATTTGTTGCTGTTAAAGCTATAATTAAATTTCTGTTTTGCAGAATAGTTTAATTTTCCTCACAGTTAATGTCATATGAGTAAGTAAATGGAACAATTGTTATCTCTTAGGATTTACAATCTATGAACAATATTAGGCTTACTTTGAGTAAAAAAAAAAAGGAAAGGAAAACAAAATAAAACAAACAAAAAATATTCGGGAACTTTCAGAGGAGCAAATAGGATTTTATTTGTATGCGGTCTGATAATTTAATTTTCAAAGCAAAGAAATTAGATATTTGGAGAAAAAAGTAGGCAATTATTAGTAGTAAAAATACATACCAACGTTTCCATTATTATGTACTGTGGGGCATTTTTTTTTTTTTTTGTAAATTGGATTTATCTTGAATCTCGTCCACTTACATTTATGTACCCCTACTTATTGAGTATAGACAGCTTAGGATGTGCTGTACTATATGCCCAGAATATAAAAAATGTATATAAGATATTTAGAGTATATGAATTTCAGTACACAAATCCAGGTGGATAAGAAATAGAGCATTTTTTATTTCCTCTGAATTAATTTAATATCTCTCTGAGTCCTATTCCTGCTGTGTTGGCAAGGAATTCAAGCTCAGTATGTCTGGGTTTCCCCCTATCCTATTTCCATAGGTCATGCCATACACAATTCCAAGACATGTATGATTAGGAATCTATCTGGAGAGAGTCCCCATTTATTAGATATCTTTGAGAATGAGATATAGCTGTCCTCTGTTTGCAGGGTACCTTTAGGTCCTTCCTGCCATGCATGGGAGGAAAACATGTTCTCAGGCTGGGGACTCTGGTGCCTAAGTGCTTGTCTTGGACCTTGCTGCCAAGCTTCTCTGGAGCCCTGGTCCAGCCAGAGACCTCTTTCTCCCTTGTAGCCCAGGGGAACACATTTTACAGTCTGTTATCTCTCTCCCTCTTGCTTCTTCTTGCACACCAGATTCTCCATTCCATTTACTGCCTACAAACTTTATAAGGTCTTCTATGGAGACCTTCTTGGAAGCAAAAGCCAAGATTATGGGCTGCCTCTGCTTCTTGGCCCAGCCACACCTTCCCCTTGAGGCAGTGATAATGAGTCCCCTCTTCTGCATAACTTTGGTCCTAATTTAGATGAGCATAGTGATTCAAGAACTGTTATAATTACTTTCTTTCTCTCTTTATACTTTAACTGTTCCATACCTAGCTATTAATTTTTTTTTTTTTTTTTTTCCCAAAGAATAGCTCAGATCTTGTGATCTCTGGTTCAAAAATCTTCCTTGGTTTCCCAATATGAATGAAATTAATTTCTCTCATATCTCAGATACTTGAAATCTTCCCTGTTCAAATTCTCGACTGTTCAAATTCTCTCTCTGATGTGTCTTCTTTATGTCCCTGTACTATAGCCAAATTGCAAAATACCTTAACTTATATGGTTTCCCACTTTCTTTCTTGGTTCATGATGTCGTTTTCCTAAGAAAGTCCATTCCCTCCTTTCATACAGATTTCTGCATGACCAAATTCATTCTGTTCTTCGAGGACTAGATGCTGTGCTGGTTCCTTTATGAAGCCTTCTCCTATTCTCAGAGAATACTACCTTCAGGAAAAGTAATAATGAAACCAAAAGCTGAAATGAGTTTATGGTTGGTACCAAAAGAACAGAATGGCAAGTTAGTTTGGGAATAAAGGTAAACATGTGATGTGAAGTCACAATGCCATAACAGATATCAGGATGTGAGTGAATGGGACCTGAGTGAGGGGTTACCAGAGACAGAGTGGTAACAATAAACGCCTGGGGTGGGAATAATCTGCAGTAGGGCCAGGCTTTGAGGAACGGATGTAACAAGTCCATTCTGTGATCCTGGCAGACATCTGTGCTCTTTCGAACTCCAACCTTGGGCAATGCTGTTGTTCCACTTACTGGCAATACCTCCTGGTGATTTATCTGAACTGCCGTTGCACTTTCACTGTATCGCTTTTATGACGCTAAATTTAATAATCATATAATGAGGTTATTATTTATCTATCCTGTCTCCACTATGGATTATAGACAAATCAAAGTTTGGGCTGTCACCTCTTTTACCTTGGTTTCCTCTAAAGCACCTGGCACAGTACCCTGCACAAAATGCCAAGACCACCCAGTTTAAAAACGGAGACATTAGGAATCGATGTCCACATGATGTTGAAGCCATTAAAGCATTGACAAAACAGTAAATTCAAAGACTAATGAGTCTAGTGCCATAAACATGATTGTATTACTTGGCAGTATGTAGATGAAATGGTGATGTGCTGAAGCTACCAGACCTTACCTATCAATACGGCACATGCTAATTAGACAGCAAGTTCCAATAATTATGTTTACAGTGCTGAGTATACCTTGGCAGATATTTAAGTGAAGTCTGAGGGGTTCAACTCTTGGCATATCAACCAACAGCTTCAGGTGTAATCGGCAAGAAGCCAGAATTCTCCATGAACCTAAGTCATTCCAATACTAGAGATGAACACAGACTTTATACTTATCAAAGTAAAAGAATAACATGATGAAAAAAAACAGAATTACTGTAAAATACTGAAGCTGCTTTAAAAGTCTACCACATCCTTCTGTAATGAGGTGGAAAACCCTTCCCCATTGGCAAACCTGTGAGCAATCCTGATTTACTGTGTAAATGGGACACTTAGGGTGGGTCTGGACAGAAGCAACATTATTTTTCTGTTTTGTTTATCTCCTGGTACTGTCCCTAACAGGGACACTCTGCTTATTCATAAAAGGAGATCTGGTCCCAAATCATTCATCTACATGTGCTTCAATTAGCATTGCTTCTGCTCAAGGATCCTCCTACAGAAGGCTTTGAAACACATTTCTAGAAATTTCTGCCTCCTCCCACAGCACCCTGAAAGGCACTGAGATTTAAATTTATTTTCATTCTGCCATCTTTTAGTAAAATCTTTCTTCCCAACTTTGGAATAAAATGTTTCAATGTTTTTGGAGATCATGGAACCTAACAGTTTTCATAGGTCATTTGTACATCTGACTGAATTTTTAATTAATGCTGCATTCCTTTAATATTATCCTTTCTACCTTATAACCCTCCTCCCCTGTCTGAAAGAACTAAAGGAAACTAAGAGACTTGAATTGAAGGATGATCCAGTGATACATTGCTTTTCTGTCTTCTCTTTGGCTAAAAGCTACATGAATCGTAGTGCTTGAGGTGTTGCCACATTCAGCAATACAAGCTTCACATAATATGATATTTAAGTTGGGGGAAAGGAGCCCACATCTTTCTCTCCCTCTTTTTTCTTCCTGTATGTTTACTGAAATAGGAAGTGTCATAACCAGCTTGTCTGTTTACGTCCAGCCCATTATTTTGGTAAGAATAAGAAAACTGACTAGCATTCAGAATTAGCTGTCAAGAAAAGCACACATCTTTTTTCTTCTTATATATCAACTTGTTTAATCAGAGCATTTGTACTTTGATGTATTATTATTATTTCTTTCTATGGGAAGTGATTTATAATGTTACCTAATCAGTGTGGTTCCAATTTTAATCTTGGAGCTGAGTAATAAATATAAGACATTAATTTCCATAAACCATATATATTTGAAAGCTTCATTTACATAGTGAGTAATTTAGGCCTATAAATTCTAATGTGTTTCTATTCCTTTTGGGTTACTGTTTGCATAACCTTTTTATAGCTCTGGCAAACCATAATGCTGCCCAATGCTGACAAATTTCTTGCTGTTGTCCAATGCATAAAAATATGTTTTAAGCTACTCTCTAATACTCCCTCAGTAATATTTCTTCTTTCTTTCTCATTCACCATTGAGGGTAATTCCCTTCTAGGAGCTGAAAAATTCTATTTATTTTCCCTACCAATTTCAGCATCTTATTTGGCATTTTTCCCTATCCTAGTACATGGTTCTGATATAGCTGGAACCAATAGAACCCCCATTAATTCCAGGCAGGAGGACTCTACTTTAAGAAAAGTGCCAACTCAGCTGTAAGTAATACCACCCTTGTCTCTAAGAGGTCAGGAGCATAAGCCTGAGTGTAACTGAGTACACTTAACGTATAACCTGAGCGTTCTTCAAGGTGATGTAAGGATGGATTGAACACATTTAAATGGATCATTCTATTTCAGGGAAATATATATATATTCAAGGTGCCAAAACAATGAATACACATTTTAAGAAAGAGAAAAAAAACTGTATTAAAATTGTAATACTCAATATATACTGGTAACAAAAGATAAATACAAGTCATGTATATACATTTTTTGGCACCCCTGGGGCAGGGGAGATAGAGAGAGAGAGAGAGAGAGAGAGAGAGAGAGAGAGAGAGAGAGAGAGAGAGAGATTTAACATAGAGAAAAAAGATTCATCTTCAGTAGTTTCTACATGCTTAAAGTTTCAAATATTTTTTTGCTTTTCATAGACAACTGCCTTGAGCCTAATCTTATAACATCCTAAGTATGGATAGCATTTTGTAGTTTTTAATGTACTTTCATGTACATTATCACATTTGATCTTTACAATATTTCCATATTTTGTTGCTCTATTCATGTTAAAGATAAGGAATCTAAGGACCAGAGAGTTTTGGTATCATATTGTTATTGACACAAAGGGAATATTCATTGGGTTTGTCTGGAATATAGTAAGAACTGAAATATACACTGGTTCATGCACAAATAGTCATTAAGGTATTGACACCTTTTTATAAGACCATGGTCAATGTTTCCCTGTTACCCAAGTCTTTTGAGCCTGAGGGAGGATGAATTACAGGCAACACAGAAGTGTGCTGGCTCATGTCCTAAGTGTGCTCTCCTGCGATTCCATCCAAACGCTTTTCCCTGAATCTCGTCCAAGTGAGGAGTGAAACAAAATCATTAGCTGCTGTTTCACAAACAAGGTGAAATAAATCAGGGGTCTCAGCTCAGTTCCTAAAAACAAGAGTCCATTTCACCCATTCTGCCTCTGTTAGGCAGTCCTAGTGGTCAAAGATTAATTGGTACACGAGAAGAGTGTTCACTGCTCTCCCTGGAGTCAGAGAGATGGATGCTGAAGAGGACGCTGGTTCTGTGGCAGATATAAGCAGAGGTAGTGCAGTCAGAGGCAAACACAAAAGGCTTATGGTGAGGATGCTAAGCTTCAGTTCCACCCCCAGCACCACCTTACGCTAGCAGTGCTACTCAGAGTTGCTCTGCATGAGCTGTATGAGGAGAGCAGGGGATTTGGAGTTCGGGAAACCTGGGTTGCCGTCCTTGCTGCTCCACTTACCAGGATTGGGAGCTTGGGCGTGTTGCTTTGCTTTGGCACATAGGATTACTGCGTATCAAGTGTGTACTACTTTTCTACTGCTGTATAACAAATTGCCACCAACTTCAAATCCATTTATCATCTCAGTTTCTGTAGATCCTAAGACCAGGCACAAAACGGCTGGTGTATCTGCTCAGGGTTTCATGGGACAGAAACACGTAAGGACCAGGACCTCAGTTTTCACTAGACACTTATAATCTTCTTCCAAGCTCCACAGGCTGGTGGGTAGAATTCCTTTCCTTACACTTGTAGCATGAAGGTCCTCCTTTTCCTGCTAGCTTTTTGGCTGCTCTCAGCAATGAGAAGCTGCCTGCAGTTCCTTTCTATGTGGTCTGCAAGGGCAGTTCACAAGATGGATGTTGGTATTTTTCTAGGTCAGACAGAACATATCTCTCTGATTTCCTCTTTTGCCACTTGCCAGAGAAAAGTCTCTAATTGGCTCTTATGTTTAGGTCACGCCCACCTGAATAATTGCCCTATGTTAAGGACAATTGTGCCATAAACCATAACCTAATCACAGGGATAAAATCTGTCATATTTACAGACCAAAGATTACACCAAACATATACATCCATAGCAGGAAATCTTGGGGGCTATCTTAGAATCCAGCCTACTGCAAAGTGACACAATTTATGTGAAAATCAGCTATCTCCAGGCAAATACGTGGCATATCATAAATGGCAATTATTATATAAAATGGGGTGAAGACTTGATAGGTTTTTGAAAGGTATGATGATTCTGGTAGCTGTTTTATGCATCTGTTTCTCATTAAGAGAAAAATTCCATGTAAGTACAGTTCTTTTTACCAACCATATGGCCTAGCCTACCTCTGAGTACATAATATATGCTTATGAAAGATTGGTTTAAATAATATGGGCTATGAGAAGTAAATCATCCTTTCACACTAAGCAATTGTTTTGACATTTTGAAGACTGTAGACAATTATTCAGGACTCCCTCGGGGCATTCAGATTCATAGTTTTAAGCAATATTCATTTATTAACAACTTACACATTTTTATTTACACATAAGACCACTGTCAGCTCTTGGACCTCTCTATCTGCAACTGCAAACTGGTCATTTGTACTTGTGAGTTACTTACACATCCCAAATTAAACATGTCACAAATGGAACTGCACCCCTCAAATCATTTTCTCCTATTATAACTTCTGGCATAATGACTGTATTAGATCCTCCCCAACTTCCAAAGCCTGAAAGCTGAGAATCATTCATTTTAGACTCTTCTCCCTCTTATCTCCTTTATCCAATTGGCCAAATCATGTCAGTACTATCTCCTGAATACTTTGATTATTCCTCTTTTCTTTGTCTTCACTAAACCTGGCCCTTATCATTTCCTATCTGTGCTATTGCAATCATGTAAACCTAATCAGATTTCCTGTTCTCAGGTTCTCCAATCCATTCTGCACTCTATTGTCCAGGTTATTTTTCAAAAGTATACTGAATCTCGCCAATTTTCAGTAACTCAGTTGATGCTAAGAGAAAAGTCTGGCTGTCCAGCTTCTAGTTCTGCTATCTGGCTATACATGAACACATAGCAGGAAAAGTTATCTTCTTAAAAATTTTTAGGCATAATTTACATATAATAAAACACATAGATATCATATATGTTTTGACAAATATATATGTAACATATACACCTTTGTCAACCAATATCCAATTAAAAAATAAAATATCAAAATTATCTTTTCAAAACATAAATCATATTATGTCACTAGTCATATATCTCAAAAACTTCCCATCACAGAATGAAATTCAATTTCCCTTCTTAACTAGGTAATTACATAGGTGAGACCCTGCCACCTCTCCAACCTTTCCCCCTAGCAGTGAGACCCCCTGATTCACACAGCTCATGTCTTGTGGTCTTTCCCAGTTGTCTCAAATATTACAAGCTCATCCCTGCCTCTGCCTAGAGCATTCTCACAGTTCTGGGTCCCCTCACTTCCTTCTTGTCTGTTCAAATGCCATTTCCCCAGAGCTCAATCAACCCGTGTTTAAATAACTTGTGCTTTGGGAAGCTTTCATAATCACCCTATTTAAAATAGCACCCAACTTTCAGTCTTTCCCCTTTCGAGTATCACCATCTGACACAATTTTATACATTTATTTGTTTATAGTTTGCAATGGAATGTAAGAGGACTTTGGATATATTGTTTACTGACATATGCCCAATGTTTCAAATAGTGTCTAAGAAAAGATTCTCAATTAATATTTGTGAATGGAGGGGATAAAATCTCTATAGCATGACATAAAAGGCCCTTCATGATCGGGGACTGCCTTATGTTTTACTTAGTTTTTCCACTTCCCAGAATCCCTAAGCTTCAGTCACTTTCATTTACTTGGAGCTCAATAAAGACACTAGATTTCCCTTTGTCCACCTTTCAAAGGCTTGCCCCTTCTCAGCTTGAGTTTCTTTCTCTTTGAATAACTCCTTGACTCCTTCAACACACTTCGTGTATCTCCCCTCTCCACTCTTCCTCCTCACATAACTCTTAGAATAGTTCCTAGAATGTCCAATAAACACTCATATTTCAGCAGTGTTTTTCTACCTATATTTGAGCTCTTTGAGGATATTGACATCTTTTCATCTTTGTATCACCAGTACTTGCCCAGTTTACTACATAATTTGAGCTCAATATTTTGTTAAAAGAACATAACAGGAAGCAAATGAGGAAAGAGGGAAGAAGTAGATAAGAAGAGAGGAAGAAAAGAAAAAAGCTAGAAGAAAAAAACAAAATAGACACTTAGGTAATGAAATATGAAGATTTGAATTCAGTTTCTCAAATGCAGAGTCCAGGGACTCAGCAAAATAATCTGGAGTTAATTCATGCCTATTCTCAGCTATTAAATCTAAGTCATTCTTAGGATGAGCTTCTTGGTGTGTGTATGTTCCTAAAGGAAAAGAAGAAGATGGTGCAGAAGATGTATTAAGTGGTGGTTTTTATATAACCCTATAACAGGTTTAAATACTAGAAAATGGTAACCTACTTCTGTGGGACGTTTAGTACACATACAACCAATTCTCTAATGTTTTATGTAAATGATGGGAAACACACTCTTAACATAGTTAAATGTGAACATAATCATTTTATGTATGACACCCAGTAAACCCCCTGGTTTTCCCTCATTTCAGTTTGGTACCTTCCTTGATCAATCTTTTCTTTTAAAGTTATACAAAAAAAGAAGAGTAGAGAGAAAGCTTACAGGATTGTATTAATCATTTGAATTTTTTTCTATATTTTATGATGCTTTGACATCTTGGTGCCTTGCTGGCTGCGGGGAAACTGCCCCTCTCAGGGCTAGCGAATTCCAAGAAACAAATGGCTCTCCTGTGAGCACACCTTTCACATGCAAACCACCCAATCCAAAACCCTCACCCCAACCACCGCCTTTACCAAGCTCTCACACACCAAGTCAATATCCCCACCACCAACACCTTAAATCATCCCAGGGTCTTGTATGGGATGAGGAGAGACCATCTTTATAGCCCAGAGCCTGCTGAAATTATTTAATCTGTCCAATCTTAAACTTGTTCAAATTTGCCTACTCTACCTTGCCCATTCCTTCTTGAGGAAATCACAATAAAGTTCTGAGCCACACTTTCTCCTTTGGTCCTCCTGTCCAACCTGGGGGCTTCCCCATGTAAACCTGCAATGGTGTAGCATGTCTTGTCTTATGAACTGTGAGTAATAAAGATTCTTTAAATGGCATTAACCTCTCTGTTCCATCACCTCTACGAAATAAAGTCAGTCTCTATCAATTAAACTCCACGTACAATCAAGACAATGTTTCCATGTCCGTAATACAAGGACTAGTAATGAATCCTTGAATTTGATTAATTCTAATTATCACTGTACTGCATTCCCCTTTCCCCCAAGAACTGCCTGTAATAGTAAGCATACCAGAAAAATAAGGAATTGACTGTAATATTAATCACACTAGAATGCAGGGAGCTATGAGGAAAAGAAATGGAGGAATTCCCTGGGAAACACTGCAATATATGTTCACATCATTCTCTGGAACAGTACTTCAGACAAAATCCATTTAACTTGTTCTCAGCCATCACAGTTGTTTTCCCGAATCATAAAATTCACATTATAAAATAAACCCTGACGTCAACTTGATTAGTATGATCATAAATCTTAACAGCAGTATGCATGCTTTAAACTGCATTTTTTAGGCCACAATTATAGATTCTATTATTTCTCCCACCTACTACAGTAATTAGATATTATTTCAACACACTGCCAATTGTTGGCAGTACTTTTTTAATACATATAAAAGAATCATTGGTTTAAAACCAATGAAACAAGGTTTTTAAGCTCAATGGCAATATATTAAGTATTAATTATATTGATTAATTTTGGATTAAATTAAAAAGGGACCAAAATTATCCAGTCTTTACTTATAAAGTTATATACTCTCTATATAAATTTTGAGCCTTTGACATGCATGGACACATTTGTAAATATCTAGTTAGGTATATTATTTGGTTATGTTTTTCAAGGAAGATTTCTATTCTAAATTAAAAGTTTTGCAATGAAGACTTTTCTTTGGACCACATTTATGCAAATTTTATAAGGTAAAATAAATATTCATTAATAGCCTGCTGTTAAATAAACTGTTGCTACAGGATGATCTATGAACATTAGTACAGAGATGGAGGTTTGTAATTCAGGCCTTTCTAACTGGCTTGGCTATGTTTCTGAAGGTAGGAGCTTCCAGCTGATGACCAAACACAGACAAGGTCAGTGTTCAGAATTTCCATTCACAATGAAACCTACCTGTAGCAGGCCAACTTTACTCCTGAGTTTCGATTTCATCTTTGCATTATTTGCTTGTGAGTGAATTTGGGTCCATTACTTGACCTTTATGGTTTCCTTAATCCTTAATTTCATCATCTGTAAAGGGAGAGGTTAGAATTAATAATCTCTTAGGTTTTTTCAACTGCTGACCTAACAAAAATAAAGCATTAGAAAATTGTATAACATAAATATCTCGATTGCACATATGAACAGGGATGAAGAAGGCAACTGTATTATTTATTATGTTATTCATCCACAATCATTCACCCCCTCATTCATTCAGTCTCTCATTATTTAGCAAACACTTGCTAAGTATGTATTAGATATGAAAGAAAAATAGAATGAGCTCCTTGTTTCAAGGATGATTTTTATCTACCTTTCCATCAGAGGTTCATCAAAGAAAACCATCTTAACCTTTATTATAGCCAGATACATACATAAAATACATACATAAAATTTTGAATAACTAGTCATCTTAGTGAGATTAGAAAAGTTGTTACTTTATGTTAAAAAATATATTTTAGTTCATATTGATCAACTTAATTGCCTTGGAAAGTATGATCAAGAGAAACTAAAGAGTAAATATGTTTAATTATATATATATATATATATATATATATATATATATATATATATATATATATATATATAATTGTTTTTATGATAAAAATGGCTGAACAATTGAATGGGATTTCAAGCTAAATGATCAAATTTTTTTATTTAAGTTTCAAGAACAGAATGGATTGTCAATGGTCTGAAATGATGCAAAATGGAGTTTCTCATAGAGGCTATTAATATGAATCAACTGACAATGCTTAAAATAATAATAACCATGATAAAAATAAAATATGTACTTTGGTCCCTCAATAACAGGTACAACACAATCCAGAATCAGTTCAAAGATATAGCCATCTAATCAATGTATACAACTAGGAAGGAAGACTAAAAAGTCTTTTTATGGACCACAAACACAGAGCTTCAGAAACTCCATTCTCATTCTCCACGAAGAGATAACCCTTAGTGATTAAAAATCAAAGCTGAAATAGCATTACACCAACCCTTTTGCTTTTCCATTCTGAGGGTCATTCATCTATCACATTCCTTGGATGTTGACACACACACACACACACACACACACACACACACACACTCACAAGAGATAAAGCAAGATGCAACTCAAGCCGAGAGTGCCTCACTGTTGCCCATTAACAAATGACAAAGGATGGCAGCAGAATGCCTAGTGGAGAGAAGTCTAAGCTAGCAGACTGACTAAATATTCAACATGCTCCAAAATCCTGATTATCAGAACAACAGCTAGAATAGCTAATGCACAAGTAGGCTCAATTAACCCTAATTAGTTGAGAGTCAGGCTACAAAAGACTTAATTAGCAGTTATTAGGTGTTGTTCAGAAAAAGAGCATAAATAATGGTTGGCAGCAAACTGTGTTTAAGAGTCTCCTGGCTGAGTGACACCAAAAAAGAAAAAGTAAATAAAATAAGTGAAATCAATGATCCTCCATTGGGGATTAAATGTAGAATAATAATATGGGTCTCGACTTAAATTTCATTTATTCATAGTGGATCACTGATCTAATTTTTCTTTCTTTTTTTTTTTTTTTTCTGGAGACTCAGATGCTTCAAAAGAGAAATTTGAAATTGTGATGGTTACACTCTACCACAAAGAGAGGAGCATCTGCTGCTGGGATGGTGAGGGGCTAACATGGTTCAGAAGATTAGATGAAACATTTTCCTTGAACATTTCAAAAGGCAGCCTTTGGAGGGCCCCACATTGAGGAGGTCCTGGGAGGAAAGGTTGATGGGCAAAGAGAGCACAGTAATGAGTTATGATGAGCATTAAGATAAGTTGGTGACTGAGGCCAACTCTGATTGGCCCAAGCCTGAATCCTGGCTGCACATCAAATGGGCTCCTTTCAGCAAAAATCCCCCTTCCTTTTTCTTGCCCTATTTATTCACCAACGTATTTCTTATAGGAGCTGAAAGTTAAGCAGCCCCCTCTTACTTCACAGTAAAATTATTTTTATCAAGAAGACAAAATAACCAGATTAATATGAAAAACAGAAGTAAAGAAATATGATACACCCCTCTCCACCAGTCTCATTCTCTCTCGTTCTTTCTCTGACAAATTTGTAGAATAAGTATGACTGTCAGAGGGATGCAAAATTAAAATATCCTGCACAAAATATGGGCTTGACATGAGTGAGACCAGAAACTTGTTTTAGAACATTACAGGGTTCTTATGTTTGAATGCATGTTTAATTACCTTTATTTAAAATGACTATAAATGCTATCACTCGAAAAACTATTTAGAATTGTCATAAATTATTTCCAAAGAAGAATACTGTTTTGTAGATGTGTGTAAACATATAAAATCTATCCTTTAAGAGTCTTCTTTAACTAACTATTAACTTCATATAATAACTGGCTTCCTCTTAAAAGAAAATGCCAAAGGGCCACTTAGGAAGAATGGAAGTGTCTTAGTTTGTATTGGTTTTCCATTGCTGTGTAACAAATTGCCACCTACTTAATATCTTTAAATAATACTCACTATTATCTCACAGTTCTATAGGTCAGGTGCCCAGGCTGACTTGGCTGGGCTCTTAGAAGGTCAAAATCAAGGTCAGGCTGAGTTTTTATTTGGAGACTGTGAGGAAGAATCTTTTCCTAAGATCCAGGTTGTTTTCAGAATCCAGTAGGTCTGGGGTCCTAGTTTCTTTGCTGACTGTTAGACAAAAGTTACTCTTCACCCCTAGAGGGCCCCACATTCCTTCTTTCATGCCTGCCCCCATCTTCAGTGCAGCAATAATACACCAAGTCCTTCTCATACCTTGAATATATCTGACTTCTCTTTACACTCTCAGCCAGAAAGAAACTTACTGCTTTTAAAAGTCCCATGTGATTACATCAAACCCACTTGAATAATCTCCCTTTAGATAAACTCAAAGTAAACTGATTAGTAACCTTAATTATCTCTTAAAATCTTTTTTGTCATGTAGCATTACATAATACCGGGCACGATATCTTACCATATTCAAAGTAATAAGGGTTAGGGCTCAACCTTCCTTTGTATCCAGATCTAGGCCCCTGCTGGATACAGAGGGTGGCAGTGGTCCCTGGGCAGGAGCAGGAGAGGGAGGCCAGCAGGGTACCCAAGTACCACAGGGTGGGAGAGCAGGTGGCTGAGAACATATCCTGGAGACAAAGGGGTCAATGGGAGGGGGCACTGAGCATGGACCCCGACTCTAAACCTCCAGTACATGCTCATGGTCCCATTGGATTTCTTTTACGAAACACAGATTCAAATGTAAGATTATGAAGAATTTTCAGATGGTGGCTACAGACTATTAAACCTCATTGGAGGTCTCCCTTTTGAGTGTGAAAACGTGCTGATCACATACCCATTAAGCGGGCACTGGCAATACACACTGTTTAAGTGATAGTAGTAGTATTTTGTGGACATCAGTCACTTAGTAAACAATATGCTTAGTTACTTCAAAATACCCATTTTATTTTGTACGAAGGTACTTAAGAAATGAGGCTTGATAGAGAGGCATTTCATGCTCAATGAGGCTGTCTATGAGAACTCCAAACCATTGACTTCAAGTATTTCTTGTCATGGTGGAAGAGCTATTGATATTTTACATGGAATATGCAAAACTCCCTTCATTTTAAACTTTTTCCTGCTATTCTGGATATTGTCCTAACTCTGAAGCTAGAAATCTGGCTTGTTCCACCATCACTGAAGTTAATTAAAAATAAATCAACTTGAACTTACATTCACTTTTAGTATTTTTTTTTGTAGCTTATCACACAATTCAAATTCCATTCAATTACCAAATAAGTTATGAGAATTACACAGTTTTTCCTGTTTTTCTTCTTTTGCTGTCAAAGCTACTACAGATAGTACAAGTTTAATCCCAAGGAAACTCATAAAGTGAATTTTTCACACAATTGCATATTATTTTCCTGTTATGTACAATTCTCTCTGGGTGCCCAATGCTCAGTGATTGATCTGTGAAGCCAGAGTCCTGTCTGGTTTTGAGATTTAAGCATTCAACCACCACTAAATTTTTGACAAGGCTGTTTAAAGAGTGGTGTGATTGAATAATAAGACCAGTCAAAAACTGCAACATATGCTTTGGTCTATGTGGGAAAAACAACTCCCAACATCTACAAAAAGAGAAAAGGAAAAAAAAAACAACAGCAACAATTCTTTAAGAGTGGTGAGCTGAGGCAAAGATCACACACATTGGAGAGAGATGAATCTGGGCTCCTGGCTAGTATAAAAGGATGAATCAAAGTGCAGCAATGACAGCAGACAATGGGTCTAATTATCTCCAGAGGGGGGCATTATAATGTTCAGACTCCAGCTGTCAAGCAGCTGTAAACTTCTCCTGGGTAGCATTTGTGTGTTCAGAGTGCAACAGCAGAACTCAGTTTCACCAAAAGACCACAGCATCAATGCAGAGCCAAGCCAATGCTACTCTTTAGGTGCTGGGAGGCTTGCTTAAATAACTATGGTTGCCTTTCCAGATGCATGGCTCTGCTCTAAACTATGAAATACTCATAGTGATACCTTTGAGACTTCCAACCAGTAAGTAGGTTCTGATGCTAATACTTGTGAGATCACAAGTGTGATACAATGGTGATCAACACCATTGATTTTAATTCTACTAACATTTACAGGGCTCTTTATATGGGGAAAACATTATGCCTAGCAGATAGCATCATGTGGTGGGTAACAGCTGGGCTTTTCCTCTTGTGTTACCAGGGACAAGGAACCTAAGTGCTCTAAACAAAGACGTTCTCATGTGTATCACGGCAAAAATCACTATCTAGATAATGGTTCCTTGTTTTGTGTTCCCTGGAAGCAGACTCCCAAATTAGAATTGGGTACAAATTGTTTAACTGCAGGATGATCCCAGAAACACTGGTAAGAGAGCAAGGGATAGAGGGAAGAGAAGTCACTAATGAAGGATAAGCTAAGAAGCAAGTTATCATTGTGATACCTGGCGCAAGGACTGATTCTCAAAATATGGTTCATGGTTGTCCAGCATCAGCATCACCTGGGCACTGGTTAGGAATGCAAATTCTCGGGTTTCACTCCAAATGTCCTGAATCAGAAACTCTGCATGTGGCCCATCCATCTGGTCTAACAAACACTGTAGTTGACTTTGATGCTCACTCAAGTTTGAGATCTGATGAGCTAGAGAAATCTGGGAGACTATGCAGAGCACCTTTCCCAGAGTTATTCCATCATGGGGAGAAAAGTAGCTGTGATATTTATACACCAACTCCCATCAGTCATTATTGAGGACCATTGGGGAGAGGGTGTAGGAAATAAACATTAGTTCTCCAGCACTTTTGCCTGTGGTGCCTTTGGGCAGAACAGATTCCAGAGTAAATTCTTGGCAGAACAATGTTGGTCCTGGCAGCTGGAAGTCCTAGAACATTAAAATTTCCAGGCCCAATGGGTGGGACATCAACAGCTACTACTGTGGTCTTAAAAATTGAGGTAGTGCACTGAAGGGCATAATGTAGTGCCTATCACAAAAACCCACTGTGTATTAAAATCTAAGGGTAACAAGCTGTAATCCCCACCTTCAGAGAATAGACAGTGTACAAAGAGAGCTAGGATGCAGATTCTAGTAAGTAGAATCCAGGGGCAGCATGAAATGAATGCCAGAAGTGATGGAAGTGCAGGAGGGAAAAGACATATCTGATTTGAGGGGGAAGAAAAATGCTCATGAACCACTGGCATCTGAGATGGGATGGGAAGGCTTTTTGGTACACTGAGATGAAACAAGAGGGGTGATTGAATTGTGGGAAGGACACAGATCTCTGTATCAGCTGCTCATCATCACTGGAACTTGAGTGTCTATTGGATCTGGATGTCTGAGCTGCATGCATTTATTTAAAAAAAATGGAAGTAACTTTCACAGCTAAAAAATTTGAAATGTAAGGATGCTAAAGGTTGGTATTTCTTTGCTACTTTACATCTCCAACAGCTTCACCTGTGATTTTCAGGGAAAGATTTAAGGATTCACGGTTTGAAAAGCACAGAAAGATGTTTCAAGCAGCTGCACAGATGTGCTGCTTTCCTGGGACTTGTATGGAAATGAGAAAGTGCTGACTTAATTTGTTTCCAGTGGCATTATTACCATTATAACATAACTTTGATAGTCTTAGGCAGAGCTATCAATATGTACTGTGAGAATTTTACACATATAAATTTTAAAAACTCAGTTCTGAGGAGGAGGGTAGAGTGGAGAGAGGAAATAATTTGAGTAGAATGAATTCAGAATTTCACTTTTTTTTTTTAAACTGGGATCCCAGATCTCACAGCAAAATATATCCCTCTACTCTACTGCCCTGTTTCACAGATTTCCTTGGTGTCCACCCCTCTAAACCCACTGCTATGGACTGAGTGTTTGTGTCTCCCCACTCCCCCACCACCACCCTGCATTTATATACTAAAGCCCTAACCCACAGTCTGAAGGTATTTGGAGGTGGGGTCTTTGGGAGTAATTGAGTCATGAGGGTGGAGCCTTCATAAATGGATTAGTACCCTCATAGGAAGAGATATGAGAGAGATGATCTCTCTCTCCACCATGTGAGGATACAATAAAATGATGGCTGACTGCAAACCATGAAAAAGGTTCTCACTGAGGCAGAGGAACTGAATAAACATTTTTCCAAAGAAGACATACAAATGGGCAACAGGTACATGAAGAGGTGCTGGACATCAGTAATCATCAGGGAAATGCAAATCAAAACCACAATGAAATACCACCTCACACATGTTATAATGTCTATTATCAACAAGACAATAGATAACAAGTGTTAGCAAAGATGTGGAGAAAAGGGAAACTTTACACTTAATGTATATTGGTACAGAAACTATGGAAGACATTATGGACATCCCTCAAAAATTTAAAAATAGTACTCTTATATGATCCAAAAATCCACGTGACTACATATACCAGGCAATTGAAATCAGGATCTTGATGAGATGTCTGCACCCCCATGTTCAGTGCAGCTTTATTCACAATAGCCAAGATACGGAAACAACCTAAGTGATTGCCAATGGATGAATGGATAAAAAAGATGATACACACATACAAGAGTATTATTCAGTTATGAGAAAGAAGGAAATCCTGCCATTTGCAACAACATGGATGAAGCTTAAGGGTATTATGCTAAGTGAAATATGAGAGACAGAGAAAGATATATACTGTATGTTCTCACTTATATGTGGAATCTAAGAAAGCCCAAGGCATAGAAACAGAGTAGATGGTGGTTACCGGGGGCTGGGAATTGGGGGAAATGGGGAGATGTTGGTCAAATGGTATAAACTTCAAGTTATAAAATGAATAAGTTCTGGAGACCTAATGTACAGCACGGTGATTATAGTAATTATTACTTTAATCACATACTTAAAAGTTGCTAAGAGAGTAGATTTTAAATGTTCTCACCACAAAAAAGAAACGGTAATTACATGACATGACAGAAGTATCAGCTAATGCGATGGTGGTAACCATTTTGCAATAAATGAGTGTATAAAATCAGTACATTGTACATCTTAAACTTGCACCATGTTATATGTCAATTATATCTCAATAAAACTTTAAAATAAAAATAAATGATCTTTACCTGTAAATACATCATTATTTAGTTGCCTGTAGGATAAAGCTCGCATATATGCTATGTAATAAATGATAAATTGGTATAGGAAGAAGGTATGTATTTAGTCCGCTATATATCAGAGAAGGAGGGAGGTAGGAAAGAAAGAATTTTAATATAAAAGTTTCTGCAGGGTCAGGAATTTGACAAATATTAGGCTGTATTATGAGAACTAGATGGGCTTATGAAGTGTCACAGGGACAGCCCCAAAGTGGAAGGTGTAACATTTGTCTGTCTACCTGACTCCCTGAACAGTCGGTCCCATGAGAACTGGGTGCTACTTCACGTGAAACAAGACTTCATAGCTTTATAGAAGCAGTACCAGTCAACTTCAGTCACTTTTCTTAGGTTATATTGGAAACTGATCTACTTAATGTACGGTGTAACTCAAGTTATAAAATTTTAAACAGGATACAAATTTTATCCTTTTTTTTCATGGACACTCATAAAAATATTCCCCAAGCTGTTAATGAAATTTCTAACTCAACTGAAATATGCAACATGCAACAATGCCTGCCACGTAAATGTAGTTTTTATACTTACTATATGAGCAGTTACAGTCTACATTTAAGCTACACTAATGTGTTCGTAAAGCTAGCAGAAGAAAATGAATTTTGAATAAACCAACCCTTCTCCCTTAGCTCATTGTATTATTTTTAGGCACCACGACATACTTCAACATTTGAAATACTTTTAAACACTGATCTATTTTTCTAGTTGTCTATTACTATAAAAACTTCTCCCAAAATATAGTGGCTTAAAACAACAATTTTTTATTGCTGCTTGCTCACTGTTTTGTGAATGAGTGAGTTCACATGAGTTATTCTTGCCTGAGGTCATTCACGTAACTGCAGTCAGATGGTAGATGGTGACCAACTGAAAGGCCCAGCTGATAGTTTCTTAACTCACAAGTCTTGTGCCTCATCTGGGAAGCCCAGAACAGTTGGAGATGACTGGGCATTTCTCTCTAACCATAGAGATTTTCCACTTGGCTCGATAGTTTGAGCTTCCTTATAGCACGGAAGTCTCAGTATACACTACTTACATGGTGACTGATTTTTCCCTTGAATATATATTTTAAGAGACCAGTGCAGAAAACACATGTTTTTTTTATGACCTAGTCTTAAAATTAACACAATGTGACTACACAGGACATGATTCCTGGGAAGCATAGTTTAGTGGGGAATCCATCTTTGAAGACTAATGACCACATTTGTCATGTATACCTTATTGATATATGATGATGCCTGGCTTTGGTAAACTCTTGTTATATCCAAATCAATCAAATAGTCAACAAGAACTAAGAATCCCCTTTCAAGAGTATCTAGAATAATCATTTAAAATTTGCACCAGAGCTAATAGCAGTTCAAAAAATTATTTAATTAATGATTATTAATATTTTGCTATGTGCCAGAGACTGTGCTGGATATTGATGAATTCTAGTAGACTGATGAGGTAGATACATGAAGGAATTAAAGCTCAGAAGATGAATGTAAGTTAGGACTGGCTTCTTTAAAGGCAACAGAATCACATGCCCATATAATGCAGTCACTCTGGGAGGACTTGCTAATATGGGAAACGACAAAGGAAAGCAAAGAAAAATCTTGCACTGTATTTTTTATAAACAAAACTTAAAGTGTATGCTATAATGTACTCTGTAGTTTGATATTGAAAATTTGAGAGATGAATTTCTAATGTGTAGTAAAATAATCCCTTGTATTGGCTCTTAAAATATACCTCAACCAAAAACACATTTACCTAATATCGTGCTAAATGGCAGTGGCCCTCAAATTTTAGAGTCTCAGAATCACCAGGAGAGCTGGTTACAACACAGATTGCTGAGCCCTGTCCCCAAAGTTTCTGATTCAGCAGGTCTGGGAAGGACCCAAGTATTTGCCTTTGTATTAAGTTCCCAGGTCATGCTGATGCATTTAAGGGATGACACTGAGAACCACTGCTATATGGTTATCCACAATGTGATTAAAAGCATAGACGCAAAGTCACAGACAAGCCATAAAGGTAAATATTAAACATGTTACTTAAGCTCTGTAGCTTCATTTCCTAATCTTCATAAAAAATAATAGTAGCTACCTCATTGGATTGTTATGTGGATGAAATTATACATAGCAAGAGCTCAATAAATGTTAACCATACTAATAATTATAATTCTAGAAAAGACATAGTCCTATTTTCATATATCTTACCTGAGTAGTTAGAGGCTTTATGTAATGATACAACTATTTGTTCTGCAATCATCTTCTGGATTTCCTGACATCATACTCCAGATTACAGAGCAGACTGCTGTGAGCATTATGCCTTTCCCTGCCCCCTTCAAAAGAGTAGAAACAATAGAAATTTCTGATTATTTGTTTTCTCCCTGTATACAGTGCATAAATCTAGCAACTAAGCATTGAAAATAATCTACAGGCTCAAAAAAAAATCTTACTGTTTTCAAGTTAAATTCTTCCTGGGATTGGTATTAAAGAAGAACTAGGTTCATTAGTTGAGCTTTGCATGATGCCCTGATACTGCCTCAGTAATCAAAATCAATAATTATAAAAGAGGGATGTTTTAAGTGTAATATAAGAGGTCAGACAATTACGTTCACGAACTCATCCTAGAAAAAGTGTTACATACCTCTTTGCTGAATATCACTATGGCCACCTTCTAAGTATTCCCCTTGGGAAGCTATGCACTGATGCTAGCACCTAGTCCACCCTTCAAGGAAGTTTTGGAACTTTTTCTGAAATGGCCATCAGAGCTGTTGTTATATTACACTTGATGTCCTGAATATCATCAAAATGTCTTCCTTTCAATACTTTCTTTATCTTCAGGTAAAGAAAGAAGTCATTGGGGGCCATATCATGTGAGTAGGGAGGGTGTTCCAATACAGTTATTTGTTTACTGGCAAAAAACTCCCTCACAGACAGTGCCCTGTGAGCTGGTACATTGTCGTGATGCAAGAGCTATGAATTGTTGGCAAAAAGTTCAGGTCTTCTAACTTTTTCATGTAGCCTTTCAGCACTTCCAAATAGTAAACTTGGTTAACTGTTTGTCCAATTGGTATAAATTCATAATGAATAATTCTTCTTATATATAAAAAAAAAAAATGTTAGCAATATCATTGCAACAAGTTCTCAAACTTAATTGTCAGACCTTGTATTAGCACTTGAAATACTCAGAGAATTCCTATTGCAAAGAAACCAGTGTTTTCCAACAATAATAGACACAGGTTATTCCATAGGAGCTGAATTCCAAAGGATATAGTTATTTGGGGAATGCTGATCCAAGTTCTAATGTTTCAACATAGTGGATTGTAAACTTAGTGGGTTGTAAATATGCAAGAGCTGTCAATCAAAGATATTTTATCCAGAAAAATTATCCTTCAAACATGAGGCAAAACAAAGGTATGCCTCAATAAATAAAAACTGAGAGAATTTTTTTGCTAGCGCATTTGTCCTACAAAAATTTTCTTTAGGCTGAAAGGAAATGACACCGGGTGTGGAGTCAAATACACAAGAAAAACTGAAGAGCAGAAAATGATAAATATGAGGGTAAATATAAATACTTCCACTATATATATTTTCTCCTAATAAAAAACGCTTGTTTAAAGCAATGATTATAACACTAACATGTTCACAGCATATATAGATATAATATATATGACAATAACAGCACAAAGGAGGAGGAAATGAAGCTATAGCTTACTAGAATTAGTTCAGTAGGAATATGAAGTAAATTGTGACAAGTTAAGGTGCAGAGGCGGGAAAACTGGGGAGGTGGTCAAAGGATACAAACTTGTAATCATGTAGGATGAATAAGTCTTGAGATTTAATGTACAGTAATGTTCAACTGTATAATATTGTATTGAATACTGGAAATTTGCTGAAAGTAGATCTCAGGTGTTCTCACCGCATACAAAATTGATAACTATGTAAGGACATGAATATGTTAATTAGCTTGACTGTAGTAATCATTGCACTATGTATATATATGTACATCAAAACGTACTGAACACTTTAAATATATACAAATTTTATTTTTTTAAAAAGATGCATGTTGTAATCCATAGCGTAAACCACTTTGAAAGTTAACTCAAAAAAATCAGAGCTAAAGTCTAAGAGTAATGAAAATGGTTTACTAAAAAATAAAAATAAAAATAAAATTGGCTTAATACAAAAAAAAAGAAAATGAAGCAGAAACAGTGGAGCATTAACAACAAAAATATACGAGACATGTAGAAAACAAATAAAATGACAAGCAAAAATTCAACTATATTAATAATTACATTAAATATGGATGCACTAAAGATTTCAATCAAAAGGCACAAATCATTATCTAGATAAGAAAAGTAGGATTTAATTATATGCTCTGGACACTAGACATAATTTACATTCAAAGACATAAACAGATTGAAAGTTAAAGGATGGAAAAAGATATACAATGCACACAGTAACTCTTTAAGAGTGTTAAATTGCCTGTATTAAAAAGGTAATGAAAAAGTTTTATTTAAAAATCTATATTTATATAATGCTAGAAAGTACCATTTTTTGAAAATATTTAAGCATATTATTAAAAATTTAAATGTCCTTTAAAAACTGTACAAGGGGATATAATATTTTTTTAAAAAATTCTGTTAGGGGCTGTGGAAATAAAAATGTTAGAAGTCTGCTCTGCTACATAAACTCTGTCACTGTACAGAGAAATAAATTTTCATAAGATTCTAACTCACCCAAAATCACATAGTGTATAGTAAAGTCATATTAGAAGCCATGCTCTCTTTATTGTTTTATATTTCTTGCCTATTTTAAAGAGGTACCATAAGATATTGATGAAATTTATGGAATCTGAAGTTTTTTTTAAGAAATTCTAACTCCAAACCTTGTCAGTTGTGTCACTTTGTAGAGTTTTCTTAACTTGTCTACGACTCAGTGACCTCATCTTTAAAATGGGAATAACAATGGTATATTTCTTATAGAAATATTGTGAGGTAATGCATGTAGAGTACTTAGAATGATACCTAGTACAAGGCAAATACTCCATAAATGTGAGCTATTTTTATTCAGGGCTTTGGAATGTTCCAATATATGTGCTAGAGATCAATCAGCATCACATCTGCCAGCACATTTCCACAACGCTGGCACAGATTTTAGAGCTCCTGACTCAGATGTTTCATGTACATCTGGACATCAAGCCATTTTAGCAGTCAGCATTAGAGAAACTGAGTTGCAAAGAGGCAGCACTGAAGGGAAAACCTTGCTAACAAGATAATATGTGCTGAACTCAGCAGCTTTGTTTGTTATTGCTGATGAAGGGTAGGCAGTGCAAAATGTGAGATATGGGACACTCAGAGGAAAGTCTGTGTGATGTACATAATTTATTGCTTGCTGGGAGACTAGAACGGAACACTAGGTCAGCAGGACAGCCAGATGGCAACTCACTGACCTTAGAAATTCTCTTTGTAAAGAACATTTTTTTCTAGCCCTCTGCTCCCCACTTCCCTTCCTGAACTCCATGTGCCTGGCTCTCCGAGGCACAAGCAGATTTCTCTTGCCCCTATGCCTTTGCTCACGTGCATCACTTGTTCTGGGATGTCTCCCAGGCACATGGTACTTTTCCTCTGCCACCTTTTGAAATATGCTTAATAGAGCACAATTCATTCAACTGAGCACTTAATATGTCCTGAACACTGGGATGAACACTGAGAATACAAATTCACACAATTTTAGAATCCAGTGTGAGAGAGTGCCCTTATCGCACTTTATTATGATTGTTTACAATAGAAGCAGACACAGGTGTTCTGTGAGTGTACACAAAGTATCTTACCCAGCCTGGGAATATTCAGCAACTACCTTCTGAATGATTTAGTGAGTTGTAGTTAACTCTATACATAAAGAGAAGAAACAAAGCCAATAACACACGCACAGGTCAGAGGTGAGAATGTGGCATCCTCATTATGGCTGAAGAATGGAACAATGGGATACTTGGTGGGTAAGCGAATAAAAATAAAGCTGGAAAGGTAGGAATGGGTCAGATAATAAAGGTGCTTAGAATGATGAACGTCGTACTAAGGAATTTGGATTTTACTGTGATCATCATGGGAAACTGCTAAAGGATTTTGAGCAGTACAATAATTTGATTAGATTTGCATTTTAGAAAGATAACTTTGGCAGAAGTATGGATGGATTAAAAGAGTGGAGGCATTCACTCTGGTCAGAATGGCTATCATCAATAAATCAACAAACAACAAGTGCTGGTGAGGATGTGGAGAAGAGGGAACCCTGTGTACTATTGGTGGGATTGCAGATTGGTGCAGCCACTATGGAAATCAGTATGGAGGTATCTCAAAAAACTGGAAATGGAATTACCTCATGACCCAGCAATTCCACTCTTAGGTAGCTATTCACAGAAATACAAAATGCTAATTCAAAAAAATGTAAGCACCCCTATGTTTATTGCAGCGCTATTCACAATAGCCAAAATATGGAAACAACAGAAATGTCCATTGGTAGACAACTGAATTAAGAAACTATGGTGGGGATAAGGGGAAGGTGAGAGGTTTTGGGAACGTACAGAGGGATAGTGGATGGGGGGAGGGGGGTTCATACAGTGTGAGGGATATAAATGATAAACGTCTAAGTTTTGCTTTGTCTTGTGCACCTGAAACTAATTAAAAAATAAATAAATAAATAAATAAATAAATAAATAAATAAATAAATGAAACTATGATAAATTTTATACAACGGAGTATTACTCGGCCATAAAAAAAAAAGAAATCTTACCATTTGCAATGGTATGGATGGACCTAGAGAACATTATGTTAAGTGAAATAAGTCAGACAAAGAAAGACAAATACTATATGATCTCACTTATATATGGAATCTAAAGAGCTGAATAAATGAGCAAACTGAACAGAAATAGTCTCAGAGATATAGAGAAAAAAACTGATGGCTGCCAGATGGAAGGTCGGTGGGGATGAGGGAGAAGGGGAGGGGATTAGAAAGCACAAATTAGTAGCCACAATATTGCCACAGGGATATGAAAGGCAGTTTGGGGAATATAATCAATAATGTTGTAAAGATTTTATAGGGCGTCATATGGGCACTTGTCTCATTAGGGAGACCACTTCATGGACGGTGTAGATGCCTGATCACTGCACTGTACACCTGAAGCTGAAGGTGAATAATACTGAATGTCAACTATAATTATATCTATATCTATCTATCTATCTATCTATCTATATATATATATATATATATATACAGAGATATATATATATATATACAGAGATATATATATGTATATACATATATATACAGAGATATATATGTATATATATTCATATATATGTATATGAATTCATATATATTCATATATATATATATATATATATATATATATATATATTCACAGGATGTGGAGTGCAGCATAGGGAATAGAGTCAATGGAATTGTAACAGCTATGTATGATGTCAGAGGGGTAGTAGCTTGCGGGAAGGGGTTATCACTTTTTGAGGGGTGTAAATGTCTAATTATTACATTGTTTTGTACACCTGAAACTAATACAAAACATTTTGATAAAAAAGAAAGAGCAAAGGTAAAAATGAAGTTATAATTTATTTAGGGGATTATTGAAAAATATCAATAGGGAGAAGATGAAGACCTAAACTAAGGCAGGGATGGTGAAAAAGAGAAAAGAGGATCTAGTTGAGAGACATTCAGAGAAAAATCATTATTCCTTGAGATCTAATTAGATTTCTGAGTTGAAATTGAGAATGGACTACAGGATGAATCTCAAATTTTGGGCTTTGGTACATGTATATATGGTGTTATCATTCTCCTGAGAGGCTATGTAAGAAGTGGGTAAGGTGATAAGACTGTACTAGAATATGATTTTAGATTCATTTATATATTTGTTTAAAAATTTTTGCAGAGAACCTACCTACTAGATGCCAGAGACTACTCTAGGCCCTGGACATACACCAGTTTATAAAATTCTTGCCTTCATAGAGCTTACCTCTAGTAGGGCATCTATGGACATCCCAGTATGTGACTGAATTGGTGCTGTAGCTTAGATGAGAGATTTGGCCTAGAAATGTTGATCCAAGGGAGAACAGCTTATAGGTAACAGTTTAAACTATGGCTTATTAAGTTTCTGTACTTAAAAACAGTTTACTACACAAAGAAAAAGATGTAGTTTAAGCAGACACATTTAATGCAGCAGAAGCATTTAGGCTACTGTGGATCAAAACAAATACAACACACACACACACACACACACACACACACAATTTCCAATATAGACTTCATCAGTCTATATATAGCACTAGAATTTAGGTGGTGATAATGCTGCTCTGTACATAAAGAAGGCTTTATACCACACTTTAAGTAGGACATAGACTGTAGGACACTTAGAGAAGAGCGACTGTGGGTGGAAGAACTTAAGCTATGTCTAATGAGGTATGGTTAGATCAAATGGAGATGTCTAGCCTGCAGAAGGTGATCGTGGCAATTGTTTTCATGTACTGTGTTTCCCGGAAAATATGACCCAGCCAGACCATCAGCTCTAATGCGTCTTTTGGAGCAAAATTAATATAATGTAAGACCAGGTCTTAATATTGTAATATAATATAATATAATACAATACAATACAATACAATACAATACAATACAATACAATACAATACAATACAATACAATACAATACAATATAATATCAGGTCTTACATTAATTTTTGCTCCAAAAGACGCATCAGAGCTGATGGTCCGGCGAGGTCTTATTTTCAGGGAAATATGGTAGTCAGTTCTATTAGAGCTACAAGGGGCATAATTACTATCAGTGGGAGGAAGCTACAGAGAGAGAATTTCAATAATAAGATTATTGCCATTTCATAAATGTCCTAACATACTCAGACTCAGATTCAGTGATGTACTAGTTAAGGTTCTTCAGAGAAACAATATCAATAGCATAAGTGTAAGTGTGCGTGTGTGTGTGTGTGTACATAAAAATAAATGTACTATAAGGAATTGGGTCATGAAATTATGGAGTCTGGCAAGTCTCAAAATCTGCAGGGTAAGCCAGTAAACTGGAGACCCAGGAGAGCCAATGGTGTAGCGTTAGACTGAAGGCCAGCAGGATCAAAACTCAGAAAGAGCCGATATATCAGTTTTAGTCTAAAAGCAGGAAAGCCATCAGGCAGAAATGATTCTCTCTTACTTAGGGAAAGATCAGCCTTTTTGTTCTATTCAGGACTTCAACTGATTGGATGTGGCCCATATACGTTAGGGGAGGCAATCTATTTCAGTCAGCCTACCAATTTAAATGTTTATCTCATACAAAAAAACCCTAACTGAAATACCCAGAATAATGGTAGACCACATATCTGGGCATGCCATGGCTCAGGCAAGTTGACACATAAAATTAACCATCAAAAGTAAGAAAGGAGTCTATCCATGGATTGGTTGATCTCCATACTAGAATAGAGAACATAGTCAAGATTCTAGTCCAACTAAACAAATTCACTTCTGGGTGTTTTTTCAAAGACTTAGCTCAAACAAGTTCCAGATTCTTGAAAATAAAGAAAAGTCTCAGTATGCTCAGAGGTCTCTCTGTTCTTCTCTACGCATGAAGCCCACACAGCCATGCTATTTATTGGTCAAGGGTAGAAATGTTGCACTGCGTTTCACCATTGTTGTCTAACCTATTTCCCAAACCAAGAACATTGGCAAAAGGCAAACTCTCTTCTCATCAATTCAAAATTCTAGTTGCCAGTTTTGTCTTTTATAATTTCTTCTCAAGGACCAGACCCAGCACACAGAAAAGAGAATGTGGGCATTTACAGTCTATTTTTAATTAGAGGACTTTCATCTGATCCAAAGCACTGTAAAATTTCAAGCTCTGACTGCCCTAGTTCCCATTTAATCTTCATTTTTTTTTTCTATTTCTTGTCAGCTGTGCATGCAGATGCTGAAATCTTGTTTGTTTATCATGGGGCCAAAAAGATTTATGGTTGAGCGCATGTTTAGCTGCTTTCTCCACTCTCTTGGCACAGTTCCTGAGCTGCACAGCACGGGGAACACTTAAACATGCTTAAATGGGAAGTCAGTCCCACATGCTCCCTGTAGTTCTCATCTGGTTATTTTTCAGCTTATGCTTTGGTTGAAGTTAAGGTAATTACAAAGTTATTATTTGTTATTTCCATTATCTTTGGGGTCAGAAAGACATCTGTTGAAAGTTAGCATCATCTGTCATTTATGCCAGCTGGTGGTCAGCACCTGAGTGGACGTAAAAAAATGAGGAAAGGAGCTGGGTGTCGATTCAGGCCAGCTCTGTGTGTATGTACTGTGTGTGTGTGTGTGTGTGTGTGTGTGTGTGTGTGTGTGTGTGTGCATACAAAAGAACTCAACCCTGCCATGAAGTCCAGGAGACTCTACATTCTTGCAACACCAGTAACGATGAGTTCTAAAGAAACATGAAATGCTGTTGTCCACAATATTCTTAGAGTTTTCAAGTCACTGAGGTGGAGAAAAGTAATGAAGTCAGATGAAGTATTCTGAGTTTCATTCCTGCTGGGCTATTTATTTCTTCTCTAACATGCTGCACATAGTTCTCTTTGCAGAGTGAAAATGAGAAAATGATCTAGGATTTGAAATGCTATATTACTTAATGAAGACATATGTGATGTGTATGATTAGTGCTGGCTTTTTTAGCTAGCAAATACTGTAACATTTGCAAATCCAGTTATCAGTTGAACCTTCAGTTCAGAGTTAGCAAATTTTTTCAGTAGAGGACCATGTAAGAAATATTTTAGGAATTGTGGGCCATGCAATCTCTGTTAGAACTATTAAACTCTGCTGTTGTAATCCCAAAGTAGTCATAGGTAATGTGCAAATGAATGAGCGTGGCTGTTTTCCAATAAAACTTTATTTACAAAAACAGGCAGTGGACCAGATTTGGCTAATAGGCCATATTTTGTCATCTCCTGCTTTTATTGACATTCCACTAAAAGCTTGTCCCTGAATAAATAGGCCATGAAATAGAGGCTTAAGATGGGATTGTAGAGTCAGAAGGGATCCTATATCAAACAGCATCCTTTTCTAGGCATTGGGCCTGTTACTATGCCCCCAAATTCTCTCTAAATGACCTATTAACCCCTCTCGCTTTTGTAAAGCTTCTATCTACTAAGGCCAAACAACCTTCCTTTAAGATCACGTTGTAGAAATCCAATTTTATTTTGTATGTTCTGAAGAGATAAAACTTTGGTTCATGTCTTTCTCTTAGCGCCATGAAAACATGGGTGATGTTCAAAATTCTCTAGAGCTGAGCATTCAGATATTCAGCATATGGCTGCAATCTCAACATTAACTATGGATTGTTATTGCTTTCAAATCACATCATTTACCAAAAGGAAAATAAGCAATTGTGGGGTGTATTAATATCCTGCTCCTTTGTTGGGAAGAACTTCACCTAATCCTTAAAGAGGAATATAAAATCATCACAGATCAGTGAAGTTAGTCCAAATGCCAGTTCAGAGAATAATGCACCAAACCAAAGACCAGAGCTTAGCTTTCAGTGTGTTGAGTACTCACCAGGATTTAGAATGTGGGGAAACTGATTTTGAATTTCGTTTCACAACTGTCTTTACCATTTCTCATATGTTCATTTCAGTCTGATAATTTTAGGGGCTCTTATTTTGTTCTGGGTTTGTTCTACCAAAGAAATGTTGTTGTTGTTGTTTTAAAAGGAGTGAGAAACCAGGACCAACTTTAACTTTCATAAAGAAATTAAACTAACACCAAAGAAGTTTATTTGGATTTTAAAAATTATGAGGCAAGAAAAGTGTTAAAATTTGCTAAGATACAAGACTAAAGTTAAGTATAGCTCACTTTTTCGTATGCGTGTTAATTTCTTCACTGAGAAATTAGTCCTGAGAAACTCTCTTCTTCTGAGGGAGAAAGCAGGGAACACAAGAGCCCTATAGTAAGATACTGTGTCCTTTACATGAATACCTCCAGCCAATATGTACATTGACTCTGACCAGATAGTTCAGATTTATGATTGAAGGTTTATACAGACTAGCTAGAAAAGTATTTTCAATATCATAATGTACATCTGCTACTTTCCAAACTCAGCCACTCATTATGAAGGTTGTGGACAGACTAAAAAGGGTTATAGAAGTAACAACAATCCTTGTCCATTTGGGTTTGGAGATAAATTGCTTTAAATAGGTTATAGATATGTTCAATTTCTACAAATCAGGATAAAACAAGAAATATATGTATTTGGGGGTCTAAAAATCCCTTAAGAAGCTCTTTAAAAAATACCGCCTTTAACACTAATTAGCTTTATTTAGTACAAACTCATATAAAATGATTCATTATCAAAATGTCTTAACTATACCTCTGACTGTATTCCTTCAGATAGTGTTTCAATAAATTACATAAAAGACAGATATTGATGAACTGAGATAAATGTAAGTAAAATTATGATTATTCTTACTACCGAGTGAGACGCTGTGCCTGCATTAAACATTTAGTGTTAGTAATTGGTTGATTAGTACAGGACCAGTAATAGGTTAATGTCATACATTTGCATTAACCCAATCACATATAAAAATATAAATTTAAGATAAAATTAAAAATAATAAAAAGGTAAAAAAAAAAAAACTCTCACATTTTGGAATTGAACAATGAGCATAAATTTCAAAAGTATATCAAATCCTTTCAGCTACTAAAATTAGAATGATTGACAGGAATTGCTTTTAAGGATGTGTATTTAAAATACAGTCTCCATTTTAGGAAAAAATAAAAAAAGCTTAAATGGTTATGTCTTTCACTGCTGCGGACAATTGGGATAACCAACAGGTGTAAGCATTCAAGAAAATGGTACCTCAAAAGTATCTCACTACTTCTTCACTTACGAGATAAATAGGAAAAGAAGCATTCACATTACCATAGCTCCATTGCAAATTTACAGGCTTTATTATCAAGAATGCAAAGATATTGACAGACATATGAAAATAATTATTAAAAGCTTTTCTCATGCAGAATTTGCACTGTTGACCAATTGCAGTGTAAATACTTTGAGATAATTACCAATGAATATAGCAAATGCCCAATATTATTAGGTTGGTACAAAAGTAATTGTGATTTTAAAGGTTAAAAATTGCAAACACTGCAATTACTTGTGCACCAACCTATATAGTTTGACTATTCATTTGTTAAACAATGATTGCTTCCTTAATGCTTGCTATGTGTCCTAAATTGTACTGGAAGCTATGAAGGTCAACAGTAAAATATATGTTAAGGTACTTTTTTATCAATAGTATCTGAGTCTTATTCATCTTTGCATCACCCTGTTCCAGAATGGCTGGAACAGTCTTAGTAATAACCAGCAGTAGTAATAAGCATTATTATTTATTAAATGCACAGAATCTACTGGAAACACATCATGTATAGATAAAAAAGAAATAAGTCTAAAGCGCTAATATTACAATGATCTACTGACCTTTAAAATATAAAATTGGGCTATATAATGTATATAATAAGGTGATACGAGATGTGTACAATGCTTTATTTAGTGCCTTCTGGCACTAAAGAACATTGTCACAGTTGTTGATAATGTTTTATGTACTAATTGGTCACTAAATCCCACACATCTCAAAGACCATAGGGAAATGTGTTACATCTCCCTTAAAAAGGAACAATAAGCATTGCTATTTATTATATTATGACATATTTCATATGTCCAGCTATAAGAATCATTTCTGCCCTTTATAGATGTATATGCTAGTGTATATACTCTGGGTCTGCATGACTTTAAAGACACACATATAAAAGGAATGTGACAAACCGATGAAGATATTGAAAGTGATAAGGCATGCACATAAATATGTGACACAGCAGATTTTCCGACCATAAAAAGACACAGCTGATATTCTCTGTGTACCCTAAACCTTACCCTGTTGGGGAAAAAATCCTTCTTCTCTTTCTTTGTCATTATTAAGGTAACTGTATTTTTCTTGCTTTCATTTTCTCTTTCATGGCAAGTATTCAAAGTCCTGCATAAATAAAAATGCATGTAACTGCAGAACACTCAGAATATCTAGATGACAGGGACAAAGGATGTACTTTTTCATTTATATGCCCATGAAGGCTGCATACCCTGGGATGTGAGCGGAAAGGCAGAGTGGTGTAATGGCGAGATTAGTGACCCAGGTATCAAGATACTTGTGTCGCAGTATTAGCTTGGCAGCTAGTCACCTTGAACCTTGAGCAAATCCCTTCACTTCTCTGAGCTTCAGTTATGTAATCTATAAAAGGATATGGTTACCAGTGCTCAGATCTTCATTTCTAATACCATTCTCCAATAAAAGAAACCAGGACTACTTAGAAAAAATGTCTGATAGTAGGACTGAGACAGCAAATACACCAGATGAGCCAGGAACATCTTACAGAGGCGGAAAGTAAGAAAGAACTCAAAAAACAATGTGATAGGACACAGCAGCCAACTACAAAAGCCCTCAATGGCTAAAGCTAGAACAATTTAAGTGAAAAAATATATATAATATGGTATTGGATTAAAACTCAAAGTATAAGCCAAAATATAAAATACCTATCTGTTAATTCATACTGATATAAATAAATAAGTAAATAGCAAGAGACAAATCTCCCATATAGAAGAACTTTAAGTAATTTTTATAAATTGCCCCCATCAAGGGTGGAGCGTTACTCTTCAGTCATTAAACAAGGGCTACACTTTGTGACTTGCTCTCAGAGGGTATAGTATGGACAGTGAAATAAGAAAATAACTTTACAATGGAGAAATCTGGCAAACGCAACAGTTAAGGTCAAAGTTAAGATAATTAGTGATGAGCCATGCTGGTAGCATGTACCCTTGATATGATGTGATAAGAAGGCACTTTAACTTTGTAGTCTTCCTCCCCCAAACTCATAACCTCAGGCTGATCATGAGAAAAACATCAGAAAAACCCAAACTGACAGACATATTACAACATACCTAACCAGTATTTCTTAAAACAGTCACAGTCATGAAAAACAAGGAAAGTAAGACATCATCATAGCCAAGAGGAGCCGAAGGAGACATAACCACTAAATTTAATAGGATATGTTAGATCCTGGAACAGAAAAAGGAGGTTAGGGAAACACTAATGAAATCTAAATAAAGAATGAAATTTAGTATAATGTATCAGTATTAGCTCATTATTTGTGACAAATAGACCATAATAATGTAAGATTTTAGCAATAGGGGAAATTAGGTGTGGGGTATGTGGGAACATTCTGTACAATCATTGCACCTTTTCTGTAAATTTAACACTATCTAAAATAAAAAGTTTAAATATTTAAAAATGACATTGTTAAACTAGTACGTATTAGCTTTTTATTGTTCTATGACTTTAATACCTGAGTGTTGTAATATTATTCCTTTGTGAGTTTGGGCCAGAATAAATCTGTTTTTTATAGCATAGTTCATTATAGAGGACACTGAACTATATTGTGTCCCGTACTGCCTTCATCAGTTTTCTTAGCACCAAACACAGAATTCTCAATAAATGTTGATTACATGGGAAAAAAAAAAAATCATGATTATCTTCCAGCTGATAAATAAGTAGAAATAAATCCTCACTCAGGAATGAAAACCAGTGTTGTTGTTGTTTTTTGTTTGTTTGTTTTGTTGTTGTTGTTTTTTTCATAAGTACAGTTTTTAATCCTCAATAAACCCAAAACCAAGTACAAAATTTTGAATGAATAGTGTATATACCTACATTATCAGTCTATGAAAATCTTTGCATTGCAATAGGTGCTTATCAATACTCTATACATAACAACCATTAGTAACTTGTAGTGTCAGAAAGTAAGCAAATTCATTCATAGTCCTGCTCATACTTTGGCACTTGAGTAGCTCAGCCCAAGGAGCAGTAGTTGGTAAGGTGTAAACTTTCTATAAACAGTTACTTCAAGCATTAAACCAGTCTACGTCTGTGGAAACAGAAAGGGATCTCCCTGCTCTCTTAGAGGCAAAAACTCAAGAAGGGTGAAGGGCTTCTCAGATACCTCTAAGCAAACCAATCTATCAAACAAGAAATGCTATACTGTGAATCTCCCTTTCTATAAGTGATGAAGAATAGAAATAGGATTTTACAGGCAATATATTTAGAAGCATAATTTTGACCTTGGAAATATTTCAGCATTTTTTTATTTCTTATGGTGTCTTTGCTTTGTGATGTTCTATTGTGCTGTCTTTCCCTGTCATCTTTTTATCCACATGGATCTCTAATTTCTTTCCTTTAGGGCATGATTAGCCAAACCCTGTCTTCTCTGAAGTGTTGGAAAGATGAGTAAGTGAGGAACTGTCAGAGGCCTTGTGAGATATGATTTATTTAAATGTGGGGTTATTATTGAAATTGTCACCACCTGGTTGACAAAAGGTAAAATCTCAGAGCAGCAGTCATATTTGCCAATCATGTCGGAGAGATTGAAATATGATGCCCCGTGAAGAAGGACACTTGCTTTAACTAAAAGATGAGAGCAAGGAAAAGGTATGAAAAGGTAAAGCATTTCCCAAATGATTTTGAAAGTAATACTATATTAATTTGGAAAAATAGAAAGAATATTTAAGATGCATATTTGATTATTTGCTTACTCTTTCCTTCATGAGTTCTCCTATTACCAAATGTTTGTTTTGTTTAAAGTTAATACTTTTCTTTGGTAAACTTTGTTAAATCACACTACAGTGATTCAGAGTTGGTGACAAATAGAATAAGACTAGCTCTAATTTACCTTGATACTAATTCTATGTTTTTATTTGATTTTTTAAAAAATCTATATGTCTTTATTAAGTGGTACCAAAAGGTCCAAACTGTTCGAGAGGATAAAGTTTTTGTAACAAGTATCAAATTTTTTTGAAACTCCTATGACTAGGCTTAATTTCAGTTTATTTTGAATTGTCTAAACTTTAAAGATTTTCATTTTGCCTCTGTAACCCAAATTGTTAGAAGTCGAATGCATAATAAAATTGTATCAATTTGAAAATAACCTAAAAGTCAGTCTTTTTAATACTTCAAATTCACCTTGTGCCAAAGTATTTGTATTTGTGTGTGTGTGTGTGTGTGTGTGTGTGTGTGTGTGTGTATTTTAAATGCTAGGGTACTGTACTCACATGGTTATGTTTTGCCCCTTTTCATTCCTAGGGTTTTGTGTTGTGATGGTTGGGTGGTTGTCGTGCGAGGGACCCTGCTCGCGCCATTTGTCGTGCGCGGAGGCCTTCTCGCCGCGCCATCTTTCAGGCAGGGCGGCCTGCGGGGTCTCTGCTCCCGCTCCCCACACAAGAACGCAGGATATGGTGAGGCCGAAAAGGAACACCCACGGAGCCACAGGTAGGGGAGTCATACCACCACGGTCTCACTGGAGGCTGGGCCCACCGGATGCCGACCTGCCGTCTGCTTTTCCGCCAACCGACCGACCGACCGACGACTCTTCTCCACTCTCTCCTCTGTTCCTCTCTCTCGGCTCTCCTCTTCCGCTCTCTTTGGCTCTGCTCGGCTCCTCGGCAATCCTCGGCAATCCTTCGTAGCCGCAGCAGTTATACCAGCGGCCAATCGGCTAACCGGCCACAGCCCACGGCCAATCAGCCACAGCCGACGGCCATTCACCACCTGAGCCAGCACCCTTCCACGTGAGGCCGAGAGCCTGTAAACTACTTTCTGGGGCTCTGTCCCCACAGTGGTGGTCGCCAAAGAAGATTTACTTCAACAGCAACTGTTTTTATGAATGGAATTCTCATCCTTTTCCTGCTTGAGAACCCACTATGCATGATGTAATCACTTAACAGTCCATGGATTGTTTGTTAGTCAACAAAAGGGTTAAAGCAACGAGTCTATTGACTTGTAATAACAGAGGCTGGAAGGGAAGGTTCTTAGTAGTCACTTGCCTCTACATTTTACTGATGATAAAACTAGGGCTCAAGAAAACCCACAAATGACTTGTCCAAGTCCATGGGCACTAGGCAGGTGCATCTGAACCCAAGGTTTCCCCCAAAACATGCCCCATGTGCTGTTGATGCTTCTCACGAACTCTGCTCAGGCCATTCCCTAGGCTCTTCCTTGCCACTCAGGCCCATTATATGGTGTCACTGTTTATAAAGTCCCGGTCAAGGGAAAGTAGCTCTCAGAAAATGCCTCTCTTTGGGGTCTTGTAATTGAGTGAGATGTTCTGCTGTTTAACACTAAGAAGCCCAAATTAATTTAAGTTTACCTCTCACCCAGACTGAACACAAGCAAAAGTCATCCTGGTTTTTCTGCCCATGGGTTCCTCTATGGAGTTGCTCTCAGGGTCTACTCCTACCTTTGGCAAAACTCTTTCATCCTCAAGGCAGGAACAGAAACCAAAGAGAAATCATCAAAGTAAATGCATATCAGATTGTTGTTTCCAATTGAGCTCTATCCTCATTTTGCTTGTTGAAGGAGATCAGTCAGAAAATAATAAGATCAAAATCTGTCTCTTAATGCAAATAAAAACCACAATGAGATATCACCTCACCCCAGTCAGAATGGCTATCATCAACAAGACAAATAGTAACAAATGTTGGAGAGGCTGTGGAGAAAAAGGAACCCTCATACACTGTTGGTGGGAATGCAGACTGGTGCAGCCGTTATGGAAGGCAGTGTGGAGGTTCCTCAAAAAATTACGAATAGAATTGCCATATGACCCAGCAATCCCTCTCCTGGGTATCTACCCAAAAAATCTGAAAACATTTAGAGATAAAGACACGTGTGCTCCAATGTTCATTGCAGCTTTGTTTACAGTGGCCAAGACATGGAAACAACCAAAATGTCCTTCGATAGATGAATGGATAAAGAAGTTGTGGTATATATACACAATGGAATACTATTCGGCAGTAAGAAAAGATGATATAGGAATATTTGTGACAACATGGATGGATCTTGAGAGTGTAATGCTGAGCGAAATAAGTCAGACAGAAAAAGCAGAGAACCATGTGATTTCACTGATATGTGGTATATAAACCAAAAACAACAAAAGAACAAGACAAACAAATGAGAAACAGAAACTTATAGACACAGACAATAGTTTAGTGGTTACCAGAGAGTAAGGGGGGGGTGGGGGGTGGGAGATGAAGGTAAGGGGGATCAAATATATGGTGATGGAAGGAGAACTGACTCTGGGTGATGAACACACAATGGGATTTATAGATGATGTAATACAGAATTGTACACCTGAAATCTATGTAATTTTACTAACAATTGTCACCCCAATAAATTTAATTTAAAAAAAAAAAATCTGTCTCTTTATGAGACAAGCTAAAGATTGAGACCTCACTTCTCTCTTTCCTTCATTTTAACTTCTGAGGAAACTAAGGTCCAGCAAATTGTCACCTTTATACATCTCTCATGTTGTATGGAAAGTATCTCTCATTTTAAGAAGATGCACTTTTTATCTCTGAGGTTGGATTCTAAGACATATTGGTGCCTAAAAAAGCCTGTTTTTAAGGGATATCTTTAAATTGCCCTCATTTAGAATAAATAGATCATTAAAATATGGATTTTAAAACTAAAGAAGCTATGGATTCAGGGGTATTCTATTATGGCTATGTCCCCAGGTAACGTACTGCTCAGTTCACCCAAAGAGCCACTATTTTCTTCCACTGATTTTCCATGTGCTTTCCTCCCAAAGCTGAGCTCTTGGTCAAAGATAATGGATTTTTTTCTTATGGAGGAGAACTATATGTAGTTAGGAATATAAATGCAGTTTCAATTCCTTTCTAAAGCTTCCACATCAGCAGCTTAATGCCATTTATTGAAGTTCATAGGAAACAAATTACAGCTGAGAACTTTTGAGATCTACATTAATATACTCAACTCTCATTTATATGTGGTAAATGTATAAACTTTGAGAAGCAATGGAAATAATTCTATTAGAAATATACACTCTCTAATTTTGTAATAGCATACTTTAAACTACCCACCAACCTTTTTTTTTATTTATTGTTTCTCCCAATAGGCAGCAATGCATAGGATAATTGCAATATGGTCAAGTAAATTCTACTCAAATATTATGAAAGTTTATGCCCAGGCTACCAACTACTTTCCCAATTGTTTAGCAATACCATGTTTTATAGTGGCTCTGAGAACATACCCTGTGGTCCTATGTGTGTACTGAGTGTGTTTCTTTTATGACCTTTTAAGTGAAATAAAGATTAGAAAATATTGATTTACATAGCAGGGTGGCTCCCAGATAAATCAGAACCAAAATACAATCATGAATTTGCATGAAAATTGAGCTTATCAGCCACACTGGAGAAGACCTGGAGTGCAAAACACCATCCACATGCTCCAATTTAATGAAAGCATAGTAATTGATCACAGCACAGAATTAAAGACAGAATTAAGTCAGGAACATTACTCTGACCATGATCTTATTCTCAAATATTTCTGCAGTGAGAATAATATTTTGGAAATCTTTTATTGGTTAGCAATCTGTCTTTTTCTTTCCTTTGTAGTATCTTGACCATTAAAGCTAGATCATGAGGATTATGTTATGAACCCAGGAAAAGGACTAGCAATAAATTTAAAAAAGTGTGTAAATAGGGAAGATGAAAAAATATAGTACTAGATCTGGAGGTCTGGTTGCACAGGAAAAGGAAGAAGAGAGCTTCTATTGGAGCGGAGAAATGGGGGAAAACAGTGCAAGTCACAAGATGTCAGATTCGAGTTCTTGGTTTTCCCCTTGAAATCAAAATCCCTTTGGAATGAGGGGAATGGAAACATCTAGATTGTCCTGAGTAAGTCCCAGTGGATGATTTTACTTCTCTCTCCTCAGGGTATGTGAGATTGAGCATAGGACTAAATCAATCATATAAAATAAAAAAAAGCTTTATCATCATATCATCGTCTTCCTCATCATCATCATCATCATCACCATAATCATCATCATCTTGATTTCATTTGAGTTACAGCGCATTCACTTCAACCTTGCTATGTAACTGCTAACGAAAAGAAATAAAGCTAAAAAATATAGGCTAATAGCTCATTTGAACATTAACAATGACTTTTTTGGTTTATTTTACAAATAATTTGAAGAATACATATCTACTTTTCTCCTCAAAAACAATGTATGCACTTTATGATTAACGAGATATAGGAAAAAAAAAAAAAAGTGAAAAAAAACTGCACAACTGAAATTTTGAAATTAATGATGTGATTTGTTTTTTTCTTTATTTTATTTAAGCATTTGTGAAGTATTTGTCATTTTTCAAAGTTCTAACTAACATGTGAATTGAAAGCTAACTATACATATAAGTACTTTTTAACTAATACACTTATTACAGATAGCAGCCAAAGGTGGGAAACCACATGAGAACCTCTTTGTAGCCTGAGGCTTTGCCAAAAGGGGAGTCTCACATTTTGTTTATGCTTTGACATCTGCCCATCCACTGGCTAGCTTGGTACTATGTTACATTGGGAATGGGATAGCCATGGAGCATAGGGAAGAGGGAGCATGAGATAGGGGCTGTGGTGGGCATGCGTGATGCATGTACGAGAGAGAGAGAGAGAGAGAGAGAGAGAGAGAGAGAGAGAGAGAGAGAGAGAGAGAGAGAGAGAACAGCATACTGGAGTGCAGAATATGTCCATGGAGGTCATTGGTGCCACCAATTCATTCTCCTGCTAGAAGGGTGGGAAGGGGTACATTCCTGAATCAGTTATGATAATAATGGTGTTTAAATGAATAGAACTACTGTTTTAATAATCAAACTTAATTGAAAATTGTAAAATCAGACTGTATTTTAATTAAGAAAACCTATTCTCTCAGAAAGGGGGACGGGAGTTCAGCAGAGCAGTTAGAGGAAACACAAAACATTTTCATGTTTTAGCCCAATGAGTTGAAACCTGTCACTATTTGAAAGCAGCTGTTCTTATTGACAGGGTTAAACCTTTGCACACAAGTCTTTGTTCACAGTGTTAACTTACTAAGAAAAAACACTGTACCTTTACAGTGGTGTCAATGACGCTTTAACCCAACCCATACTTAAATTTTTGGATTTCTGTTAGTGGGATCTGAAATCATGAAGATTTACTGTGAAGCAACATAAAACCCAAACGCAAACCAAACCGTATAGTTTATTATCAAATTCTAAGTGATAATTTTAACTATGTGTTGTCCATGTAAGTGTAACAGCATAGACCTGCAATAATTCTCTAGGCAGAGGACATAAAAAAGAAAAACAAAACAAAAAACAATAAAACCTCTATAATTTAATTTCCTCCTGCCTCTTGCCCTTTCCATCACTTGATGAATAAGTGAATTAAATGTACTAAAATCCTCATTACAATTTCTTCCCCACCCCATGAACACAGGTTTGGCTACTCTCAGAAATAACTGCCTTCCTTTTTTTTTTTTTTACACGCATCAATAAACTGAGTTACTGTGAAATGACATTGGGTAGAGAGAAGGAAAACTGCAGGTTCAGAGGTTTAAAAAAAAAAAAAAAGAGACCATCTAAATGTCCCTGCTTATATAAGCTTTAAAGACATAACACCCAAGGTGCATACTTGGTGAGCTTGTCTTAGCAAGAATGGTTTTGCAAACTGAATCTACTATGATGCCTTATAGCTTCCCAGACCAAGGAAACATTATTTGAGGTCTCAAGGACTCTGTTTTAAAGGCTGCAGCATAAGAGTGACCCTTCGGATGCCAAAAGCAGAGAATCCTTGGCATGCCAGTATGTTGATCATCAAGGGTGCTTTTCTCTGTTTCAATGTGGATGCTGTGGAAGCATTCTATTCATTCCAGGGAAAACTCAGTTGCTTTTTTAGTTCAGATAAATTTGACCAAAATGTTTTCACTCAGAAGAAATAAAGAAAGGAAGAAAGAATGAAAGGAAGCTAGCTTATGTCCATTGTGTCCTTGGTAAAACCGAATGAAGGACACTTTAGAAATCCATCACCCTCTAACAGTCTTTTGGGTTAATCTAGAGCAGCGTGTGTAAGGAGGTGTGTTAGCTGTTGAAAAGAACAAAACAACAAGCAATAAGGAGTATAGGGCTTAATTACTGTTTCCATTAAGATCGAAGGCAGACCAAAAAAATAACTGGATAGAAAATATTCATATCTGAAAATAAATTCTAGAAAGGACTTCACGTTAGATGGGAAGACAACTGATTAAAAAGCTGCTAGAATTGGATTCTGGAATAGAGACAAAATGACATTAATGGAAAAACTGGTAAAAATTAAAATAAAGTCTGGAGTTTAGTTAATATATCAATCAAGTGTTTCTTTGTTTTGTCGAATTCACTGCAGTAACGTAAGATGACACCAGTGGGCACCGAAACTGGATGAAGGGTCTACAGGAGGAACTTTCTGTACTATCTTGTAAGTTTTCTACAAATCTAAAATCACCACAAATTAAAAAAAAAAAAAAAAAAATCAAATTATTCCAAATAAATACTCCATTGAAAACAGTAAAAATGTCCAGAGGTGGTTACACAATCTCCTTCAGTGTTGATGCTGCAGGGTACTTTGAAATCCTGTCTTGCAAAGATGATGCTTAGGGATTTGTTAGATTCTTGAATGAGTGGACTGGGCAGCAAGCCATGCCCTTTTATTTTGTTTGAAAGTGAAACAAACCTATTTCATTCTAATGATGTGCTTTACAAGAGTGCCAATGCAGTGGGGATGCACAGACCCTGAGATGTTTGTGACTGCAGGCTTGTTCCTTTGGAACTGGATACTAAAACCATAATCTTCCAGTCAATGAGGCAGAGATACTGGAATGATGGCACTATGGAAATTAACCTGCTTGAATCCCAAGCAGCCAGGCAGCCTTCCTGTCCTGATAGAGTTCGAGTGAACTCAGAGAAAGCCACTAAGATTCTAGGGAAAGACACTACCCTACACTATGCCAGTTTTCCCAGCCACCAAGAAAGCAGGGTATGTTGTCCAAAGATATTTTCAGGAGGAGACTGCTCAAACAAGCTGTCAAGTACAGTTCTTTCTGTGGGAGACGTGACCTCCTCAATATCATCCACTTGCCATCAAAATGCTGAGACATTCTGGCCTCCAGAGCAAGTCCTGCACTGTATGGGGGTAGAATGGGTGATTGCCCACACAGGTTGATCTGAGGGAAGGCAAAAGGCCTGGTGGTCCAGAAACACTGCCCAGCTAAAGCTGAAAAGGGCTTGCAATTCTCATTACTCACTCTTTTGTTTAGGATAGATTCTAGAAAGCATCTTTTAAAATGTTTCTTTAATTGAAACAATGTGTCAGCAAACCATCAATGTCCCATTAGCAGAGCAAGATTAAGAAAGACTAAGACTCTCAAATCACTTTTGGTTCATGATAATTAGGAAAAAGAACAACCTGAAGCTAGTGACATTTATGATTCATTTCCCCTATCTACCTTTCCAGTGTTATATTTTATCACTCCCTCAGACCTTAGCACATACACAGTTCTCATTCACTGTTGAGTTTAGGATTGAAGATGGAAATAGTTGCAGGTAAGATCTAGTAGCGGAAAGTTCTGGAAAAAAAGTCTGAAGGTGGAACATTTGGAACTGATAAGTTATGGTGCCCGTTGTTCTTTTTCCTGAGAGGTCCTCATCCTCTGTCAAGGAATAGAAGACCTTCAACTTCAAGACAAAGTCCAAAACTGGTTAATTAGAATACTTGTATGTCTAATTAAATTTGAGAATGGCTCCTAATTATCAATTTCATTAGCATTAATTATTATTTCAAGTGGATAGCCATAGATTACTGACATAAATTAAAGTGCATTTTAAGGTCAAATCACAAAGGTATTTGTTCTTGCACGAAAGAACAGAGGAGACTCACTATTCGGCACCCATCTTTCTCAGGGTGTTACATGTTCCCATTGAAAATTATAACTTTCTACCTGCAGTGAAATGAAAAATCCCAATAGCTTTCCCAAGGGCAGAATATCCATATTTACCTCACTTAGAAAGACATGCTTCACCCTGGGACTACTTACAAATGTTACCTAAATTAGTCAACCTCATAATGAAGCTGAGAGAGTTAAAACTGATCATCCTGAACCATTCCTATAAGTAGCAATGACAATTTTGATCTTCACCTACAGTTTTTCCATAGAGTGATAGCATTGCCCTCTATCTTAAATTCCAAAATGCCAAAAAATAATCAACTGACAATCAGAGGCCTTTAAAAAAGACAAGAGTTTAAGAATGTTCTAAATCTTGATCATGGTGGTGGTTATGAGGATATGTGTGTGTGTGTGTGTGTGTGTGTGTGTGTGTGTGTGTAAAAATTCACTGTGTGGTACAATTAAGATTTCTGTGGCTTATTATATCTATGTTATAATTCACAAAAATGAAGGAAAATAAGAGAATAATAGTAAAAGGTATATACAAAAAATAGAATATTCTCTTAAGAATTTACATTTAAATACATCATCTTGTTTACCAAATTTTCAAAATTCTGATATATAAATTTCTTTGCTTTTATATGATATGTATTAGTGGGAGATGTGATTGAATAGGTTCCTGAAATAGGAATATGTCCTTTGCCACCGTTAGCCCCTCTCTGGTAATTTTTCCTGAGTCTCTAATATTCTGTTTCTTTAGAACCCTGTGTATACACCTATTATATCACATATCATTCAATATTGCAATTACTAAATTTGTTATCTAGCTTGCCAACTAGACCACAAAAAAAAGGATTGTGTCTTGTTTATTACAAAGCCTGAATCATAAGAAAGGCTTGATAATTTTTTTTAAATTAGCTTTATGTGCATAAAATTTACATACCATAAAAAATACCAATTTTGTGAGTACTATATGAGTTCCAGATGTGTAACCATCACCACCATCATGATATATAACAGGTCTATAACTCTAAATATACCCCAATATCCTTTGCAGTCAATGACTCCCCCCACTTCCAGCTCATGAGTGTTTGAGTTATTTCCAGTTTCTTTAAAAAGCTACTATGAACAAATAAGTCTATGTGGACACGTGCTTTTATTTGTCTGGGTTAATTTCTTAGGAGTGTGATTGTTCTGTTGAATGGTATGGATATGCCTTAAATTTTTAAGAAACTACCAAACTATTTCAAAATGACTCTGCAGTCTTGTATTTCCATCAGAAAGATGCTCCTTATACCTCATTGGTATTTAGCCATTTTAAACAGTGTGTAGTAGGACCTCATTTTGGTTTTACTTTGATCATTTTACATTTTGAGTTAACTTTCAGTTCCCTAATGAGGAGTGATGATGAACATATTTTGTGCTTTTTCTCATTTGTGTATCTACATTGGTGATAGGTCTATCCAAATCTTTAGCATATTTTAAAATTTAATAAGTTGTCGGTCTTATTACTGAGTCGTAAAAGTTATTCATGTGTTCTGGATACATGTCCTTTATCAGATATACATTTTATAAATGTTTTCTTCTAGTCTGTGGTTTGCCTTTTGATTCTTTAAACAATTTCGAAAAGATTTTTTTTTACTTTGATAAAGTCTAATTTATAATTTTTTTTCATAGCTACCATATTGTTATTTGTTTTCTATTTGTCCGGTTGTCCTTTGTTTCCTTTTCCCTCTGTTCTGTCTTCTGCTGAAACAAGAATTATTTTGTGTTATTTCATTTTATTTCCACTATTGCTTTATTATCTATACTATTTGTTGTTGTTGTTGCTTTATGATTCACAATTTACATTTTTAACTTATTATAGTTGAAGGAACTACATTTGAGATATAGAAATTCAAAAAGCAGTCCTTTCAGAGATTCCCGTCTTTTACTAAAGGCAAAGCCTTCAGAGTGAAATTGCCATAAATCCTCTCTCAGAGGGAGCTTCAGAGCCAGGTAGGAGATTGACCACTTGCGTGGGATGAGAAATTGCATAAATAAATATTATCACATTCTGTCTTACCTTCCATTTGTCTTTCCTAAAAGTCCACTTGTTTTCCCATTGAATCTCTTTCTCCCCCTTCCTTTTCCCCTATTCGGTTGGTCTATTAAACCCCTACCTATTTCTACCTGTTCAGTGAGCCTCTTCATCCCAATGCTCTCACATGGATGAGTAAACAAACCTGGTCTTCTCTACCATTAATCTGTCTATTTTCAGTTCATTTATAGGCCCCCAACTACTAGACCTAAATTGGTAGAGGGAAAGTTTTTCCTCCCAACACAGCTTACCTTCAAATGATATAGCACTTCACAAATAGTAAAGTACTTGAACAGTACTTGTATACCCTTCCCCTCTTCTATACTTTATGCTATCGTCAGACATTTTACTTCTATGTGGTATACACCAAGTATATGTTTTATTATGCTTATCCTAAGCAGACAATTTTTAAAGAGATTTAAAACTAGTACATTTATATGTGTATATATGTACTAATTTATGCTAATATACATACATACATATATATACATATATATGTGTGTGTGTGTATATATATATATATATATATATATAAAATTAGGTTGGTGCAAAAGTAATTACAGTTTAAAAGGTTAAAAATAATTGCAAAACCGGAATTACTTTTGCACCAACCTAATATATATATATATATATATATGTGTGTGTGTGTGTGTGTGTGTGTGTGTGTGTGTGTGTGTGTATCACATACATACAGTGGGTGCCAAAAAATGTATATACATTGTAAGAAAGGAAAAAAATGTATTAATTGTAATACTCAATATATACCGATAACAAAAGATGAATACAAGTCACCTTTGACTTCTGCAATTACAAGAGTTACTCAAAGGGGTTACCATCAGCGTCCAGACACTTCTGATTATGGAGGACTACTGCTTGAACATAGATAATATCTCTTAAAATGTGTATACATTTTTTTGGCACCCCTGGTATATACATTTACTCAGCTCATTTCTGTTACGAGCATTATTCATTGCTTTGTGTATATGATTCTGCCAGAAAAAAACTTCCTTTAACATTTCATGTAGAGTAAGTCTGCTGGCAATAGGTGTTCTCAAATTTTATTTGTTTAAAAGTATTTCACATTCATTTTCAAAAAATATTTTCACTGACTATAGAATTCTTGGTTAACAGTTTTTCTTTTTCTTTAAATGTTTTTTAAAAAAATTCTCCATTGTCTGGCTTGCATAGTTTCTTGAGCAGTATGTCATCATTCTTACTTTTTAAACTATATACATAATATCTTTTCTGTTCTGACCTTTTAATATTTATCTCTCTAACACTAATTTTTGACAATTTTATTGATATGCCTTGGTGTTGTTTTCCTACATTTATTTTTCATTGAATTTGTAGAGCTTCTTGGATTTATGAGTGTATAGTTTTTTTTAAATTAAATTTGGAATATTTCCAGTAGTCATATCTGCAAATATTTTTACCCCTCCCTTCCTGGAAATCACATTACACATATGTTAGACGTTTTGGTTTTATTCCATAAGTCATTGATGCTTTCTCATCATTTAGCATCCATTTCTTTATCCTCTGTGCTCCATTTTGTACAATTTCCATTGCTGTGTCTTCAGGATTGCCTATCGTTTGTTTCATCTAATCTGTTGTTAAACATGCTAAGTATATGATCTGATATCAATTCTATCCAGCGCATTTTCTATTTCAACTATTGTATTTCTCATCTTCCGAAGTTTAATTTGGGTCTTTTTGGTATCATTTATTTCTCTCTTAATCATATTCACATATTCCATTCTTGAGAATATTTAGTATAGTATACGATATACTATATATATACTATATATATCATATATGTCATATATATATATATGATAGCTGTTTTAATATCTGTCTCCTAAATTTATCATCTTTCTCATTTCTGAGTTAGTTTATATTGATTTTTCCACTATATCATATTTTCCTACTTGTTGAAATACCTGGTAATTTTCTGTTGGATGTCAGTGTGATTTATAAGAAATATATATTTGGTCATTTCTCATATATATTTGGTCTTCATCCATGGTTCCTGGCTCACAGCTCCTGAAACACTTGTAATATCCTGAGTGATAAGAGCAATAGGAACATCTTTTGTTACAATACTTGGTCTTTTTTTTCTCAGTTCCTGAAAATGCTTCAGAGCCTTAAAAATGAAATGGGTGTCTTGTTATTCATAACAAGCCCCTTTCCACCACAACTGGGTTGATATCAATGAGGTACCTCTTGGAAAGCACCTAAGGATGGGGCCTGGTTGTCAGGGGAACCAACCAGAAATAAAGGGGTAGAACTTTCAGTCCCACTCCCTATTTCTGGAGAGGGGAGTTGGGCTGGAAGTTGAATCAATCATCAATGGTTAACGATTTAATCAATTATGCCTATGTAATGAACTCTTCATAAAAACCCAAAGGCTGGGGTTCAGAGAGCTTTCAGGTTGGGAAAACAGAACACTTTGATGTGCCATCACGTCAGGCCCAAATTACATGAGGACAAAATCTTCTTTGTTGGAGACCTGGCCCTTTGCAACTCTTCCTCTGGCTGTTGATTTGTATCTTTTAATATCCTTTGTAATAAACCAGTATAGTCTAGTGAGTAAATGGGTTTCCTGAGTTCTATGAGCCACTCTAACAAATTAATTAAACCCAAGGAGGGAGTCATGGGATTTACGGCCAGTTGGTCAGAAGTAGAAGTAATAACATGGGTTTGCAATTGGCATTTGAAGGGGAGGATGGTCTTGTGGAACTGAGCCCTTAATCTGTGGAATCGGATGCCATCTCCAGGTAGATAGTATCAGTATTGAGTTAAATTCTAGGACACCCAGCTGGTGTTTGGAAACTTGCTTCTTGGTTTGGGACCACCCTCTCTTCCTTCCCACAACACACACACACACACACACACGCACACTGGGTGCAGAACCTAAAGAGTTAGCCATTGTGAACTGTATATTTTGGGGCTCTGAGTTTTGTTTTACTCCTTTAAATGGTATTGTACTTTCTCCAGGCATTCAGTTAAGTTACTGGAGTCAGTCAGTCTGATCATTTCAAGGCTTGCTTTTAAGGTTTGCTAGAGTGGGTCCAGTTTAGTCTTTAGTTTTAGGCTAATTTAATCCCATTCCTAAGGTGATATTCTCTCAGGATATTCTCTGAAGCCATGTTTATTAAGAGATCATTTCACTCTGGTTGGATTGTAAAAGATTCCCAATCTATACAAACTTGAGAATTACCTTACTGCTTTCCATGGTTCTTTCCATGACCTCGAATAGTTACTTCTCACATATGCCAAAGATTGGAGGGTCCTCCCCACCTATGCAAATCTCGGGAGTTCTCTCTGAAAGGTTCCTCCTCTCTGGTAAACTGCTTCACAAAGTCTAGGGTTTTTTTGCTTGTTTTTTTTTTAACTCTGATCTCAATCTCTTCAACTCAAGAGGACCATCGTGTTATAATCAGGTATCCCCTCCCTATGCTGCAGCCTGAAAACTTAGTCTAGACAATAAATTGGGGTAATTTTAGAGCTTATCTCATTTGTTTCTCTTCTTTCAGGAACCACAGTTTCAAACTGTTTATTGTCCAATGTCTGACAACCATTGTTTCACATATTTTTTCCAGTTTTGTTGTTATTTAAAATGTGAGAATAAATTTGGTCCCTATTATTTTCTCATGTCTAAAATCATTCCTATTCTTGAGGACTTTTTTTTAATGAAGTGAAGACACACAAAAAAATCATGGTCATTTAATGTGCAAATCACAAAATTTAAGAGTAATAGCTGAGATGTTGAACGATAGAATCAGTATTCAAAGATATCCTGTCACAATGAAAGTAGGAAGTAGAAAGTATATGGGTTAATACCAATTCCAGCATTTAGGCTAAATTAAATCAATTAAATAAATGGAAAGGGAAGTGAGGTATGGGAACTCTGGTTTAATAGCAATTTATGTGACAATATCTCAGGGCTTTTGATAAGTTTAGAAAAGTTCTATGCAGGGTGATTTATCAAGAAGATTATTTTTTCAAATGCAGTCTGGAAAAAAAAAAAAGAAAGGCCTTCATCAAAATGTGTCCAGATCAAAAGTGTTATAATTATCACTATGTAATTCTATATTGTCCTGCTTAGAACCCACTTTTATAAATATGCTCTATCACCATTAAATGGGGCATTGATAAACAAAATGTTCGTGGAAGAAGAAAATCATGGTCGACAATAATAGGCTAATGTAGTATTTTTCCAATCACCAGAGAATGATACAGAAAGCAAAGTTTTACTACCTCATGTGGTCTATACTCTATTTCTTCCTCTGCAGTAGTAATTGGGGTTCTGTTTTATTCTCTCCCCATTCTGATTTTTCTTCACTTCTAGAGTTGTTTGAAAATTTTGATGATTTATTTGATCATAGGATAATTTGTCTACAAATCGCTGATCAAAAGAACTTAGAAAGAGAAAGAGAAACAATCATGTATAACTCAGGAATCTTATACCTTTAAGTAACAGAAACCCAATTCAAACATAGATAAAATGGGGATTGTGATTATCTGTTGGATGGTTCAGTATTCTTAAGAGGGTAATTCTCTCCAAATTGATCTATAGGTTCAGTGCACTCTTTATCAAAATCCCAGCAAGCTTCTTTTTGTAGAATTTTACCTATATGTACATATGCACTCACGTAGATGTACACATACACAGACACAAGAAATAAACTTAGATTCTTATGTCACACAACACACAAAAATTAAAATGGATCATAGACCTAAATGTACAAGCTAAACTGTAAGAATTTTAGAAGAAAACAAAAGAAAAAAATCTTTGTAACCTTGAATTAAACAAGGATTTCTCGGCTATGGCACCACAAACAAAAACCATAAAAGAAAACATTGATAAGTGGGACTTCATCAAAATAATTTTGCTTTTCAAAAATCATAATTATTATAGTGGAAAAACAAACCACAGCATCTAAGAAAATGTTTGCAAGTTATATATTTAGTAAAGGACTTGAGTGCAGCATATGTAATATACTCTTACAGTAAGAAGACAAACAACCCAAATAAAATATGGACAAAATATTTGAGTAGTCAATTCACCAAAGACATATATGAATGGCTAATAAGCACAGGAAAAAAAGCTCAGCATCATTAGTCACTAGGAAAATGCCAATTAAAACCACAATAAAATACCACTACACATGTGCCCAGCAGAATGGTTGTAATTTAAAGGTTTGACAATATCAAACATTGTGCAGGATATGGCAAAACATTGTTGACAGGGATGTAAAATGATAGAATCACTTTCAAAAACAGTTTGTTTCTTAAAAATTTAACATAAACTTACCATACAACCTAACAATTATACTCTAAGGCCTATCCAAGAAAAATAAGTGAAAACCTGTCCACACAAAAATTTGTATGCAAACATTTTTAGCAACATTATGCAGAACAGCGAAACACTGAAAATGATCCAAATGCTTATCAGCTGGTAGAAGGATAAACAAAATGTGGTATATTCATATAAAGGAATATTATTCAGCAATTTAAAGGAACATACTATTGCTACATGCCTCAATATGAATGAAACTGAAAGACATTATACTGAATGAAGAAGTCACGCTCAGAAAACCAGATATTGTATGATTCCATTTGTATAAAATTTTTATAGAAAAGCAAATCTATAAGAGACAGAAAGTAGATCAGTTGTGGCCTGAAACTGGAGGGATGGGAATTGACTATAAACCAGCACAAGAAAACTTTTTGGAGTGGTAGAAATCATCTAAATTGAAATATGTTGGTAGTTGTATAGCTCTAAAAATTTACTAAAAATCATTAAATTGTATACTAAAGTGGGCATATTTTATGATATATAAGTTGTCCCTCAGTAAAACTGTTAAAACATGAGAATGAAAAGTTAAGGCCGTTCAATCGAACACAAGTGAGACATGAATATAGCAGCTAGTATTTTTGGAACCACAGTAAACCTTGACTTGAAAACCGTGAATTACTCTCTATACCTCTCGTCTTGACTTGAGTGTGAGTGTGTGTGGGCATGTATGTGTGTGTTTGATCTCTACTTCCTACATACCACTTTCTCTTCATGTCAGAAAACATAGCTCCTTGGCTTATATTTAATAGCATCCTTAGTAGAGAGGGGCTGAAACTAATTCTCTTCTCGGTTAAAAATTCCAAGAGAGAACACTGATTGTCTTGCTTTGGGTTCCAAAGTTCCTTTTTGTCAATCAAAAATCAATAGTGATTAGAAGGTCAGGCTCTCTCTTTTATATTGTGTGTATGTGTTAGTGTTTTGTGTATGTTCCTTTAATTACACAAACATACACACAACATCTCTCCTCCATCTATTTGATCTATTTAATCTTAATTCTTTGGATAATTCTGTGAGGTAGATGTCAATACTTGCATCTCACAGATGGGGAAATAAACACATAGAGATGTTAAAATATATCAGGAAGGTCATATACCTAAAATGTTGGTGCCACAATTTGAACCAAGTTTGTCAAGGCTTTGTTCCTTTCCCTAAACAACACTTCTTCTTTTATCATTTTCTCGCCTAAGAATTTCAGAACTATATTATTCCTATATGTTAGATTTCCTCGAATTTTTCCAGATAAAACATTTTCTGAAGCCATCTTAAACACACTTGTCCCTGAAATCTGAATAATTGGATATTCTCTCTCAGATCCAGGGCTTTCATTACCACAATTTATGTATTAGCTCCTTTTTGCTCCACACCACTAATTCTCTGCTTTTCTTCAGGCGTTCTAATGTCTAATTTTCAACAGTTTTCCTCCAAATGAAAATCACTATTGGTATGGTAAGCATTTGGAGTTTTATTATTGATTTATGCCTTGGGTGAAGAGGTTAATTAAATGTGAATTTTAAGCCGACAACATGATTAGGAGAGTGAAGCAACTGGAATTCATGAATACTTCCAGAGCCATTAAAACTATTTAAAATGAACAATGACTGAAGGTGGGGGAATGGAGGTGGGGTGGGGAGACAGACCAGCCCTCTGTTATTTGTGACTGGCTTAATGAAATTCTGAAGAATAACAAAATCTTTCCAAGGCTTTTTATTTTGCATTTATATTGACATTAGCATGGAATATAATACATTCCTAATAAACCACTCTTCCATATTCTCTTTGTTTCTTCTGTTTTCAATTGCATCATAGAACCCTGAGTTTACCAAATCAACACACCAGACTGAAAGGAGAGGGATGGATTACCAAACCTTAGAGAGTCCTCAAGATAACTTTGTAAAGCTTGAGAAAGATATATAGACTCAGCATCATCATTCTCCCTGTGTTTTCGTGAAGACCTTTTGGAGGTCATAATACGAAAACCTGAATCAAGGGTAGATCTTATCTTAAAAGGTTGCAGAAAAATCATTACACAGCAACAACTGATATCAGGAAATGTGGAATCTGGCTTTGGTTTCAACCTAAATTATAATTCCCCTAAATACAAATAATGGTGGATTTTACACACCATTTGTAACAACTGATTAACTGTCCACTATGTTCCTCCTCTAGATCGCAGGGACATACTGGACAGTTAATCCGTTCTGATCAATGATCAATTAAGTTCTAGTATTCTAGGAGATTTCAAAAAATAAATGACAATGATTATGGCATAATCATTGCTATAAAAACATAGGCAAAACGTTTGGATCAAGAAGGATAGTTATTCAAGAAAACTGAAAAATTACAAAGAAGACATATTAAATAATTACATTGCCATAGAAAAGTCATCTATTTCAGAAACAAAGCAAATGATTTGTGACACTTCAGTGCTGTTGCAAAAATATATCCTAAACACTAAACATAATATTTATTGTGTTTTAATTTGCAATGGGCATAGTCCTGCTAACAAATAGATCAGTAACTACAATGCAGGATATAGAAATGATGCACCTGGCTAAATGGTGCAGTCACACCTCAGAATCAATCTTAGAACACTAAAGAAAGATATTGTCATTGTGATTCCTTTCAGGAAAATATTTATTGTGCCAAGAGAGCAGAAAACATGTAGATCTATATACTGAGTTGGATTCAAAGACTCAGCAAAATGCAAGTTAAAAATCAGCCTAAAAATCAGATATTTCAGCTGAAAGAGATTAAAAATCCTGACAAATGCTAAGCGAATAGCTAGATAAGGCCAAGGAAAGGAAGACTGAAATATTTTCCTGTTCCAGACCGTGAAGCCATACACTACAGCATTGCGAAAGGCCATGCATTTCACATGCACAGGACAATGAGAACAGCTAGGCTCTGGTAAATGAGATACTGACTTCTGTTTTAAAAGTTACAGCAGATCAAGTCCTAAGGCAGTTGGTTCCAAGTCCAAGTCATGCCTGCCTGCTTCAGAGTGGTTTAGGACTCAAAGAATCTTGGCAGAGTTTTGCTTACTGGAGAGGCTAACTGGTAGAACTTTAGGTGGCTCAGAGTTACCAGAATGAGAAAAGAAATGCAATCTCCCTTTCACTCCAGGAAACTCCTTTGTGTTCACAGTAGGTGTCACACATGTGCTTCTGATACAGTCCCAACCCCCACCTTTGCCACTCTCTGTACTCGGCTCCAGTGTCCAGTCTCACCTTCACACATGGGCCACAGTGTATACCTCCTATAGGTCTGAGGCAGCATGCATATCCTTAGAGCAGTGTTTCTCAGCCTCAGCACTGTTGGCTTTTGGGGCAATAGTTCTTTATTTTGAGGGTTTTCTCTGCATTACAGGATATTTAGTATCATCACTGGACTTTACCCACTAGATTCCAGTAGCACTCCAAATGTGACAATAAAAATGTCTTCATATGTTGCCAAATATCCCTTGGAGGGGCAAGAATGGTCTGCCCTGGCTGAGAACCACTGCTTTAGAGGTTGCTACCTTTAATACATGGGCTTGGGAATCCAACTCTCAGCCTAGTTCAACCGATTTGTATACAAAATCTGATAATTAAGTTTGCGAACATGTTGTACCAACGTTGCAAATCTTTTTTGATATCAGAATTCATTCAATTCATTCAATAATGAATGAATAATTCATTATTCATTATGAATTTGTATCAACTGGACAAACAGTTAACCAAGTTTACCATTTGGAAATGCTGAAAAGGCTGTGTGAAAAGTTAGATGACCTGAACTCTTCGCCAACAATTCATGGCTCTTGCATCATGACAATGCACCAGCTCACATGTCACCATCTGTCAGGGAGTTTTTAGCCAGTAAACAAATAACTGTATTGGAACACTCTCCCTACTCACCTGCTCTGGCCCCCAATGACTTCTTTCTTAACCCAAAGATAAAGAAAATATTGAAAGGAAAACATTTTGGTGCTATTCAGGACATCATGGGAAATACGTCGACAGCTCTGATGGTCATTCCAGAAAAAGAGTTCCAAAATTGCTTTGAAGGGTAGACTAGGTGCTGGCATTGGTTCATAGCTTCCCAAGGGGAGTACTTCGAAGGTGACCATAGTGATATTCAACAATGAGGTATGGAGCACTTTTTCTAGGATGAATTCACGAATTTAATTGTCTGACTTCGTACTTATCAAGATAGTAAAGGACACTTGAAGGTTAAAGCATATTTTAAGCCAGAAAAATATTGCAACTGACTACTAGATGTGTCTATTCTCAGGACCCAGAAGCCCATCCCCTTGAGTCTCTAACAGGAGACCTCTCTAGGTAACTACACGGTAACCTCCATGCCCAACTAGAGGGATGCTTTATTGTAGATTTCCCCACCAGCTAAAAGTATGCTTAAGCTTTTCTATATTTCTAGCAGACTAATCTCAATGGAGTCAGGGTTAGAGAAAATACAGTTTTCTCCTCATCTTCAGTGTCATAAATCCATTTTCCAGGCTCTGATTCATTTTAGGGAAGTCAACAGTCTGAATGTCTTCCCCCTTTTGGGGAAACCCTAACCTCCACCCATGTGTGTGGCCTTACTACATGTTCTTAACAGACAAATACTTCAGAACAGAATAGTATACAAATACACATAAAGCAGCAAGTGGGTAGCTTTTCCATATCTTTTCCTCCTAAATTCTAGAAGTAAGTCGCAACTTTTTTCATTTGTGACATTTGGGACAATTCCTCCCCCTGTGGAGGAATTAAACTACATGGTGACAAAGAGTAATACAGGATCAAAGTATGATACTTATAGGAGAGATATTTCATGTCAGTGAAAGAAAGGAGATTCTAATGTTTGGAGCTATTCAAGATGCAACGGAAGGCAATATGCTTCAAACCCTTTGGATACTTCAACCAGAAGTTGGGTTATAAAGAAAGATGCATTGACTAGGTGGTTGTTCAAGATTATCCTTTGGTTATATGACACTGTGAACACTAGAAGATAATTAGAACATCACACAGCCCCCAAAGCCAAAATTTCAAGATCTTACCCTTAGGAAAACAGCCTACTTTTTTGATTCATCTGAACAGCAGGTGCCCTTTGAACAATATTCAGATTCATTAACAAGTGTCAAGAGACCAGTTCTTTGTCTTATTTTGGCATGAGTGTGTGTGTGTGTGTGTGTGTGTGTGTGAGAGAGAGAGAGAGAGAGAGAGAGAGAGAGAGAGGCAGAGAGAGAGACAGAGTGAAAATGAATTCAGTTCACAAGTGATAATCAATTTGGAATCATGATTAATTTTTATTTTTTTAAAATAATTATAGTGATATTGTGAAAATGGTAAAATTACTGCAAGTCCATGGGTATACAGAAGATAAGGATGTGTCTTAGTTTGGAGAATAGTAAAGCACATATCTTCCATTGTGTCTCTTCTACTATGGGAAGGCCACTCCTCCTCAGCAATTAGACCTATGAAAAGAGCATCACCTCCCTCTGCCAACAGGCTGTCTGTCCAAAGAGAGTAAAAGTGAGGACCTCAAAAGTCTGCTTGGTGTTCATACCTGTAGCTTCTAAATCTATAAGGAGGTTGTGAGGGTGAAGGATTTTGGCAAAGAAGAGAAGAGGGAGGAAGCATGCTGCTAGAAGCTTGGTAAAGAAAGGATGAGTATACAAGGCAGGGAAAGACACAGAATAGAGATTGAATTCATATTTGATTTAGTTTTTGCCTGAATCAATGGCCAAAGAGATTGAAATGTTTACTATATTATGTTTCCAACTATTTCTCCTCATCCCCTAGGTTACTTTTCTTCAGCTCTGGACCCAGCAATGAACTTGGCTTTCTTAAGCATATCTTGTGCAAATCTTTACAACAATGCACCATGAAAATCAGCAATAAAATGTTACTTTTTCTCCTTGCTCTGGAAACAGTGTGCGTGGGTGTTTCAACTACATAAAGAGCGTTGCCTGAACCATTTCCATCCTATAATATACTATTGATATTTGTTTTCTGGTGACTAGTGGAGAAAAACATGTTTTTGGTTTTGTTGATTTCCCAGCCTCTAGAATATTTATTTATCCATTGAAAAGTTAGATTTAGAAAGAGCAAGTCTCTTGGAATACCTGCTCTCAAGATAACTGGAAAGAAGCACAAATAGAAACTTCCGACAGCATATTAATAATCAGAAATTTTAAAGCTTTGAGAGGAAAATGCAGAAGCAAAATTGCTTTCTGTGTTCGTTTTATCTACACTCTACCTAAGAACTCTTTTGATTTTGCCACTGATTTACAACACTAAACAAAGAGAAAATCTTGTGGTTATACATGGCTTATTATATATAGCTCAGTTGAACTGCTCAGGCCAAAATTCCTCTTACACAACTGAATTATTGAATTATTTGCAATGGATTTCTGCATCAAGCAGCAAGCAGATAATTACTAAATGTCACTAATTTTTTGTCCATAAGCATACATAAACTTATTGAATTGGATTAACTAATAGAAGAGGAAATATTTAGCAAACAGTTGCTTAAAAGACACTGTGGGTAACACAAAGTCCAATTTGGAAGGTCTCTGAACTCAAGTTTTCCTGCCTATGCTCATCAGAAAAGTGAGGAAAGCCCTGACAAAAATCATTTTACTTAATGGCATCAATAAAATCTCATTAGTTTAGCCTTTAACAACTGAAAGATTTTGACATTTCGGAGTAAGGGTTTTACTACATCTGAGGTCTGATACACTGACAAAGGCATGTTGTCCCTTTCCCAGGAGTCATGTACAGTTTTGACTCTAAAAATTGTCATCAGAGATTATGACAGAGTATTTTAAAATTCTCAATCATTATGGCTCAAACAATTTTGCTAATTTCTAAAAAAAGGAAACATCATCAAAAGATGAAATTTAAATTTGATAACTAAGGAGGGAGTTCAATCCACTCTTGGAAATTTACCAAGAGTAACAAGACCCATTACTATAGTAGATAAAACAGGATGATTGATTAAACCTGTTAAAATACCGTCAACATAAAGTTCATGATCAGTTAACGTAGAATTTATTTTTATACTCTTCCAACACACACATACACACACACACACACACACACACACACACACACACACACACACACACACACAATGTCTATTCATTGTTGGACTAGAGGGGGAAAAAAAAAAGGCTTTCCCTGACTTTTTCCCTTTGTATGTTGGTGTCTATTTTTCCTGATATATATAACAGATTCATTCTGTTAATTATTAGAATAGCTTTCAAGGAAAAAATTTAAACTAAATTAAAGCAGAAATTCTTCGTAGTTCAAATTTAATTACAGAGTAGCTGTCAATTCTCACATGAAACATGTAGAAAACTGACACTCGCAGGGTGTATGTACTGTTAGCCTGCCTTGTGTTGGGGTATATTTATAAATATCCCATTCATCAAACTAGATTTCAAATTACTAGAGAGTAAGAATTGCATTACTGCATTTTTTATATATTTTTTATTTCTCCCTAACTTACTGACTATGACTTAGAAGGTGCTCAATAAATATAACATAAATGTGGTTTCATACTGGCTCCAAAGAAGAATTCTAAAAATATAAGATTTTTAATGATTGTTGGCATTAGCTGAATAAGTTTAAAACCTTCCAAATTTACTTCTGTAAAACACTTAAATAATTATCTATACATGTAAGATAAAACAAATAGTATTACTTATCTGCTAAACCAGTCTTTATTTTTTTGGTGACATCTCCTATGGTGTTTTTTAATAATAGAAACAAATATATTCTTTGGCACATTTAATCTGGTCTGTGGGACTCAATAGCTCAAACTGAATTCAAATTTGGGCTCTATCACTTACTAGTTGTATAAACTTGGGCATCTTACTTAACCTTCCGAAACCTCAGTTTTCTCATCTGTAAAAAGGAGATCGTAAACATTCCTTAGAATTAAATTCAATTAAATTGAAAAGTGAAGTTAAAGGAGGTGACATGCAAATTATCTAACACAGATCTCGCCATTTAGTAAAGCTTCATGAGTAGTTGCTCCTGACCTTGCTTCAGATCAAAACACATTTTAAAAGAAATGCCATTGTATTTCTATGAAAACTGAGGGTTATTGGAACAAATTCATCTTCTCTGTTCATTATAGCAGATACAGTCATCCCTCTAACTGTAAATACTCTTCTATAATAGCTATTGTATGCAGCTGAAAGTAATAAAACTGTATTTGCTTTTTAAACATCCATAATTGTGGCTTTTTGTAAGCATTTTATTTTGGCCTCTATATGACTAATATTTTCTGTATAATATCTTGTGATTTGTTGCTGCAATATTTTTCTGTGTATTTATCCGCTTCCAATCATTCAGAATTAAGAGGTTCATTTAACTGAAATTAGAATGGAAACTCTCTGAGGTCTTCTGTTTGCTTGGTCAGTATCTTATTCATGAGTCTCTACATAAATTTTGACAGGATAATAATTCTAGCAATTCTGTCAATGCAGAGATAGAATGCTGAGTGAGCTCTGCAGTTTAAAATGTATATCCTAAATTGTCAAGGCTGTTAGATTTAAAGCGTTTGACTTTGGGAAAGATTTGGACAGAATTTGATAGACAACTACTAACCCAGGCCTAGAACTCAATTCACCTCTGAAATGAGAAAGGTTCCATTTCCTTTCTTGTCCCTCCCCCATTCCCACTTCCTCAACCTCATTTCTCCACCTGGTCCAAGGACCAATCACCCAGTAGACAGACGATACATTGAGAATGTGCAGTGGGTGAGCTGACTCAGGAGAAATGCCCCCCTCTCCGGTGGAGGGGTGGTTTTCATTCCATTTCAAGCTGGACTTGAAATCAATATGTCATTATAAACACATATGGTGCAGGGAGAGACAGGAAGTGGATACACACCCAGGATGAAGTAATTTGGAAACATTAGTTACTTTGAAATGTGCTGCACACCAAGGAGACATGAACATTTCACAGTGGATTTCTTTGCCTCAATCAATGTCCTTTCTTTTTCTCACTTGAAGCAGTTTTATAGAGAATCATGCTTACTTGTTTGGGAAAAGTTCAAATTCTAGTAACATTTTCTGACTGCTTGTCCAGCTCCCAACCTCTAATTGTTTACTTTTAACTGCAACCCACACGATATGCTGCAGGGACAAAATCCCTAGTAAAATTAAAATAAAGGAGGGGGAGGAAATGAGTGCTTCATTGCATCCTACAAGTAATGGAGTTTTGCACTCAATTGTTTTTCAGCAGCATAACTATCTGGAGGGTAAACCCTTTGGTAATGTTCTCATTCCTATTACCCCCTCAAAAATGCAATAAGCTCATATGACAAGCATGCAATGATACATAAAATTGAGAAAGGTGCCAGAGAAGAATTTACAAAAGTTTCCTCTAGCTTTTCATGCTATTCAGTCTTCCATAGATCTCCCTCAATTTTTTTTCTATTTAAATTAAGGTACTTTGAACCATCCTACCCCAATTCTTCAATTTCCAAACTTCTTTTGGATGCAAAAGCTATCTTGCTCCCTGTTCACGCGTAGAAAACATTTTTTAATTTGTTTTTGCTTTCCAAGATATCCCCACTCCTCTATCTTCAAACATGCCCCCAATTTAATGAGCTGTATCTTTTATAACTTTATGGCTATTCTGACCCCCTATACATAAAGTATTTTGCTTTATTTCCTAAAAGTGAAGATACCTTGTGTGCTGATCCAGCTTTATTCTCTCATTTGATTGGGGACTGAAGTTTACACTTTGGAACTTGAATGGAGGCCAGCTAACTGATCTATATGGGGAATGAATATGTAACCCCATCTTTATTAACATCATGTTCCAACTAATTGATTCACCTGGTCCTAATCTAGGCTGGTTTATCTTGGCATTCTATTCCCAGTAGTACTTCTAATATATGTTTTAAAGGCTTGGAGGATAAACATATTGAGGCCTTTTATGGAAAAATATTTTAAGAAGAAACACAACTATTTGTTGAAGTGCTTTTAAAAGATTTGCATTAAAACTGTTTGTTGAAACACCGCTAACTTAAGGTTGCTAAATCTTTGGTCTGCATGTAGAAATAAACATTTTAAACATAAATCTGTTTAGTAAAGATTAGCTTGACTTCAAACAACTTTACAATCCTTTATCCTTGTTAGTTGGTGCAGTTGCTTACCGTAGCAATTCAGTCAAAAATGAAGAGACTTTGGCTATCTAGATGGACCTAATACTAAATGCAAAATTTAAGACATACTCTGTTGTTTTGTTAGCAAAATTTAGCCAATTTTAGAAGTCCACATATTTTAAAGAAATTAACTGCTTAGCAAATCTCCAAAGATTGGTTTTAAATTCCAGTTACTCTTGCATATTATTTTTATTCATTCATTCATGCGTGCATCCAATATGTACTGAGTAATTGCAAAGTAGTTCTATGCTAAGAACTATGTGAAGATCTAGTGGGAGAACTGAGACATATGTAAACAACCATAACATAGACAGAACACGATACTGATAGGGTAGCTAGATAGATATAAATGAGTAGCAGAAGAAGAGACCTAGCTCAGTTAGAAAGCCCCTTGCTGCAGCTCCAGCTTAGGTCAAGACCTCTTGCAGCTGCCCTCACATAGGGCACAAATGTCTTACTAGCCCAGCAGGATTCCAGGCTTACACATGCCCTAAATCAAAGGGATGTAGAAGCTAGAGAGAGAGAGAAACCATCCTGCTTATCAGAATGTACACCCTGCTTCTCAGGGCCATTGTAATGAGCTCCGACAACCTTGGGGGCAAGAAGGGAATATGAGGCATGCCAGTGGGGAAAATAAAAGGTATTGTGGGGGGTAGGAGAGAGACAATTCTACCCAAAGAAGTAAAAAATCTTCTCGCACAATATAAGGTGGGGCTGCTTCCCTTTCTTGGGTCAGTCCACTCCACATCTGGGAGTGTACTTGCTTTTACTAATAAACTTCTTGCTATTATTTGCTGCACAAACTCTCTCTTGACAGAATTCTTTCCTTCAAGAAGACAAAGAGCTGAGGTACAATGTCATTCCTGGTAACAGTACAGCTCACCAGAAAAGCATAGAGGACTGTGAATATTCATATAATGAAAAAAAGTAAATTCTAGATGGGGAAGACTAAGAATGATTCCATGGGGTGGATTACTTTGCCCATCATATAAAGAAAAAGAATGTGGACACATCCAAAAGGGTAGGAAAAGGAGACAAAACTATGTGAATAAGTCAGAGCAAAAAGACCCTGATAGGAATTGGCCTTAATGGTTTAAATGAAGAACAATATATAGAGAAGTAATTGGAGATAAAATTTAAATTGAGCACTTAGAGTAATGAGTCTTGAAAATCAGGTTAACTTTCTTTGGATGGTAATAGAACAAAATTCAAAAGAATTAAAAAAAATTTGTTTTTGCTTGTTTTTTATTTATTAAATTTATTGGGGTGCCATTGGTCAGTAAAGTTATATAGGTTTCAAGTGTGCATTTCTATAATACATCATCTATGTATCACGTTGTGTGCTTACCACCCAGAGTCAGTTCTTCTTCCATCACCATATATTTGATCCCCTTTACCCTCATCTACTATCCCTCTTGCCCCCTCACCCTTTAGTAACCACTAAACTATTGTCTATTTCTATTGAGTTTTTGTTTCTTTGTTTGTTTGTCTTGTTCCTTTGTTGCTTTCAGTTTTATATCCCACATATTTGGTCCTTGACTTTCTCTGTCTGACTTATTTTACTTAGCATAATAATCTCAAGGTCCATCCATGTTGTCACAAATGGCAGTATTTCATTTTTTTCTTATGGCTGAGTATTATTCCATTGTGTTCAAAGAGGATTCTATAAATTTGACCTCAAAGGCAAGGGAAATAAAAGCAAAAATAAATGAATGTGACTACATCAAACTTAAAAGCTTCTACACAGCAAAAGAAACCATCAACAAAACAAAGAGTCAACCAAATGAATGGGAGAAGAATTTGCAAACAACACCTCCGATAAGGGGCTAATATCTAAGATACATAAGAAAAAAAAAAAAAAAACTCATACAGCTCTTTAATATTGACTGTCAACTTGCCATCCAGACTGAGGAAGACCCCAGAAACTTAGGAGCCACGTGAGCCATGGCCACGGCTGCATCGGCAAGCACTGGAAACACCCAGGATGCGGAGCTAATGCTGGTGGCATGCACTACCACAAGATCAACTTTGACAAATATCACAGAGATTATTTTGGGAAAGCTGGTATGAGGCATTACCACTTAAAGAGGAATCAGAACTTCTGCACAACTGTCAACCTTATTAAACTGTGGACCTTGGTCAGTGAGCAGACATGGGTAAATGTTGCCAAAAACAAGACTTGGAGCTGCTCCTATCACAGACATGGTGCGATCGGACTACTGCAAAGTTCTAGGGAAGGGAAAGCTCCCAAAGCAGCCTGTCATTCTGAAGGCCAAATTATTCACCAGAAGACCTGTGGAAAAGATTAAGGGTGTTGGAGGGGCCTGTGTCCTGGTAGCTTGAAGCCACATGGAAGGAAGTTCATTAAAGCTCAAGTGTTTTTCTCAAAAAAAAAAAGGAACTTGTACAACTCAACAACAAAAAAACAAATAATCCAAATAAAAATCAGGCAGAGGACCGAAACAGACACTTCTCCCAAGAAGACATACCAAATGGCCAACAGATACTGTGTTTCCCCAAAAATAAGACCTAGCTGGACCATCAGCTCTAAAGCATCTTTTTTTTTTTTTAAGATTTTATCGGGGAAGAGGAACAGGACTTTATTGGGGAAGAGTGTATACTTCCATACTTCCAGGACTTTTTCCAAGTCAAGTTGTTGTCCTTTCAGTCTTAGTTGTGGAGGGCGCAGCTCAGCTCCAGGTCCAGTTGCAGTTGCTAGTTGCAGGGGGCACAGCCCACCATCCCTTGTGGGAGTCTAACTGGCAACCTTGTAGTTGAAAGGACGTGCTCCAACCAACTGAGCCATCCGGGAGCTCACAGGCAGCTCAGCTCAAGGTGTTGTGTTCAATCTTAATTGCAGGGGATGGAGCCCACCATCCCTTGCGGGACTTGAGGAGTCAAACCTTGTAGTTGAGAGCCCACTGGCCCATGTGGGAATCGAACCGGCAACCTTCGGCATTAGGCGCTCCAACCGCCTGAGCGACTGGGCCGGCCCCTCTAATGCGTCTTTTGGAGCAAAAATTAATATAAGACCTATATTATATTATATTATATTTTACATATATATTAATTATGTTATGTTATGTTATATTATATTATAAATACCTGATTTTATGTTATATTAAAATAAGACTGTATCTTATATTAACTTTTGCTCCAAAAGACTCATTAGAGCTGATGGTCCAGCTAGGACTTACTTTCAGGGAAACACAGTATACGAAAGAATGCTCAACTTCACTAGCTATTAGGAAAATACAAATCAAAACCACAATGAGATATAACCTCATATCTGTTAAAATGGCTATCATCAACAAGACAAATAATAACCAATGTTGGAGATGCTATGGAGAAAAAGGAACCCTTATACACTGTTGGTGGGGATGTAAATTGGTTCCGCTGCTATAGAAACAGTATGGAGGTACCTCAAAAAATTAAGAATAGAATTACCATATAATCTTCTGATTACTTTTTAGCAAGAAAATTATATGGGGATCAAAAAATCATGAAATTGCTAGCTTCAAAAAGTCTAGTAAATCAATCTAGGTGAAAAGTAAAGAGGTTCTGAATAAAGTAGCACAGCAGAAACAAAAAGGAAGAAACAAATTAAGACATGGTATAATTGAAACTGTGAGGACATCATAGACCAAGTTTTAGGGGGACAAAGGCAGAAACAAAACAAGCTCCATACTGTTTATAGAGCAGCACAAATTAAAAAAAAAACACAGAAAAATGGAGAGGAAAATTACTTCAAATGCTCTGTTATTCAAATATTCCCCCCAATAGAGGGTGTATAGTCTGTTCTTGGATCACTCAAATGTATTAAACTGGTTTCAAGTGAAAGGCCATTGACTCTGAAGTCTCTGATTGTTTTAATATGAAAACTGACAATCTACTGATCCACTGGAGCAAGGATGTCTACCTGTTCACCACAACAAGCTCTGATAAAGGTCAATTGAAGGCATTCTTGTGTTTTCTGCTTCATGACAATGATGAGGTCTTGGCTTGCAGGCTTCACAGAACTGGATATTTTATAAATTATATTTATCCAAGAACTCCATGCATAAGTGTCATACAGAATGCTAGTTTCTGCCTCCAAGAAGCTGACTAACCCACAGGAAAGGAGACCATCTTTCCTTCACTTCAGTTCCTCACCACCTACTCAGGCCATAACCCACTGCAATCTGAGTTTTGTCCCCACCATTCAGCTGAAACACCTGTTTCAAGTTATATGAATATGGGCACCACATTGAATAGCTTCCTCTTGATTCTCATTTACTTTATCTGTGGTATTTGCAATCCTGATCACCTTCCTGGCCTCTGATCTACTTCATCCCTTACTCATCAGCCCTCCCCCAGCATTTTCAGTGCTGACACAAAACGTATATATATATTTTTTTTCTGTTGCTCGCCCATTGATTTCTGTGACTCTTTAACTTGTTTTTCTGACAATTCTCTTTTTCTTTTTCATTCTTTGTCTGGCCTTCCTCCTTTTTTCAATCCCTTTAACATAGGTTTCTGCCAGAGTTTTTTTCTGAGTCCTTTTGTCTATTCAAATGCTCATTTCTTTGTTAATTTATACTACCCTTATAGACGAACTCTTCCCCAAGCTAATTGAGATATAATTTACATATAACATATATTGTATAAGTTTAAGGTGTACAATGTGATGATTTGATACACTTGTATATTGCAAAATGATTCCCACAATAGTATTAGTTAACACATCTATCTCCTCACACAATTCCCACATTTTGATTGTTGTGGTAGTAAGAACATTTGAGATCCACTCTTTTAGCAACTTTCCCATATACAAAACAGTTATTGTTAACTGTGGTCACCAGATGCAATTCTTAGACATCTTACAGAAACAAAAGAGTGCATGGAACTTTCAATTGTGGTAAGTAGTTTGAGAAAGACACAGTTTAGCCTAGGAAAGACTGTGAGTGCTAGAGGGAAGATTGATAAGACAGGTAAAACTAGGTCCTGGAGGAACTTCTGTGTCAGAATAAAATCATACACTGTATCTTATGGGCAAAGAAGAACAATTTAAACATTTTGACAGGGTGGTGACAGCATCACATTTTTGTTTGTTTGTTTTAGAAGACCACACTGCAGCACAGTGGAGAATATTCAAAGCAAGAATGACAAAAAGTTTTCAACTAGCAATGAACCCCCACTAATTGCCACTGTGTTGAGAAGGATTCTGACTCTATATTTAGGTAAAGCTGGGAAAAGGCCATCATTATATACTCAGGTACGGCTGTTATTCCAGGGACAACTTCCAAATGACAGTTCTCCTGTCACTGCATCACTTCCAAAAAAATATATCAGACTTCACCCTCAATATCTAGGAAATGTGGGGCATATTAAAGATTTAATAAAAATATAAGTCAGGAGAACATTCAGCTTCCAAGAAAAATAAGATTTTTCTCCATTGTCAGAAATAACTGTGGCCGTCAAGGTGCACAGTAGTGGAGAAATGCAGATGATGTGCCATATATTTGCCATCAAAGAACTGGCAAGAGAAGCAAGACAAGAAGAACAATGGAAAAAGCAATTAGGGATCTGTTGCTAAAATCCAAAGTAGAAATGATGAGTTCTAATAAGTTAATGTCAACGGTGCTGAAGAGAAGAGGATGGGTTTGGGAAATATTAAGAGTATAGTTGAAATTATTGACAGAACCATAGGATCACAATCGTTTAATCGGTGGATGGAACGAGAAAAACTCACAAAGCAAACTGAGCAAAAGCATCTATCTAGAGGCCTGAAAAAAATACTCAGAGAGAGTGGAGTCACAAAAGGCCAATTCTAGTTCAGAAAGAATAAAAACATGTTACAGAGAGGTGAGGTATGAGACGACTGAAAGATGTCCATTGAATTTAACCACTAGGATAATTGACCCTTTATTGACAAATTCAGTGTCCTAGTGGGAGGATGAGCCAAGTTAAGTGTTTTTATTTCCTCACCTTCCATTCACCCCTTTCAAGAAGCTAAGCTATAAAAGCAAGGGAAGTAAAGCTATGGCAAACTTAAGGTCTTATCCCCTTTTTGCTGTTTTTGAGGTGGGAAAAATTTGAGGATGCTTATAGATAAAGGAGCGATCTATTTGGGATGGGAACATACAAGATGTAGGAGAAAGGTCCCTGAGCTGCTTGGAGAAACAGTGGGAAAATCTTGGAAAGAGAAGGAAGGAAACAGAAAAGTAGGTGTGAATACAGATAAATGTGTAGGTGTTGGAGAGGAAGCTGAGGGATTTCAAATATCACAGACTTGTTCAGTCAAGTAGGTTCACTTCCTGAGAGAGAGGTTGGATAGAGAACTTCAGAAGAGTTATGATACTTGTACTGAATGTTATGGTAAATTAGAGGCAGGTAGCTAGCAACAAGTAAAAGATTATTTGAGGGTTTCTGAAGACCAAACTGTAGTTTTCAAATGGAGTTGATAGTTCTTATCCTTGGTAGTTCTCTTGGTGTGATAAAACCTGTACTTGGCTGTTTGCAAAAATTCTAGAAGGAGAGGCCTTCTTCATCCCTTAATTCTTGGGTTTAGTATCCCTGGGAATTGGGGGAACACCCAGAGCATCAGGTAAAGCTATTTCTCAATGAGTCCCTGAACAAAGTCTTGAGAACTTAGTCCACAATGATGATTCCTCTAGCATAATGCAGTTCTTGTCATTTGATTATACTATCAGATCCCTATAGAGTCTAATTATGGGGTGTCCTCCACTTAAGTATTATCAAAGCTATATAATCAGCTTGGACATTCTACCCAACCCCATGAGCCTATATTTTCTCTAGGTGCCTCCAGACTAAAAGCTTCTATCTTTGGGTTGGTTCTGTTCTCATTGACCATACACATCTTTCCCCAGTAAAAATCTATGAGTCTCCCCTTCATTTGAGCACCTTCACGCCAGGACATAAAGCCTATAAGCTACTTCTAATAACTGACTCAGCATGCTCTATTTTAGATGTGATGACATTGGCTGCTAGAGCTCCGTGAGCTGTCGAACCACAGCTGTGCTTTACAGATACTAAATGATAGGGTAGTGCCAATGATTGTAAAGCTTGTGTTTGACAGCCATGCGAGGTGGGTACACACCAGGGAATCTATGATTACTCTAATGGAATGTACCTAGTTGATTCTTTAAGGTATAGGTCCCAATGGGTTGGCGTTTTAATTACACACACACCTGTGTGTATGATGTATGTACATGTATGTGCATAAACACATATAACAAAGAATTCAATCTTTAGAACATTTATTAGCTCATGCATGAGAATTGTTCTTAGAGGTAAGGGAACCAGATTTAGGTTAAATGAGAGGGTGGTCTAATCACTATCATCACTCTCAGCCTCACAGGGGTCACTGCTATTAATCACTAAGAGTGGACTCTGTTGCTTTAGGTCCTGATTTGTTTTTCTGAAAGTCTGATTCAGTATAGGTCCACCTGTCCTTATCAATAAATATGAAATAAAAGAAAGAGCTGAAAACCAAAAATGGTTTTCTAAGCATGGACAAATTCAGTTGGTGGCAAAACCTAACTTTAGTAGATGTGATTTTATCCTGTCTCCATTTTCTTAATTAGTGTGAATGATTTCCCACAAAAGTATTAGTTCTGTGGTTATAGGGTGCTCCACCCCATAGTCCGGTCAGAGAGTTACATATTATACTAGTAAATGTATGTATTACATAACTTCTAAAGTCTGAAAAATTCTGAATGGTAAAACACATTCATCCCGAGGATTTCAGATAAGAAATTGAGATTCTGTACTTCTGTCCATCCTGTCAAAATATGACTATTTGCCTAAACATTTAGTTTCATTTGATTTTTAACCCTTTTCCTATAGCTCAGTGATTTTCAAAGTTTACTACACAGTAAATACCCTCCCTGGGGGGCTTTAAAAAATACTGAAGTCTGGTTCCCATCCCCAGACATTCTGATTTAATTAAGATGGGGTATAACCTGGGTGTCAGCACTAAAATCTGCTCAGTTGATTCTAGTGTGTAGCAAAGTTTGGAGACTATTTTTCACCCTATTGCAGAGTTATTTCTGGGGACGTGGATGTCAGTGAAGCCAAGCCTGCACATCTTGAGGAATGCTCTATGCTACTTGAATTAAATTTGACTGCATAGACACCACTCGTGTCAGAGCACAACAGATGTTTTGTTGTATGGTTCATTCTTTTGCATGGGGCTTTCTTTGGCACTAGAGTCACAGATCACCATTTTAAATCACTGCAGCACAAAGACCTTCAATTTTCCACCCTAATTATACATTAATACGTGTGTAATTTGCAAATAGTAGTACAACAGCTAGATTTAGCCACACATAGCTTCCAAACTAATCTTTCAACAATCAACTAACATTTAATTACATAACAACAGATTTTTGTCTTCTAAATTAAATAAATGATCATTACAAAAACAACACATTTTAAAAATATTGCTCCACTTGTACCCTAGCTATTTATAAACAAAAGACATTATTTTCTGATATATCCTCGGCCCAATCGCATCCAATCTAGATTGTGAATACTTACAAATAAGAAAAAATAAATAAATTAAAAGAAGAATTCCCAGAAAGCTTGGATGTCAGTTAGATTTCCAGCTGGTTCCCAATTCTATCTCTGATTTATTCACTTGGACAAATTTAATAACTTCAGAGTTAGTGCCTTCCCAGATGCATGTAACTCATGCCAACTTTATAAAGATAAAGGGAGATTTGATTAATTTAAGTGTCTAGAACATACTGGGTTTCAAGAATGAAAGGATCCACTTTTTTAGGGTTAAAAATGGGAATATAAAAGTACATAGATTCTTATATTGCGAAGAATAAAGAAAAGTCTAAATGTTTTTCAAGTGATGCAGAAGAAAAATTCTTCTCGTTGTTGATTGAATTATAATGTAGCAAATTCACTCCCATTTATGGAAAATGTTTTTTATTGTTAAAGAGGAAAATGAATTAGTCAGCAGGGAGCCTGCGGCAGTCATTTTCCCAAGGGAAGAATGACTAAAAAGTATACATTTAGTATTTGTCACAACTTAAAAGAAAATAACTTGCTTTCACCACTGACTACGTGGCTAGTTCTGTTACCTAGAGCTTCAAAACCAGAATTTGTTTTCAGAAGCAGATGTTTTTGTCGGCATTTTGCATTGTTAGCCATCCAAATAGCAATTACGGCACAGATGGAGTCAGAATTTGTGAGGCAATATGGTGAGAAGCACACCTTCAGTAAGCCAGCATTCTCCAAGAAGTGTTTTTTACCTGTTTTGCTCACCTAGAAACTAAAATCTTTGCTGCAATTGTCAATTGAAGGCCAGTAAGAAGAGAGAAAAATTTATAAAAACTGAGAGGATCTTTTATTTGGGATATTATAGTAAGCACTCAAAGGTAGCTTAAGAATGACCAGGCCTATTAAGCTAACTATAAATTAAGCTGAAGAATAAACATATATTTACAATTTCAAATGGTATGCTTGTGGTTCCAGTGTTAGTATCAAATCCTGCCTCCCTATGAGATAAAGAAATGGTATTTATGCTCTGGGCCTTTTTGGAGCTTCCTATGTTTTAAGAATCCTAGTCGTGGCCTCTCTGCTGATTCTTCTCTGTGCCCTAAACTTGACTGCCCTGAAGTAATTGTTTCCTCGTATTGAAGGTTATGCACCATTTTCAGGGAAATCTGTCGCTGCAATTGCTCATAATTCACACAACATCAACTATTTCTGTATCTACAGCTGCTGCTATTTCTAATGGCTGTTACACAGATCCAAGCAATGCTGAAAGCTGAAATTTGAGTTTTTTTCCTCTGTGCACAGTCTGCCATCCTGAGAATGACTTCTTTTTACCCATAATTTGCTATAGTTCTCAGAGTTTGGCCCATGACTCACTCTATTCCATCTTGCTCTGAGCTGGGTTGCAATGGTGTGAAAACCCTTTTATTTCAGTGTTGGGGGAGATGTGTGGACAAGGGTGGAGAAACAGGGAACTGACAGTCAGTGTAGGATTTTTTTCAGAAAGGTTCCCCAACTGTCCATAGTAACACTATAGCCAGAATAGTGTTATACCACCAGCCATGCTCCTCCATGCCGGCACATAACAAACCAACAGAATCGAGTCTGAAGCAATACAGGGTTTGAGATTTGTTTATTTAACAATTTCCCTCTGACTCTGAGTGAGAAAGAGTAACATAGGCAATATATGTTGAGGGTAGAAAATCTCAAAATCCACAAGTGAGTATGCAGCCCAATGATTAAAAGTCCAGTCACAAGCACCCACCACTGTTATTCAGTTTCGTTAATGAGATTTCATTTTGGTCCAGGCATTACACGTACGTCTGTTACTTGGAATTAAAAGTAACTGAGATGCTCTCCTAGCCTCTGGGGAGTCTCCCTCAGAGAGCCCACACATTATTTTGATTGCAGCTCAGTTTCCAGCTGTGTGCCTTCTTGTGTAATCATCCAAAACTGTCTTTTTTGGAGAGTATCATAATCAGAGGTATCTATCACTTGACCCTTGGTGAAGCTCCCTGGAACTTAAAACTCTCATACATTAAAAGTGGTTACCAGCTTCAAATTCCTGGGTCTCAGGTCTTGGGAGAAAGAGACACTTACCAATACATTCATCAAAAGGAAATTTAGTTTCCTCTACTACTTTAAAAACCATTTTTTTTTAAACAAGAAGTAAATCTGAAGGGGGAGAAAATCTAGCAGTACTCTTTTTCTTGAAAGCAAGAAAAGAAAATATGAGAAACACCGCATACACCCCAATGCAACGTTCCATGCGTGGTGGGTGTATAATAGATATTGAATTGGGCTGAATGAAAACCTGAGCAGTGCTGTGTGCCCTGTGAAATACTCCCGCCTAGTAAGTAGAGCTGGTTAATTGCTAAGTAAGCATTTGTTTCTTGATGTTCTTAAATATATTGAGCTGTTCACTCATACCTCCTTTAGCACTTGAACTTCTCTGGCCAGATGACATAGTTGTAAGACCAGATCCTTGAGTAGCCAATATCATTACTGTATGTCCATACCAATGTTTCACTCCGTATCTTACCAGAATATAAATGGGGATGTTTCCATAATAAATATTGGAATCAGAGCTAGAAATCAGTAATAAAAGATAGGAATGCTGCAATCCAGGCCCTTGTTATAACCCCAAGATCACATAGCAGGCCTGCATCAGACAGAGTTAAGGGAAATATGATGAGTGAACTAGAACTTTCAATAGTGTCTATTTGATTCTAATTCTCCACAGCTACTAGTCTTCATTGCACAAGGCAAAATACAGGACAAAGAGTGAACTAGAGGTTATCATTTTACCTTCAGTTTTTGTGGAAATTTTGCTTAACATAACGATAATCCTAACCACAGCATTTCCTTGGGATTTGATGACTAAAAGGGGGGTAACTGAGGACAGGTAGACCAACTAGTAACCAATCCTGAAGACACATTGTATGCCAGAATCATAATGGATTAAATATTAGCCAATAAAATAAGGAAATGTCAAGTATTTATGTTCAGAACTCTGTCTCATAGGAAGCCAATTCAACACATAACTAATACGTTACTAAAAACTCTACTATACAAACTCTACTACAAGATGAAGGTTACTCTGGTTTTGGTGGAGTCAGAGTACCTGATTAACACATATTATGAGAGCTGTACGCCTCTCTACTAGGAATGCCTTTCCTGCCTCACCTCCTTTGACCCCCATTCCACTCACCCCAAGTTAGATAAAATTTCTTAACAAGGTTTACACTATTTTTATCAATCAGGCCAAAAGTGCTGAATATCTGTTACCTCCCCACCTGCATTAGTTTCCTAGGGTGGCTGTAACACAACACCACACACTGAGAGCCTTCAACAACAGAAATTTATTTTCTCCCAGTTGGAGGCCAGCAGTCTGAGATGGAGGTGCCAGCAGGGTTGGCTCTTTGGAGGGGCTGTGAAAGAGATCTATTCCATGCCTTTCCTCTAACTTCTGGTGGTTTGCTGGCAATCTTTAAAGTTCCTTGGCTGGTAGATTCATCACCCTGATCTCTGTGTTATGGTCACATGGCCTTCTCCCTGTGTCTGCTTCTGTGTCTGTGTCTGCATTTCCCATTTCATAAGGATACCAGTTATATTGGGTTAGGACCATCTGAATGACCTTGTTTTAACTCCATTACCGCTATAAAAACTATTTCTAAGTAAGGTCACATTGTGAGATATTGGGCTTAGGACATCAAGATATCTTTTTTGAGGCGGACAAAATTCAACACATAACACCATGCATCCACCATGCTCAGTCTCCATCCTCATTCTGATCTGACCTACCTGACGTTATGTCAGAGGCAGAATATTAAGATGAAATCATTCAATTCCATGGGCTTCTTTGGGAACAGTGATTGGCAGATAAGGGGGCAAACGATGCTTTCTCCTTTCCTCTCACCAGGTAAGATCATCCCTAGAAGATATAGTCTTAAGACAAAGCAGTACTTGATGTCTTGTACATGTGGAATGCACAACCCCTTACACACACATACACACACACACACACACACACACACACACACACCCTGGGGAATCTATGTTAAAATAAATGTCCAGGGCAACCCTGAAAAGAAATAGCAAGAAATAGTGACACACCACATATGCTATATACAAAAGGAAAGCTCCTTGCCAGGAGGGCCTAGTTATATAAGTTCTATACCTGAAGCCCATGTCCTTTTGCACACAAGTTCACACATTCACCTCCTTCTTTTTCACAGACTAACTGCACAGCTCTAGTGAGCTGGCCCTGGGAGCATCTTGGAAACCTTTTCAGTTTGTGGGACCCACAAGGTCACTACTTGGGGTTATGACACCCTTTTCAGGTTGACAGTTTGGGGCAAAGCTCTTATATGCCTACAACTGGGAGTGCAGTGATTAGAAAGAAGAACAGCAGAGCAAATGCCGAGTTATTATTGCTGATTTGGTTTTCTTTTAAATGCCAAAGTTCCGACAGAGCAATGTTTAAGAATACAGTATCTGCTAATGAGCCACCTATGTACCAAAAGTAATGAGTGTGACAGGCATAGGAATTAAGTTTTTCCCTGAGGTGGAAATGATATTAAAAAAAAACAAAAAAAACTGGTCATCTTTTATAAGTAATGGTCCATGAGCTCTGTTTTCAAAAGTCGTGTTCTTTGAAATACTTCTTGTACCCACATGGCTCACACACACAGAAAAGCAACCTTTTGAAGTTGTATCTCTGCCTGCTTAGCTCTGGTGTAATGAGCCCTGCAGGCCTTTACAGCAGGTGGGCTTCCTCTGCGCGGTGCTGACTCATGACACCTAGCCGCAGCCTCATCTGGCACATGGATGCGGCTGCAAATGGCTGGGCCTGAGGAGACACCTGGTGGAGAACGAAAGCATTTTTCTCTCTGGGTAAGGTATCCTCATGGCTTTTCCAACAATATTTCAGATGATCAAGGTAATGCCACAGAATCCTTGCACTTGCTTTTTAGCATTCTAGAGATGAGAAGCAATTACACAAGCAGTAAAAAAGATGCTGCACTAATTTAGCCTCTTTATAGTACAGCTTATATGTATTGTTCAATTTTTATTTATTTATTCACTCATCTGTTTATTGCTAGGTGCACCAGGGAAGCAGAGGTCTTGGTCCCTGTGGGAAGCGCAGAGCCAGGACATACAGTCATCAAGAGCAGGGATTAATGGTATAATTATATGGATTGTGACTGCGTATAAATGCTAAATGCCAGGCAAGCAGAAAATAGGTAAAAAATAGAGAACTCACAAATGGATGCATTAAAAGTGGGGGTGTTAAATAAGTAGACGATTTGGCTGAGCAGAGAGGGAGAAGCAGCCACTAGGACTGTGTATGGAGGAAGCTACATATATAGGCTGGAAAGAACACCAGCCTATCTGTAGCAGAGGTATGTCAGGGGGTAATGAGACATAACTTGGACTGGGTAAGATACAGCTAACCAAAAGAAAGTTTCTTAGTCTCCTAACTGAAAAGGTGTCTAGCCTCTAATGATATGTTCAGTACACAGTCTGGTATAATGGAATATCAATGATTGTGGAGTAAAAGATATGACTCATCTCTGACTCTGCTCCTAACGAGCTGTAGCTTGGGGCAATGTATCAGTTAGCTATTACTACAAAACTCAGCCAAAACTCAGTGGCTTAAAACTCCAATTATTTATTTTTTCTCATGGGTCAGCTGATCTAGCTTGGGCTAGGCAGAGCGGCTCTGCTCCACGTTCTTCTCGTTTTTTCTCCTGGGACCCATAGGCTATCTTGGGCAAGTTCTCATATTGTCGGTGGCGAGTCAGAGTGTAAATGTAAACCCACAAGACTTCTTGGGGCTGAAACAGAATCGGCATACCATGGCTTCCCCCCTGTTATACTGGCCAACGCAAGTGATAAAGGCAAAAGCATGTCAAATATTCTCCATTCTTTTTGTGGGAGGAACTTAAAATCGCATGGCAAAGGGGACTGATACAGGGAGGGGTGAGAAATTTAGCCAATAATGCAATATACCACAGGCAATACCCTTAAATTCCCAGTCATATTGTTATCATCTCTAAGATAGAGTAACAATGTCTGATCCTTCACCTCAAGAATTATAAAGAAAAACACAATAATCAATGTATGTTTAAGTTTTTACTTCACAGTAAAGCATAAGGCAAAGTAAGGGATGATTATTTTGCACCTGCGTATATTCTCTCACCTTAGCAAAAACAGAAAATTCTTTTAACACCACTTAGCTAGACTTTTCAGATGATGATTGGCTGCTGCAATGGGGACAGTGGTGGAGGGAACAGAGTTTCACATATCTGTGCTATGAGCTCCAGTCCCTTACTTCACAATTAATTCTCCAGAGGTTTTTTGGGGAGAAGAGATTTAAACCAGTAGAGCTGGGGATATTAATATAATCTGAGATTTGAAAGATGAAAGATGTGACCAAACTGATTTAGAACTGACGTCTGTTCAAAGCCGTCATGGGGAGAAGATCATGCACTGAGAATAAAAGGAGAAACAGAGACTAGGGACACATTTTGCCACTATCCACGATGCTTTCCCACTGCTCGTGACTAAATCTAAAGGCATGTCCACATCAACTTAAGCTTCAGAATAATATGTTTCTGTTGTAAAGTTGCAATTGAGTTCTTTTAAAGGCAGAGTCATCATTCAGGTTGCTCAAATGTTTTCATTGGATTAAAATAAGAACTTTTGGAAACAAATCTATTTACAAAGTCCTTGGAATCCTTCAGATGTGTGTGGTTTTTCTCTCTCCCTAGCTCTTTTTTCCTTTTAAAGTCAATGCCTTGCAGCTCCTTTTTCCGAGATAGAAAAAAAAAAAAAAAAAAAATCAATGATCAACAATAGCCCAGTACTCAAGAACAACCCAGAAATAACAAATCAGTTTGTGTATGAGACAGAAGAGGACAGTGTATGTGGTAAGAACAGCAGCTAGCATTTCAGACCTCCACAGGGCAATTATAAGGAACAGCACAGAAAACATGATTGGAAAAAGGTGAGGAAAACGCCAATTCCACATGGAGTTATGAAGACCCTGGAACATATATGCAGCTGATTTGAACCTACTTGCTGTATGTGACCAGCTCTGCTATTCTCCTCATTGACACTGAGCAGATCTACCTGTCTCTGTACTGTGGCATGGGAGGCAGAGAATAAGCCAGGTAAGAGGTAGGAGGCAGCCACTGCCAATGTTTGACAAGGAATTCTTTGAGTATAAGTGGCTAGAAGCTATAGATTATAACAAACAGCAAAACAAATCTAAGTTTCGTTCAGATAATGGAAAAAGCCTAATCTTGAAAGTCAAAAGCTGTGGTTTACTTATTTATTTTTAAGCCACTTTATTGAGAGATACAAAAATCTGTGTGTGTGCATGTGTGTGTGCGTGTGTGTGTATTTTTTTTTCTTTTTTACGAAAGCCACTCAGACTGCGTCCTCTCCCTCTTACTCTCCCAAAGGAAGAGAAAAATGGTCATCAATGGCTAATGGCAGTTACAAAACAACACCAAGAGCCAGCTTCACATTCAGGAGAGAACACTACACCTCCTCCTCATGGTTTTGGGGGCTCTACATGTTCAGAGAAACTTCTCTAGTAGCAAACTATAGAAATGATCCCCAAAAGTATAGTCTTAAGCTGTATATTTTTTGATATGTACTACTTGATGAGTTTGCAGGTAAGTATACATCCGAGAAAACATTATCACAATCTATGCTATAAATATATTTGTCACCTTCAAGTTTTCTCCCACCCTCTTTATTTATTCTTCTTATTATTATTTGTGTATATGTGATAAGAACACAACATAAGATCTATTCTCATAGCAAATTTTAAGTATACAATATAGTATTATCAACTATAGCCACTGTGTTGTACAGTAGATCTTTAGAATTAATTCATCTTGCATAACTGAAACTTTGTATCTGTGGTTTATAATCCAGCCTTACTAGCACAGCCTTAGACTCTGAACTCTTCTGTGTCTATACTTTTATATGTGGGAAATAAAGAAATTAATTATTAGCATAAACATATTCCTGTGAGTGTCACATCAGGTAATATATATATATATACAATCTAGCAAGATGGCTTGAAAAAAGTAGATACTTATTACACCAGTTCCAGGTGTGATAGTAGGAAAACAGGAGGCCATCTTTGGCATACTAATTATTTATATGAGGATTTAGAGCCTACGAAAGGCAAGAGGGCCTCACGGATTTGGGGGTGCCAACGCTGAAAGATTGGCAGTATCTGTCCGGAGAATTGGAATGAGAATGATTTTGAGAAAGGACTCAGGAAAATATTATGTGGTGACGGATTATTGCTGCCTGTAGTGAGTGAGGAAAGAGAATGAAGGACAATATGCCATGCACTTATTATTTCTGACTAAGCACCAATAAGCAAATAAAAATAAACAAAAGTAACACACATGTCCAATCTTCAAGAATCACATGGCCTACTGGAAGATAAATATTAACAAATTAAGTGTTACAAGAGCTTCTCTACTCTCTAGTACCCTAATAATCAGGGCAGATGTCTCTGAGCATGCTTATTCCAGAACAGGGTATCACTGAAAGTTTCCGAAAGAGATGATCTGCAGCTATCATAAACAGCTGTTAGCCAGAGGCGGGTGGAGGAAACGAAGTGTGTGTTCCTCTAAGAGGGAACAACGGCGACAAAGACAGGGTCAAGAAAAACCACAGCATGAAGGTGAAGAGCAGGGAGGCTTGCGAAACAGCCTTTGTTCAGGGAAGTGGCTGCCGGTGAGACTGCTGAGACAGACAGGCTCTGTACCACGTTAAGGGCTATTAAGGTACTTTATTAGCCTGACTTGAGGGTTGTGGGGGTGGGGGATATAATACAGTTCATAGCTCCAAGAAATTCCCATTCATATGCATTAAAAACAATTTCCTTGATATGTTGAAACTTAAAAACTGATGAGATACTATAAATTTTTATGTGCAGTTTCATTCTCCTGCCATGATCTGTGCCATCTCAATGATGGGGTAGGTCCTAAGATGAAATAAAATTGTGCGCACTTATAGTTTAGTGTTCTGATAGATTGTTCTCATCATTAGTATAGGCAACACAACAATGGGAAATACGGATTTCTAGTGGATAGCTTTTGTTCATTTAGCTCCTTGGACTGCTCTGTCCTTTCTTCCTTACTCATTATTCTCTAAGGCTCCTGGGAAGCCTATACCCATTTCCCTTCAAAGAATTAATCACCCCTTTCTCCACATACCCAAAGCACATTGCTTATATCTCTGTCATAGTCTACTCTGTTGAGCTAGAATCATGTTAGTTTTTTCCGTATTTGTAAACTGCTGGAAGACTGTGAGATTTGTTCTGTAAACTTCTGGAAGATGAAGACCAGAGATTATATATCACTGTTCCTCTGACAGTACTCAGCCCTGTGCTTAGCACACGGCAGGTGCTCAATAAATGTGTGCCCAGTTGAATTGAATAATGATTGTGATTTGATATTTAAAGTTTAATCATCATTATAATGGAATTGGTCATCTACTAACCTTGCACCATAGTTTATTAAGCTGTATTTTCTAAATACTTGCCACATTATCAAGTTATTTGTATTCCAAAAATATATTAAGGGACAAAGTTCCTAATGAGTTTAAATCAAATTTGTCTGGTTTGTAAAAATTAGATATAAAGCAACTTATGACTGTGATTTTAGTTACCATTGTAGCACATTAATACATTAAACCAATTTAGCATCCAACAGACACATTGAGATTCTCAGTTCTTGGGGTAAAATTCTCTTAGTTATATAACAAACAAGCGTCTTCTTAAAACACTTTGACTTGAAATCAAAGAATAACAATGTCTTATTTTAACCATATAAGCGGTATGATTAAATATAGGGGGATGTTCTAGGTCTAACAGGGATTAGAGGACCACTGAGAAAAAAGATACCTAATGGGAATTTGTAATAATTCTCTGGCCAGTCCAGGAAATGCTGCACAAAGAATAGACTATGATGACTATGGGCAGAAGAAAGGACAGGTGACACTCCAAAAAGAGAAGCAATTATAATTTCCCCTGTGTCTTCAATAGAGGGCTATGGGGGAAACATGGAAGCAAAGGTAACTGAAGGAACCGAGAAGATGGGGGCATAGATGGCACTCACCTGTGGTTCTGGGAAGGGCTACAGTTACTAGTCTTCATGTGGATATGGGGGATGATGACCCCAGAAAAAGTATGAAAACTTATTCACGTGGGAGAGGTGCCATCCAAAGATTTGATTTCAGATGACACATTTTGGCCTTATGTAAAATGCAAATGTGATTTTAATTATGTTATTTTGTCATGACACAAACTTACACTGAGATAATACTATAATTAGATCATCATACCTGGATTTCGATATTTCCACGAAAGCTGCTGGATGGGATGGTCAAGGGAAGGAAATAAGAAAGTAATTGCAATACTCTCTGAAAATAATTCACTGGAATTGATGTGCAGATGCATTGACACGACTGCTGTGCTAGTTCCGTAAGACACCATAGGTAAGTTGAAGAAACCATTTCTGTTTTGAAGAGGACTGCCTTTATTTTGATGCTCATTGTTTTCAAATTTGCTTTAACTCCTCTACCAGAGATGTCCACTCCGTTTTATATCTCAGTCAGATTGTCTCAATGATTGCTGTGCTCATACCTTTAAATAATCAACAATTCCACATCACTGTGAACATATTTCTCATTTGCTATTGAAATATTTCCTAAGCAGGGGTCACAAATTAGCTGAAACGCTAAATAAAGCCAGAGAAGTGTATCCTGGATACCTTTGTTCCATTTCATTCTCCCTTGGCTTTCAGGTATCCGTTCTTTCTTTCAGCACATCTTACTTTCAAGGTAGGATCTAGAATTAGTTAGACTTTGAAGTGAGCTTGAGACCATGTTCATGGATATCATTGATTTTTAGGTATGGAAATGATTGTAAGTGTATCCTAGTTCCAGCTCCATGTTTTAGATATAAGGAAACGTGTTCCACAGAGAAATCTTAGGTATCACAGGAAGTTAATAGCAGACCAGGGAGCCTGGAGCTCAGGTTAGAAAGAACAGCTATTTCATCATTAACATCATATTTGGTTGTAAACAAGGGAAAGCTCCATCTACACTGGTTTAAGAACAGGGGAAAAAAAGTTTGTGGGAGTAGGGGAGAGTGCGCTGGCTGATATAAGTGACCATTTCAAGAATGATCAGGGCACTGCTTGGTTTTCCTCTTTCCAGTTTTCAATTTTTGTCCTCTGGAGTCAGTTCCATTCTAATTCTGGCTCCAAAAACGGCTGCCAGCAACTCTGGAGTTACATGCCTCCTCGTTTACATTCAGGAAGAAAAGAGAGTTGCTTCTTCTCACTACTCTCAGTAAAATCCTTAAGGTTCAGACTAACTAGATCAGCTTAGATTACATGCCCTTTCCTGAACCGATCATTGTGACCAAGTGGGTAGAGTTTTGAAGGACTTAACCTAGATTATATGTTTTATCCATGGATTGGACTACAGAGCTGGATTCAATGAGACCACATGTACCAAAAAAAAAAAAAAAAGTGAGGGGGATAGGAAATGGATTCAAGGGACGCAATAAGAAATTGCCTCTCATGGTATAATTAAGTTGTAAACTAGTTAAGTTATAGGCATGCAAGCTTTGGTGATTATAATAGCACAATCTGTATACTTTTCTCCTGTTTGCTCAGAGTCTAGGACAAGACGGCATATTATCCCACACTTTGGGCTAAGGATCAGATAAAGAGGGCAACATAACCAGTCATTGTGACTCCTAATTCTGCTCTGTACATTTGGTTAATTCTCAAATGGACTGGATTTTGATCCTAAAAATACTGTCCCTGTCGCCATCTCTTTGTTTATAGTGCCTGGCATCAAACAGATCCTCACTCAACACGTTTGCAAAACTGAGATGACTACTTGGTTGTATTAGACATTCAGATTTTGATGATCACATTTAAGTGTCCCACTTCCTAGGCCATCCTCATCTGAATGACTAAACCCTTGCTCAGTAACTCTGTGTCTAGACTTACCCCATTTATTACATCTCACACGAGAGCCAAGTTCCTGCTTCCTCGTCTCCCAAGCTCTGATTCCATCCACCACGACCACCCCCAGTGCTGTCTACATCAGGGTTTCTTAATGGACATCAACAAAACTGCTGACTCTAGGAGTAAAAGCAATGCAGAGGGTAGCAGAAATGGGAGTTTCTGAAAAGGGATTGAGAAAAGAAGAAATGTTTGTTTTATTGGGAGTTTTTTGGCTTGTAGTTGGAAATTACTACAAGAAACCAAGAAAAACAATATAAAGTATATGGTGCAGTTCAGGGCATTTCTCCCATTTAACTCCTAAATTTCATCTCCAGGCTTCTAGAAAAGTAGAAAAGCATTTGCTCAGTGAAATAGGTGGGGTGATTAAATTGGCAGGTTAATTCAATAAAGAGAAGGTTGACCAGGTGCAAGAGATTAGCTGGGACACAGACTTGGCATGTTCCACTCAGAAAGCAGGTTCAAGGACTCCTCAGGGACCAGAAACCACATATAATGGGGATAAACCACAGGAAACAACTGAAGGAGGATAGATGGACAGATTGGCTTTCGAGGTGGAGCCTTGGGCCAAAAGAAGGAAGAAATTGTGATAGAATATTACCATAGAAATATCAAGATATCTGATATTTACCTTAAATTTCAGCTTCCCAGAACAGAGTATCAAAAACAAAGAAAGAAAGAAACTACCTTCATGAGTAATTTTAGAAGTGAGAGCCCTGGGTACCCTGCGAGGATGGTCTCCACTGGTTACAGAGCGGTAGGTATAGGGCTGCTGACTGGGCGCTTATTGTAAACAACCAGGATAGGCAGGATTGACACCCAAATCCCATTTTTTGTTTAGCGCTGTCACCCACTCCGACAATAACCATGGCTCCCCAGGACTCGAAGCCCGTGTGCTTCTTTGGGCTGCACAGTGCACACACTGCTGCCTTCAGCCACCATGCCCTCCCTGTGGCGCTCTGTGTGCTGAGTCATAGAACCGAATTCTACACTTCAGCTTGACCTACATGTTGCTACCACGCTTCACCATTCTTCCAAATTTTCCCTCTTTTCCAGCCTGTAGGCAAAAGCCAGAGAGTGACATCAAAGGCAGCAAAATTCTTGCTGTTTGAATCACTTCTTAGTCCCTGGCTGTTCCTGGACTTTTCACAGCTGCTTGCATCCGACCTCAGGTAGGATTCTGTTCACAGAGCTGCTATGCACTTGGATCTCCATACTTAAAACACATAGGGTTTTAAATTACATCCAATGGCATTAGCAGTCAAAGTCCTCACTCTTCTGTCAGTTCCAAAAGGCTTTTGATTTCTAAGCTTACCCAGGTATTTATTATTTTCCCCCAATCTTAAAATTTCCCACAATTTTGCCCTACAGTACTACCATTTGTAGTTTCAAATTTCCTTTTGGGAGTCACTACTTTGAGGCACATATCACCTGCATTATTGTCATGGTCACCCATCTAATCTTGTAGGTGAAGATGGTGAGCTCCAAGGAGGTTAAATGACTTTTCTAAGGTCACACAGCTTGGCTAGTAAGTTCAGAGTTCGACTAAGTCTCTTAATGCTAATTGTTAACTTAATACCCCCAGCCCCCACCCAAAATGGAAACAATAAATTATGAAAATCACTTAAAATCCAGCATATGCTGATTACTTTGATTCAAGCAGTACTCAAAATAACTTCTAAGGTCACAACTTAGGGCGGTGGAGGAGAGAGGGTAGACACTAGTCACAATGACACAAAACAAGAGAGGGTTGATGATCTATTATCCTGAGCATTTGCCTTTCAGGGAAACTGTCATGAAGACAGAAAATGACATAAACATTATGAGAGTGTGACTCAAAGTATTTTTCCTTAAACTTAATAATAAAACAATCAATTATGCATCTCTGGATTCTCATTTGTTTTCTTGCTTCAAGGAGAAAATGAATAGCAAATACATCTTCAGGGAAATGTTTTCTATTAGGAGTGATTGACGAAAATTTTTCCAGTGAGTTAACTGGTCCCAGTGTGAACCTATTCTTAGATAAAGAAATGAATGTCAATAAAAAAAATGTACTATGATGAAGTGAAAGCCCCATTGCCTGACCATTTTAACTAGATAACAAATTTTGTTTAAAAATGTGTTTCTGACCCTGAATTTAGTATTTGGGGGTTCAGATGCTCCTAATTTTGATTCTAAGAAAGATACTCTCATGTAGACCTGTAAAATATCCTACTGGAGAAATCAGAAAGTGACCTCTTCAAACCATATTAGTTTTATTTAAGTTCAATCCTGGAAAAATGATTCAAGTAAAGAAATGGCTCTGGTTTGTTATGATATTCCATTCTACTCTAACTGCATCAAATTTTTCAGATAAGGGTTGATCTTTGGGAGTTTATCAAAGCCTTGAAATTTTTTCTCCTTCACTTGGGATTTAAATAGTTCTTAGTGAATTGCATAGTGTCATCATGATTAGCTGATATTTAGTGATTCTTAAAGTTTTTACTTGAAAAATCGTAATTGCCAGCATAATACTGCCATTAGGGTAACAGAAGAAAAATAAAGTCAAAACACTTTACTTTGGATTTTTCTAGGATACTATTTTTTTCTGTTTGGCAAAGCTTTCAAGTCCTTTGCTTCAAGTTGATCTCAGTAATTAAAATAATGATTTTAAAAACCTCTCAAAAAGGTTCTGCGCATTAAAATTCATTAAAATGCACTATTCGAAAATGGGATATTTTATCATGACTGTAGATGGAGAGAAAAACAGGATAAAAATTAAATGCTTCGTCCACATCTGTTGCCCACGTGTGTTTATTACGGCTTAATTGTGTCTGAGAACATGACACGTTAACAACTAGTTACATGGCTACTAGCTCAGTTTCTCTTTAGAGATTTGAAAAAAAGGAGAGAAGAATGAAAATAGAGAGGAAATAAACCATACTTGTTAAGCTGTCTTTTAGAACAACAGCCATGTCATTTTCATAACACTGGTATATTCAAGGCCAGTGCAGCTAATTCACCGGTGAACAAAACTAGTTTGGTGTCATGATATGACACAAACTCATTTAACTCAGAAATAAGGACTATGTTTAAGCTAAAAAGAGATCATTGTCATCAAACAAGTAGGGGAGTCATTCACATAAGTCACCGAGCACTATGGAGATATAGCAACTAGATAATTGATAGAGTATCCACCAGACTGGGGTGTTGTCATGGAGACACAACCAAAGTGAGACTTGGAGTACATCTGGCAGGAAACATCTCTCAATCATAAGACCAGCTGCCAAACCCTGCCACCTGTCTGTAGCCAGCCCCGAGGATGGTCAAACAGGTAAGAAGTTCTCACTGTGATCTAGTTCACAAAAACTCTGGATAAAATAAGTGCAAGAGGAAGGCGGAATTAGGAAGGGTTGTTACAGTCATCCCAAGATATCTGATTTTAAAAATGTTACAAAATACATGGCAAGTTACCCAGTAATATAAACTGAAATCACTTTCATAATCAATTTATAATTTCTCCTAGTTAATATTAATAACACTTTTAACAAACAAATTAATTGTTCAGCCTGAAAATTCCATCTGATTCAAAACCAAATCTTTTAACTATGTCTTAGCTTCTAACATATCTTAGTACTTTGCCTTTATAAATGAAATTTTTACATTATTATTCAACACTTTTACTATTTATGTCTTGCCTTTAAAAATTGACTAATACCATCTAACAGATAATGACTCCATGTGATCCTTCTTTTAACCTCAGTCGTATCTGTTTCTCCTACTCAGTAGGCTCAGTATATGTGCTAATTCAATTGGGTTTAATTATATGGGGCATTTTAGATGTTGGGTAGCTTTTCTTCCTCATGGCACACACTTCTGGTTTTCCTATTGCCTCACCCATATACGACTGAAGCCTGGTCCAGACCCCAACCTGGTGACTGAGTTCCTGCTGCCTACTCACGGAATTTGCTGACAATGATCCTAATTCTCAGAGTCACTTGCCCTGGATTGCTTCTTTTTTTTTTTTTTTTTTCCTATCTCTGGATCATCATTCATCTGAAAAACACTCCTCCCTGGTTGTCTGAACATAACTTAAATGCATATTTTTCAAATCAGATTCACTCACCAGGGGTATTTACCTGTTTCTGCCCCATGTACGGTGCCAGGATCTTACCCACTCACTTCCCATTCTGCTGGAAGTCCCGGGGCCTTACTATACCTAGCCCAAAGACAGAATATAAATGGCTTATCCACTGGCTCCTGGAAAAGAGGTAGGATAAAAAGTTTTATAAGTATGGGCTTTCCTGAAGTACCTACTTATTGACACCCACTGACACCCTGTCTAAGAAAGTAGACAGCAAGAGTTCAGTAGATATGGCAACTGGAACTGCATTCAGTTGATGTGATGGATCAGGGATTGACTCTACCCACTTGGAAACTCTTGTCTGAGCTCGCCCAAACGTTCTCCGTCCACATGAAATACTGTTCTTGGTAATAGAGGGATATTCAAGAGCAAATTTTAAAATGCTCCATTTCTTTTTAATTATTAACTAGTTGTCTCAAGGTATATGACAGCAACCCATCCTGTAAGAATGTCATTGATAAGAAACTTCCAGATAAAATGTTCTATCATCAGAATGTGTGTGTGTGTGTGTGTGTGTGTGTGTATGTGTGTGTGTGTGTGTGAATGTATGTGAATGTGTGTAGGGAGCTTTGGAAGACACGAACAAATTGTTAAATTAGATCATTATGGCATCTGATGAAGGCATCAAATTAAACACAGTAAGAAATATTCACTATATTTACTCTTTATTTCTGATAAATATTTATAACTTTTACTTAAAGAGTGCTAAGGTACTGGATCATGGGACATATATTCGTACATATTAACTGGGCTGAGGAGGTAAGGAAAGGTCTACACCACCGTTAGCAAACATGGTTTTTGAGCTGAAGCAGATAGAGTTCACATTGCATCAAAGTCTAAATTCTGGGGTAGGATTGGACCTGCAATGAGGGAGACGTATCAACAGGTAAAGGAAAGTGATCAAAGGACAACCTTTGTAAACTTCACAATTTAGGTCAAAGTCTTTCATGGGTAGTGAGTTAGATTTTATTGCTGCCTATACCACTAACTAGATCTCAAAATTAACGTCTTCCCTTGAATCATGCTAGGCTCTTTTAGAATGGGCACTAAGTTTAATTGCAGCCTTAAAAGCCAATTTCAAGACCCAGAAAGACAAGAAAGAATATTAGATAACCAGAAAAACATTTCACCTTGATTCTACTGATCACCTTGATTAGACTGAGCGCATATATGTGTGTGTGTGTGTGTGTGTGTGTGTGTGTGTGTGTGTGTGTGTGCATATATATATCACTTTTATACTCAGAATAACTCTATGAAATTTGGCTAGGAAGGGAAGGAGAGAGACAATGGGAGGATGGGAGGACTAATTGTGGACTTTCCTTAAATAGAAAGGGTCTGATGATAACTTCTTAGGCTGAGGAAAGATTCAGAGGAAAAGGAGAGTATGACATATGTAAGATGAGGGGATAACTGATTTATCACAGTCCCTAGGACAAAGGGAGGGGATGTAACAAAAAGGAAGAGTTGGTCCTGAATAGAAAGAGACCTAATTTACTCTTTGAGTCTCGAAGAAAGAAGAAAATGTTGGGAAATGGGATATAATAGTTTGTAAAAGAAGTTTGTAAGTGTGTATTTGAGATAGTTCATGCTTGATGAAAATAAAGGGGAAATTTGTTAAAAACTATGAGTGATATGCGAGGTAATAGAGACATCGAGAAGTGTGATAATAAATTAGAATGGGACCTAAGAAGAATGGGAGAGGGAATTGACAAGAATGACCCAAGGATGGTTAAATGATTTTAAGGACACTAAGGCTGGCATTGGCTTTGTGAATGAGGAGATTTCACATTGCAGGTACTAAAAATGATGCCTAAGTAGCCCTAAGACCTTTGGGAATATCTTTCCTAATACCCAATATTAATTAGTACCCAGATCTGGCTCTTATTTTACTTTCTGACATGATTTACTTAGCTAAGTCTGTCTAAGACAGACTTACTTGAACTCAGCTATGATTTCTTCCTGTTCTTACAAGCCATTAAATATACTGTCACATCAAGCAGTTTGAAAGTATGTAAGAATAGTCCATACTACTCTTTCTGACTGAAATGTTCTTCAGTATCAGCTTTCTCTTTTCTAAGCATTCTGTATCTCTTAGTCCAAATTAGACCCACCTATGCTTCTTTCTCATAGCATCTTTTTCTTTTATACTTATTTTATTACAATTTATAATTTTATATTTTTATTTTTATTTATTTAAAATATGCTTTCCTTATCAGAGTGAAAGATTTAGTAAAATATGACTATTTTTTTAATTACACTATCCACAATGCCTAGGGCAGGATCTAGCATAGGTTTGGTAAATAGTTCTTATTCCATTAATTGATGAGTGATGAATGAATGATTGAAAGTAAATGAATAAACCATTATCACTCTTATTTATTTTATGATCTAGTCTCAAACTTCTTAAGTTGACCTATTTTTCCTTTATATCCTTCCATCTTCCGACATCTTTATTTCATTGCCTGTATATAACTTACTTCTAAGTAACCCAGATACATCTAATTATCCACCATCTGGAATTGTTTGCTGTCTTGGCATGACTTCCATATTGCAATTACTGGAACCCATATTTGAATAAACCATATTCATGTTCAGTATGATCTCTGACACTGTACTCTGTGAGCTGCTGAATTGACTGTCTGTACCTTACTTGGACTCTGTCAACAGATCAGATTTTCCAGCTGCAAACTAGGTTTCAGCACACTTCTGTGCCCTACAAACCCTGTGTTGGCCAGCCTCCACTTAGTTCAGTCCTGATCATCTTCTATGGTGATACAGGTAAAAGATGAGCTTTCAAATGAAATTGAAGGAATCACGCAGCCTTTGGACAAATGTGTCTCACAGCAGAAAGGAAAAAATAAAAGGTGACATCAGCAAAAATGGTGGAGTAGGAAACTCCAGAAGTCTCTCCCTCAACAAAAGCAGAAAATAAATTGTCAAAATTGTTAGAATCAACTTTGTTTTTGAACTCTGGAAACTAGCCAAAAGTTTGAAACAATCAAAGAAATCTTTAAGAAAAAAACAGCTAAATTTAAGTAAGAGAACTTTGTGTCATTTTAATTTACCCTTATCCTATCCCCCCTGCATTTTATATCAAGTAAAACTATCTGTCAAAAATAAGAAAAATTAAGAAATTCCCAGATAAACAAAAATTGACAGTTTGTTCCTACTGGACCTGTTCTACAAGCAATACTAAGCAGAACCCTTCAGATTGAAATTAAAGAACACTATACAGTAACTTTAATCCACATGAAAAAATAAGGAGCAACAAGAAGGTAACAATATAAGTAAAAACAGAAGTCAAAATTAATATATTTGGGGATGTAACTCCTTTTTAAATGTGATTTAAAAGACAACTACATAAAACAATAAGTATAAATTTACATTGATGGTTGTACAATGTATAAAAATGTAATTTGTGACAATAACAGCATAAATGAGGAGCAGAACTAACACGAGCAAAGATTTTGTATACTATTGAAATTACATTTATATTAATCTAAACTAGATTAAAATTTAAATTGTAATCAGCAGGGTAAGCACTAAGAAAGTAACTGAAATACTTAGTGAAAGAAAAAACAAATAAAAATAGTTCACAGGAAAATATTTATTTAACACAAAGAAGGCAGTAATGGAGAAATTGAGGGGGGAGAAAAGACCTATGAAACGTAAAAAACAAATAGCAAAAATTGCAGAAGAACTTCCTTGTAGATAATTGCATTAAGTGTAAATGGAATAAACTCTACAATTAAAAGGCACAGATTGGCAGAATAAATTTTAAAAATATTGTCCAACTATATACTGTCTACAAGAGAATCACTTCATATGCAAAGACACAAACAGGTTAAAAGTGAAAGAATGAAAAATGATATTTCAAGCAAATAGTAACCAAAAGAGAGCTGGAGTGGCTGTACTTATAGCAGACAAAGTAGACTTAAAGACAGAAATTGTTAAAGAAAAAAAGAAGGGCATAATATATAGTCATAAATGGTCAATCAACTTAGAAACTATAACAATCATAAACATATGTATGTACCTGACAACAGAGCCCAAAAATGTATGAATCAAATAACGACAGAATTGAGGGGAGAAATAGGCAGCTCAACAATAATAGGTAGAGGCATGAATTTCCCTCTTTCAATAATGAACAACTAGACAGAAAATAAGCAAAGAAATAGAAAACTAGAATAATACTATAAACCAGATAGACTTAACAGACATATAAAACTTCATTCAATAACAGAAAAATACACATTCTTCTCAAGTGCATATGGAGCATTCCCCCAGATAAACTATATATTGTGCCACAAAACAATTTTCGATAAATTTAAAAAGATGAAATCATACAAAATATCTTCTCTGATCTCTATGGAATGAAATTAGACATCAGTAGCAGAAGGACATATGGAAAATTTACAAAAATGTGGAAATTAAGCAATTCAATATAAATAACCAATGGGTGAAAGAATAAATCACAAGATAATTTAGAAACTACTTTGAGATAAATAAAAACAAAAACATAACAAAACATAATGATGCAGAAAAATTAGTGCTCAAAAAAAAATTATAACTATAAACACCTACATTGAAAAAGAAGAAAGACCACAAATGAACAATCTAACCTTTCACCTTGTGAAACTAGAAGAAGAACAACTGTAATCGAAGCAAAGAGAAGAAAGGGAATAATAAAGATTAGGAAGGAAAATAACTAAAATAGAGACTAGGAAAAATCAACAAAACCAAAAATTGGTTCTTTGAGAATATCAACAAAATTGACAAACGTTTAGCTAGAAACACCAAAGGAAAAAAGAGAGAAGACTAGTAATTTGAATTACTAAAACCAGGAATAAAAGTAAGGATGTTACTAATGACCTTATGTCAATTAAAAACATAATAATTCAAGATCATAGTTGAACAATTGTATGCAAATTTTAAAAAAAAAAGATCAATTCCTAGAAAAGCACAAACTGTCAAAATTGACTGAAGAAGAAATAGAAAATATAAATAAATATTAAACAAGAAAAAAATGAATCAATAATTTTAAAATGTCAAAGAAAAGCCCAGGACCAGATGGCTTACTGGTAAATTTTACAAAATATTTAAAAAGATTCAACACTCATACTTCTCAAAATCTTCCAAAAAGTAGTAGTGGGAATACTTTCTAAGTCTTTCCATGAGACCAGTATTAACCTGATACTAAAGCTATACAAAAACATCACAAGAAGAGAAATCTATAGACCTATATATCAGATGAATGTACATCCAAAAACTTCAACAAAATAATAGAAAAGCAAATCCAACATCATTTAAAAATAATTCTATACAATGACCAAGTGGGACTCATCTGTGGAATGTAAGGGTGTCTTGACATATAAAAATCAATCAATATAGTCTACCATGTTAATATAATAGAGGAGAACAAAACACGTCAGCATCCTAGATAGTGCAGAAAAAGCATTTGACAGCATCCAATATTTTGTTATAAAAATAGTCAAAAAAACTAGGAATTGAAGATATGCAGCAAAGGTTTACCAATATAAGCTTAGATTGATCAAACCCTGCATATTCCCAAGAAAGATCTGTCTTTAGGACTAGTTCTTAGTCACCTCTTAGAAGGTGAGCTTTAGCCCTTGGAATATTCTGTCTGATAAGAATGTGTCTGAGGCTTTGGGTCATGCTGTGTCAGTTTAATGAGACAGTTTGTCTAACAAATGTAACTTATGGTGAATGCCTATTTTTGCTCTGGAGTCTGGAATTTAAGTAGCGGAGGTCAGTCACGCAGGTTTATGTATGCAAACATAGCTAACCCCCAATAAAAACTCTAGACATCAAATCTCGATTGAACTTTACTGGTTGACAACACTTCACATCATTGTTGGGGAAATTAATTGTGTCTTTGTGACCACTACAAAAGAACTCCTAGAAGCTTCTACCAGGTCTCTCCTAGATTTTTCCCCATGTAACTTTTTCCTTAGGTTATTTGAATCTGTAGTGAATACTGTAATAAACTATAGCTGTGAATATCACACTTCTGAGTCTTATTAACAAATTACTTTGCATAAGAGTGGTCTGGGGGATATTGGCACAAACAAGATCAGAAGTGGGTTCACATTACTCTGACTCACTAAAACATTTGTTGTGGGAAGTATTATTTGGGAAAATGAAAGATGAGGGGGTAGAGTATTACCCACCTCTTACAACTGATGGCTACTGAGTCCCCCATGTATGAGAGCAGCCTCACTGCAATCAGTTATAGGAGTAAAAGTTACTAATGGAATTTAGAAATGATAGACTCAATTCCCAAGAAATTGTTCACTAGATAAATAAGGGAATGCAAAATAATGAAAATCATGCTTAATATACAATGTCTTATTTATTTTTATCTGTAACAGTTGAAATTAAAGTGAAAAAAGAGTGAAGAAGTGTGTTGGGGCAGATCCTGGCACCATGCCAAGGTCAGATTACAGCTAGTCTAAGCTATGACCACTAGCCTCAGGGCTACTACCAAAGGAAATACTATGCCAGATCAGTAGACAGTACCTCTATAATCTCTGATCACCAAAAAACATGGTCAAAGTCATGGGGGTACAAAACCAAGGAACTGCTAAAACCAGGAGTTACAGTGTGATGGAGTTATCTTATTTTGTGGATTGATATCAGCTCTTGAATAATCTTTACCAAAATGGATTGTGAGAGTGACTAATTTAGGAACGGTATTCATGGTTTTGAATGCAACAGAATAGAGAAGCATGTTTGGGTTAATTGACACAAGTAACACAATTTACTATTGACCATCACAGATGACTGTTTATGATCCAAACGCACAGCTGATTTTCCTTAAGTGCCAGCTAGCTTGATGGAATAGATAAAAGCTAATGTAAGTTGTTTACCCTGAGAAGGGCGATTGTCTTTCTGTTCCTGTAATGCCAAGTGGAACTAAGTGGAACTTCCCGGATGAACTGGCTTATATGTTGCATATGCAAGACAAGCTGGACTGGGTTTATGATAATCAGTGTGCTCATCCACCTAATACTCCTCTTCCGAAGGTCAGGGTAAATTCTTTGGTTAAGGCAATCCTTTGCATGGAGATATCTCACCTTATCTTACTGCTGAAAAATCAACAATGATCCAAGAAACCATATCAGTTTCATTGTCTCAGCTTTCCCTTCTTGGTACAACAGCTGCTAAGAAAGTTAAAGTAATTCACAAGAGAAGAGGTAACACAAAGTGGATATCAAGAGACGTGACCCAGTGAAGTGAAAGAGCTTCAACTGTTATTAAAGAATGATACAAAAAATGTGAATATTGATGGAGTCAATACAAAGATCTTAATGTAACCCTATCACAGGTTGGGTGGACTGATGGGAGCCCCTGACAGTCTCCCAACATTGAAGAGCCCTAAATAAATCCACTCTATTTTTTCTTAGTTTGGAGGAATGTATGAATCTGGACAAGAAAAGAACAATGCCAAACCTAACCTCGAATTGCCAGTGTCAATTTTCTGCAAAATTAATCAGAATGGAGACTGATGAAGGGACCAAGGTCGATGGGCACAAATCCTGTCTGGGGACATAAAATCATATGCACAAGTGTGGGTAAAGTGGCCAAGAGTGCAGAAGGAAATTTTCTGGCACTCTTTGACACAGAAATACAGTGCACTGTGATTCTAAAACTGTTGGTGAAATCTTCTCATGGGCTGCAATTAGATTGGGAGGATATAGGGATGCAGTGGTTGATGAGACTTAGGTAAAAATTTGGATGAAAATTGGAATCTTGGAACAGAATTTATGTGAAGTGAATGTGTCTCATTTTTCTGAATGTATTATTGAGATGAATATTATGTTTGACTGGTGAACACTTCCCCTACTTATTACTGTAATACATTGGCCAATATTAATTGGACGTGCTAAATGGGAAGCTTTAGAATTGCCTGAGTCCACACAGGTTGTTAATTTGAAACAGTATTGGATAACTTGTGGGCAAAAAGAGATTACCACTTTAATAAAGGAGATGTTAGAAGTTGGAGTACTGGCACCAACACATTTTCTGTACTATTTCCCTATGTGGCCCATGACAAAGGCAGGGGGCTCATGGAGACTAACGGTCGATTTTCAAGGCTTGAATAAAGTCATACTGCCTAGAGCATCAGGAGTCTATGATATGATTTCAAAAGTACAAAAACTACAGAAATCTGAAAGGGACTGGTACTCAGTGTTTCTACTTGTAAATGATATTTTCTCAATTCTAATCTTGGTAAAAAGCCAACTGCAGTTTGCCTTATGTGGGAAGGATCCCAATTTACATTTACTGTATCACCACAGAGTTATTTAAATTCACCAACTTCTATTATCATTTGGTTAGAAGGGATTTGAACTTAATGCAGCTGCCCAGTGTGATAACACACAACGTTTTGATGATATATCAGAAACTGAAGAACAAGTGAGAACTGATTTAAATGAAGTGATGACACACATGACTAACAGAGGCTGGTTGATAAATTTAATAAAGACACAGGGGCCTGCCCAAATGGTGAAATTCTTAGAATCACCTGACCAGGAGTCATCCAGGACAGAAATTCCACAGGCAGTGGAAAAAAACTACCTATTATTATTATTATCTGCCCTGGAACTAAGGAAAAAGCACAGCACTTGGTCAGGTTGTTTAGATTTTGGAGGATGCATGTTATACATCTGAGAATATTGTTACCTTTTATCCATTAAACTACTTGAAATAAATATTTTAATGAAAACCTAAATAACAGAAGCTTATGTCAGAATTGCAAAAGTGGTGGTTCAGTTAATTCCTTTGGGCCCTTAAGATCCACACTCAAATTATTTTGAAAGAATTTGCAACTTGCATTATGCTAATTAGAGCTTAATGCAAAAGTGTGTGAGTGCTGCCCGTCAGTGACCAATGGGATTTTGGACCAGAACATTTTCACATGTGTCATGATGGTGCACACCATTTGAGAGACAATGGCTTGTTACCGGGCTTTAATTAAAACTGCTCATATGACTGAAGGCCAAAAATAATCTTCAAACCTAAAATACCCATAATGTCTTGGGTAATGTCACAAAAACACTCTAATAATGCAGGCAGTGCCAAGTAGAGTTCCATAATAAAATGTAAATGGTTTATACAGGAGCATGGCACCGGAAGAATGCAGGGTGGCATTCACAGCATTCGTGAGTAGGTCGCTTCTTTTCCTCTAGGACTGACTTTGGAGACTTCGGATCCTATTATCACATGGGCAGTGCCCTATTAACAACTCTTGATTGACCAACTACTTGGTTTATGGATGGCAGTTCCAAGGTGAATGGAAAGCATTGTGTTCAGAAGGCTGCCATACTACAACTGACTGATGGAAAAATTCTGATTGAAGAAGGTAAGAACAAACCATCTCAGTGAACTAAATTGCATCCTGTTTTCCTTGCAGTGATGGAAGACTTGAACAACAATAAAAGTCATAATGTTTTGGCGTGTACAGACTTATGGGTGGTGGCCAAAGATCAGGCCATAGGGTCCAGCATATTAGCAATGGAAAACTGGATTATTAAAGGCACACCTGTCAGGGAACAGTCCTGATTTAAATCTCTACGGGAATCTAAGAGACGCATTAAAGTAGAACATATGGATGACCAGCAGATGAATCCCCTTCGAGGACAGAAAGGGGCTTGGGAGCAGTAAGTGGATATCCTCTTGCACTCACTTCAGGTGGCCACCTGGGTCCATGGAATGGGTGTGTATGAAGGAACTTCAGCAGTGTCAAGACGGGTTGATTCAATATATGCCTCCTGAACCTTCTAAGGCCAAAACACCAGCAAGAGAGACAGAAACTGCAGATGTCTATGGGGTAGATTCCCCAGGGGATAGGCCCTATGCATAGCTGGCACATAGATGGCATTGAATCACTACCAGCAACCCTGGGAAACTATAAATGAGTCCTGACAGTAAATAGACATTTGTTCTGGACTGAAATTTGCATACTCTGTGATAGATAAAAATTTTACTAGTTAACCCAAGCACCACAACAAAATACCACAGACTGGGTGGCTTTAGCAACATATATTTATCTTCTCACTGTTCTGGAGGCTGGAAGTACAAGATCAAGGTGCCAGCAAAGATGGTCTCTCGTGAGACTTATTTTTTTGGCTTGCAAACAGCTGCCTTTTTGCTATGTCTTCGTATGAACTTTCCACTTTAGGCATGCAAGAGAGAGAGAGAAAGATCTCTGGCATCTCTTCCTCTCCTTATAAGGACAGCAGTCCTATTGGATTAGGACTGTGCCCTTCTGACCTAATTTTAACATTAATTATCTCCTTAAGTATCCTTTATCCAAATACAGTCATGTTGGGGATTAGGGCTTCAACATATGAATGGGGGGGCTATAATTCAGTACATAACACAAATGCTCAAAATGCTATTATATAAACAGGCTGGAACTGAAGGTACTGTATGGATTGGACTGCCAAGTTCTTTAAACTGTGTTGTGAAGAAACACACTTTACAGCTCAGAGTGTCTAACAATAGGCAAAGAGAGATAGCACATAAATTTACATATTATGTGGCATATCATCCTCAGAGTAGTGGTGATAGAGAATTGGAATGGGTAACTAAAATATTTGTTGTCTAAAATGGGAAGAGATAAAGGTATGAAGGTCTGGTTTTCATAGCTCATGAGTGTGGGCTCACGCTCAACATGAGGATGCCAAGGAAAGATCCCTACTTGACAAATCCCTCTACTTTTCTGGTTGATCCGGGGAAGAGTGATTGAGGGAGGATGCTGGTGTGACTGTACAATTCTTCCCTACATCTCTTCAAACTTATTTTTACTTACCTGATATTGTGGTCCTAGGACCCAGGCTATAGCTACATGTACCAGCTACAGGGGTAATTCTTAAATAAGAAAATTTAACTATACTTTTAAACCTTTATGCCAAAATTCCCAAAGGCCTGGTGGTATGCATTGTGCCATCTGGAAAAAACTGGGACTTACAGTGAACGCAATTGTATTGCCTCGTGGTTGGGATAGTCCACGAGTTCTGTACTTGTGTAACCCGACCTTATATGTACAGGAGTGGGTGAGAAGGAGGCACTTGCTGGCAAGGTATGGCTGCCAGCAATATGGACCAGCACAGTGACTGAACACATGTTCCTTTCAAAGGTGGGAGAGTTTGGATTTAAGTGAGTAATAAATGGAGAGAGAAGAAGAAATAGTAGCTGATGGTAAAGGAATGAATAAATGGGCTACACGAGGGAAATCCAGTATTATTGGTACCTAAAGAGAGGCTCAGAGTAAAAGAATGCTATTGTCTCTTAGCATGGTTATATAAGCTCAAATGGGAAAAGCCATATGTCTTCCAAAACATTCCTGCATTTGGAACCTGACATGGTCAAATGGAAGCCTGCAAACATGAGCAGCATTGCTTTGGGAAACACGTTTGTCATATGACATGATCATGAATTGGACCAGTTGTTTATGACTGAGTAGAGCTCTAGTAATGTGCTAGTATCTTCTGATTCTTATTTTCCAGGTTATATTTACCACAAAGGATGTCATCTGGGAAGGAATTTCCAGAAAGTACTCCCCATCGACCATCGGACTGTGTAGCATACAACTCCCGGCAGACTGACAGCTGTAAGTATAAACCTTGATGATCAAATGCTTAGAAAGGTCCCTGGTTATAATAGAAAAACTATAGCAGCAGCATGTATAACTGCTGTTAACAAAAACATAGCACCCTCGTAGATGAAAAGCTATTAAACATAAATGAAAGGAATGATGGGTTCCCAACGCGAATAAAGCAGTAGGCTTACCATATTGAGTATGAATTCCCGACGGGAACTTCTCCACTCTGGGATGAGAAAGGCTATGGGAGGCCGGATGGCATATCCAACTACATTATATCTAGGCATGACTACCACTCATCTAGTGTGACGGATTCAACATTTTTAGGTACAGAACATGAATCCAAACTGTACTCAGACCATTAGGACATAATGGCAACGACATTTATGATAAATTAAATAACACTGGCCCACAAGACAGAAAAAAGTTTAGGAGAGATAGGCGCAGTCTAGGCATCATGGGGCAAGCTGAATTCACTTTTAATGAGGAGTGGCGTTCAGGGAAAATAATTATTAACTAGAATAAGCTGATTAGAGGGAATTCTCCTTTAAGAGGAAGGAAAGGTTGCGTAATACAACATTGTATTGTTAGTTCTGCTTCAAGCAACTTATCCTAAGAAAATATTTTAAGATATGCATAAAATTTATGTACAGAGGTTTTTATTTTTAAAATTTGAATAAAATTCCCTAAAAGATGGGGAAAAAAAAAGGAGGAAAGGATGGGAATAAACCTGGAAAGATGATGAAGCTTTCGTGAAGTAGATTAGACAGATTCAAGAACTAATGTTGTATAATGTTAGGTGCAATGTTGGACAAAGGATTGTATCCTGACCCAATAGGACCTTTTGGTTATGTTAATAAAGATGGAGGACAAAGTAGCTGTGTGGTAATGCTTTTCCTGTTTGGCTGCTGAGGCCCAAAGGGCACACTTGTAAAAATCTTATGGACCTTCATACTTTGCGAAAACCTCTAAGGGTACTTGTAATTTACATTGATGCACTATGGCTGCACTCACTCCAAGAATATACCAGAATAAGATATATCCAAAGGTACAACGAGCAGAGATAGAAACAATTCTGAATAACACTATGTCTTACTGCTGGGAGGGAAGTGAGTCCTGGTATATAAGAGCAAACAATTGATACCAGTCTAATTACAAGCCAGTGAACTGAGACAGGGTGACTGGCTTTGTCCCCAACTGATTTAGAACTCAGAAATAACTGAATCATGGGTCAGTTGTAAAAACAATTGTTCATAGCAACATCTGACATAAGGGCAAAGGCTGATTCTGTTGGGAAGGGATGGCAAATACCTCAGTAATTCCTATTGATTTATTCTTTATTAAAACTGAATTATACCATAACCATATTGTGATATGGTGTAACACTTGCATTTTGGTAAGATTCAACTTGTATACATAAGCTATATGATAATATTGACATTGATGAGAGATTGAGATAAAGCATCCTCAGGATATAATGCTAATGGAAAATAAATAGTCTGAAAAATGGGATTTAGCTAACCATCAATTAGCACAAATTTATTGCAAGATACAAATAACAGTAAATCAATGGAGAGTTAGGTAATCAAATTAGTACAGGAACATAAAAATGTGTATAATGGCTTTACAGAATGGGTTATTTGTTTCCTTAAGTCTATCTCCACACTGTCTCCTCTAAATGTTAAACGTATTTATGCAGATACCACTGCTGTATCAGATATACAAATACTACATCAAATATGACCATTTTTCTATAAAAGAGTCTATGCCAAACGCCAGGGGTGTGTGGATTGTGTAGGAAACGGTTCACTTAGCTACCATGGATCAAACCCTATATATTCCCAGTCAGTTTTGTCCCCAACTGACTTCGAATTCAGAAATAACTGAATCATGGGTCAGTTATAAAAACAATTGTTCATAGCAACAGAACTATCTTCAGGACTGGCCCTTGGCTAACAAATGTGATTTATAGTGAATATTTGCTTCTACATGGCTGAGGCCTTGGGCCATGTGGTACCAGTTTGGTGAGATAATTTATGCTAATGAATGGAATTTATGGTGAATTCCTGTTCTTCTCTGAGGGGCTAGAGCGTGAGTAGCTGTAATCAGTCGTGTAGGTACCACATGCCTTTGTGAATGGCTCCCCAATAAAAATCTTAGATACCAAGGCTTGGCTGAGCTTCCCTGGTTGGCAACACTTTGCATCATTGTTGGAGAATTAAGCATGCCCATGAAATAATACAGGACAAGGACAAATGGAAGCTTGCACCTTTTTTCTTTTTTCTGGATGTTGCCTATTCACTTATTCCCTTGGTTGGTTTTTAATCTGTATCCTTCTGATCAATAAACCACAACTCTGAGTATAACAGCTTCTGAGTCTTGTTTGTCCTCCTAGTGAATCATCAAGTCCGACAGTAATCTTGGCAATCCCTGACACAGAGAGGAAATTCCTCAACCTAATAATAGGTCTCTGAAAACCCCAGCGCTAACACCATAATTAATGATGAAAGACTGAAAGCTTTCCCCCTAAGATCAGGAATAAGACAAGGATGTCTGATCTTGCCACCTCCATTCAACATATCAGAAGTTCTAGCCAGGGCAATTAGACAAGAATCATAAACAAATGCATACAGATGGGAAAGAAAGATATGCAACTATTTTTAATTGCAGACGATATAATCTCATGTTAGAAAATCCTAAAGAACCCTCCTACCCACCCCCCACACAACTATGAGAGATAAATTAATTCAGCAAAGTTTTAGGCTACAAAACCAATATACAAAAATATTTGTACTTCTATGCAATATCAATGACCAATCTGAATGGAAACTAAGAAAACAATTTCATTTATAATTGCATAAAATGAATACATACTTAGCAATAAATTCACCCAAGAAAGTGTAAGACTTGTGTTCTACAAATTAAACAAACAAACAAACAAACAATATTGAAATAAAAGAGACATGAACAAATGAAAAAACATTCTGGATTCATATATGGGAAGACTTAAAATGGCAATACTATTAAAATGGCAATACTCCCCAAATTAATTTACAGATTAAATATAGTCCTTATTAAAATTCCAATAGACTTTTCTTTTTTTCTTTTTTTTCAAAAATGGACAAGCTGATGTTAAAATTGCTTTGCAATTGCAAGGGACTACAAATAGCCGGAACAATCTTGAAAAAGAACAAGAAAGTTGAAGGACTCACATTTGTTGATTTTAAATTTACTAAAAGCTATCAAAACAGCATGATACTGGCATAAGGCAAGACATTTAAATCAACAGAATAGAATTGAAAATCCAGAAATAAACCAAAAGGTCTATGGTCAATAAACTTTTTTGCCAAAGGTGTCATGGACATCTGATAGGGTAAGAATGGTCTTTTCAACAAATGATTCTGGAAGTACTAGATATTCACTGGCTATGCAAAATATGAAGTTGAACCTATCCTCACACCATATACAAAAATGAACTAAAAATGAGTCAAAGATCTAAATGTAAGAGCTAAAAGTATAAAACTCTTAGAAATATAGGAGTAAATCTTCATGAACTTGCATTAGACAATATGACAACCAAAGCATGGTAACAAGAAAAAAATACATTGGACTTCACCAAAATTAAAAACTTTTGTGTATCAAAGGACACTATCAAGAGAGTAAAAAGACAACCCGTAAAATGGGGTAAAATATTTGCAAATCGTGTATCTGATAAGGGCCTCGTAACCAGAATATTAAAAAAAAAAATCTTGCATTTTTTTACAACAAAAAGACAAACAACTCAATTAAAAAACAAAGGACTTGAATAGATATTTCTCCAAAGAAAATGTACAAATGGCCAATAATCACTTAAAAATAAGTTCACCATCACTATTAGAGAAATGCAAACCATAATTAAATACCACTTCACACCCACTAAGATAGCTATAGCAATAAAACTACTACTACTAATAATAATAATAATGAAAATAAAAAGTATTGGCAGAGATGTGGAAAAATTGGAACTCTTGTACATTGGTAGTAAGAATGTGAAATGGCACAGCTGTGGAAACCGGTTTGATGATTCCTCAAAGTGTTAAACATAGAATTATCATATGACCCAACAATTTCCCTTTCAGGTATATACCCAAAAGACCTGAAAATAGAGACACAGATATTTTTATTCTAATGTTCATAGCACCATTATTCACAGTAGTCAAAAAGTAGAAACAACCCCACTGCTCATCAACAGATGAATGAATTAAACAAATGTGTTATATACATACAAAGGAATATTATTCAGCTCTAAAATGGAATGAATAACTGGCAACATGGATAAACCTTAAAAACATTATGCTAAATGAGAGAAGCCACACACAAAAAGTCACATATTATATAATACCATTCAGAGGAAATGTCCAGAATAGGAAACTTGTTGACACAGAAAGTAGATTAGTGGTTGCTGGAGCTTGGAGGAAGGGACATTAAGAAGTCACTGGATAATTGGTATATAGTTTCTTGTTGGCGTGATCAGAATATTCTGGAATTAGATAGTGGTGACAGTTTTACCACACTGTGGAAATACTAAAAATCCACTGAGTTGTATACTTTAAAATGGTGAATTTTACGTTGTGTGAATTTTACCTCAATTAATATATAATAAAAAAAAAGGAAAAACAAGAAATCTGGCCTCCTGTAAGTTAAGTGTTCTGGTCAAGTTAACATAAGAATCTTGAAGTATCAGGTGGTATTTTTGATGTTGTTATAAGGACTACGGTTAAATTATTTAGAAGATAACTGAAAGAACATAGAGACCATATCAGTAATTCCCATAAAATCAACAACAATGCAATAATGTATATCCCAACAGCAATAAAAACAAAAAAAAACTGTAGTGGATATAATTTATTTTGGTATTACCTTATATCTGAATCCCATTCTATGTTTGAGGTTATGACCTAGCCTCAGCGTACTAGTCACATCTGCTCTGGGTTTTGAACCAAGATTCAGGACAGGAGACATGCTTCCTGGCAGCACTGGCAATGATGTCATCAGGCCCTGGTGACAGCAATCATGGGGGTACGAGTCATGGCCTAGTGTTCAGCCACTGAGAACACCTCCCCAGGGGACGATTTCTGTAGTGTAATCTTGGCTACAGTCTAGCCAGATATTCTCACTTTATTTCTGCTCATTTTCAGTGCCTATTTTTTTTTTTCAGAATTACCAGCAAATCTGTGAGCTACCTGATATCCTTTCAAAATATCCCTTTTCTGCTTATATTAGCCAGTAACAATTTCAGGAGTTTTTGACAAATAAGTCTGGCTGTGACAAAAATCTTTGCTCAAGCCATCTGATAAAACTATATGGACTCCTTGAACTTTCCTGGGGTTAATTAACTTCCTAAAGCTATGAGGCCATTGGCCTGGCATCCAGTGTCCCAGTCAACTGCTTTCACCCCCAGAATTTTTCTCATAGTCATTTCTCACTGACCTCTTCATAGCTTACCATTTTAAACCAAATAATTAAACCAAATAATTTGGCCCTATGGATCCCACATATAATTTACTTTTTTCTAATATTTACTTTCCCCTTCCATTGCTACCTTCTCACATCCATCAAAACCCAAACATAATTCTACTTCTTTCGAAAACTCTGTTTAACCACTCTAAACTTGTACTTGTCTAGATGTTATCTCAATGCTTGTTATAAATGCTGAATCGTGGCGCAGTCTGAACTCACATTTTTTTTTTTTTTGTCCCTTCTTCCGCCTCACCTCCCCATTCCAGTTCAAGCCGTTGTTTCTCAGTCTAGTTGTATAGTACACAGCTCCCTGGCCCAATGCACAGCTGGCCGCTCACAATGGCTGCTGGCCACTCACGGGTTGGGAGCATGGCGCTCCAACCACCTGAGCCACCGGGCTGGCCCCTGAATTCACATTTCTAAAGAGCTGCTCTTATGTCTCTTTATCATTCCAGCTACCCTATTAACTCTGTTCTAACCTTCTTAGCAAATTCTTCTCTTAACACTTTGGTGTATAGCTAGACCTGCTTCCCTACATTTGATATTTTTAACTCCATGTAGCAAAGACAATTGTTTTTATATGAGTAAAACTGTGTGCTTTATCTAAACTGAAATCTAATCATGTCAGTTAGCAACTCCCTATTACCCATGAGATAAATAGAAACTCCTTGGTGGTGCTTGAATGTCTCTCCATCTCTAGCCCCAAAGACTTCTGCAGTCTCTCATGGCTATTCTTTCATGCACTCTGTGTTTCACCTTACGGGCTACTTGCTGAGTTCTCAGAAAGCCATCTTTTAGCACATATCTGCCTTTGCGTATATGGTTTTAGTTTTTCAGAGTTTCCTTTTCCTAACACATAGATATTTACTCTCAAGACCTAGCTCAAAGTTCTCCTCTGTGAAGTATTTTCTTAACTCAAATGAAATTGGTCAAAGGGAGAGCAGGAAGCATGTGTTCTGATCCCAGCTTGGACACTAACTGTGTGTACCGAGGAAGACCACCTAACTTCCTTGAGTCCCTGTCTCTCTCCTCAGTATTTTGCTTCTTCAGATGATTCTGAGGACAGTCACAGTGGGGAGACGTTAAGATGACCAAGAGCTCAGAAGGCCATTGGTTTGCAATTTATTTATTTATTTTTAAGATTTTTATTAAAATACAGTTAACATACAATATTATGTTAGTTTCAGGTATACACCATAGTTATTCAACATTCATATATCTAATGAAGTGATCCCCTGACTAGTCTAGTACCCACCTGGCACTATACATAGTTATTACCATATTATTGGCTATACTCTGTGCTTTTCACCCCCCTGACTATTTTGTCACTACTAATTTGTACTTCTTAATCCCTTCATCTTTTTCACCCTGCCCTTAACCCCCTCCCTTCTATCACCCTGATAAATCCAGTACCCATCTGACACCATACATAGTTATTACAATATCACTGACTTTGTTCCTTATGCTATGCCCTATGGGATGTGGGCATAAATTAAGGATCTTGGCGGTTGCACAGTAGTCACGATCCCCATGACTACTGTGCAACAGCCAAGATCCTTAATTTTTTTCGTATTTAGAACCACTGACTAGCATATGACTTTGTGGGCACTGAGGTGCCATTTACTTCTTAAACCACGGGGAATTAGTCCCATAATATCCCCCCTCGGGAAAGTGAACATTCACAAGACTACAATGATCATGGACTCCAGAGACTGGAAAAAAAGCTTATGTGTTATGTCCCTGGCCAGGGAGGATAGGAATTTGGCAAAAGCAGAATAGAAAGATGACAGATTTGGAAGCTGAGTGCAGGAGTGTTAAGTGCCGGTGGGGAATACACAGTAGCATATTGCCTGTGTACTCTTCTGGAGCAGTTGCTGCCAGCACAGGCAGACAAAGCCTATTTATTGAAGAGCATTGTTTCAGCATCCCTACAGCTGCGTCAGACACTGCAACGAGTTTTCTGAGTCCACGTAAAGCTATCAACTCAGGAAGAATGGTCTGCAACCTTCAATGCACACTCTTTTCAGAATATGGAAAGACAAAACACAAAAGACGCTTAGAGAATAATGTCTGGTAAAATGTGACTAAATTCTGCTTTAAGTAATTGAATGTAGCCTTTCTTACTGCAGGTTATATGGATGCTGGGTATATGAAAAGGAGGGTAGGGAAGAAGATGGGAGAGGTAAAATTTTGTGATGAGGCAAACCTCTATATTTAGCTTGGCAGGGGGTAATATTAAAACAGCTTGTGAATTTTACAAAGCATGCTGCAATATTTTTCATTAACACTCCCTTTAGCTTTAATGGCAGGTAATAGCTGCTAACAGATGACAGCCATTGTGGTTGCCTGCTAGTGCGGTTTATTCCATGGAAGACAGAGTAAATGTGCGAATTCATTCCACTTAAAGTGGATACCTGGGGAGAATCAATTTAGTGGGCAAAACATGAGCTCTAGAGGCTGGTCATTCAGTGCTCCCTTATGTTTTATTTTTGATAACCTAAATAATTTAATGACCTTAATAATTAAATGAAATCTGTTTTGGGGACTAGAACTCCTTCAATAGTGTAGCATCCTATTTGATCCCTAAGGGAAAAGTGAAGACAGAAACTCTTTGACTTACAGCACCTCTTAAAGCTTTATAACATCATGATTCATGCTGGCACTTGAAATCAGAGAAACTGACTGCTTAACCAGCCCCCATAAATATAGTCCCAGAAATTAGTATAACTCGTATTCCCTTCCATATGACAGCAGCATTCTTATTGCTCTCCCAGGTCACTTCTCCCTTCTGCCATTATAATAACCAAGAAAATTAGGATGTAAGAGCCAAGAGAGCAGGAACCTTGCCTGCTTTGCTTTCCCTTTACCTACTGGCAAGTGGAGTCTTTAGCACATTAAAGCTACTCCATAAATACTGGGTGGATATAAGAGTACCCCCTAATAAACAATGTGACACTCTATAAATGGACATGGGAAATCCAGTGTGATCTTCCCCAAAATTGAAGGTGTTTGATTTAAATCTCCCCTCCAGAGATGAAGTCTTTCTCTTCTGGCCTCTAGTCTATCAGATCCGTATTTTCACAAGAGATAATTATCAGAATCATACGTGTCCTCCTCAACATTATTTTCATATGTTCAATGCAGTGAACATAAGCTTATAGAAAAACCTACAAGAAGAATTTTGAAAATGTCTGCATTTGTTAACTAGATCTTATTTCCCTTTGGGAAGAAGGTTCTGAGATATCTCCAGAAGAACCATATGAGTTTGACCCAATTTTCAGCCATGCAGCTCCTTTATATCCTATTTCAGCTCTATGCCTTTTAGCTTTGGGGAACAAACTAAAAACAAAGAAAACAACATCAAAAATCTTTTGATTTAAAATAAAAACATGTACCAGACAAAGAAAAGCTATCAGAACAATGAAATATCTGGAAATGAAATAAAATCGGGAAATCAGAAAGACTTGGTATGTAGGTATTGCTCGATTTGGGTGGGAGTGGGTAGACTGTCAAACTTTAAAACCATTGCAGCACTCTGAGCTTCAGCAATCAGATTATAGACTAGACATCAATTAATTCCATACCCTCAGTGTGATTAGAACAAGAGCAACTGACGCATTATTTCACCTTACTTTTCTTTGTTTGTTTTGGTTTGGGGGTAATAGGTAAAACTTCTGAATCCCTGTGGGAGTAGGCAGCAGGCTGGGCAACGGCTAGGGAGGGCAGAATTCAGCCTCCTCCAGGTTCCTGGGCGAGTCTTTGCTACTTTACGTTTGTTGAGGCCTGACATAAGTATACAGTATGCTAGCCTAGATCTCACAGTGAGAGAGAGAATTTTGCACATTCTTAAACCATACTATTTTTCATTGTGAAAATTTCACAATGGACAGAGTGTACTAGAGCCCCGAGACAAATGAAGCAAAATCACGTCTGCCTACCTGGGAGATTACATTAACAACAGACAGCAAAATGCCTCCATTTGCAGTTCTCTTTCTACTCAAAATTTAGCCCTAATGGTCTGTGCTTTTGGGAGCTGCTCTTTACATTAGAAAGAACAGGAAATAATCTACTGAGCACACTTTCTTTTTCTTTCTTGCTTTCTGCCTGCCCTTTTGGAGCTATGCTTACTTTTGTTTCCCAATAGTGATCCCTTTGGAAAAGATGAGGAATGACTTCTCAGACTAAAGGAAAGCCAAAGATAAACTGAGGCCATAGACTTTGTATTGCACACTCTAATGGCCAGACTCCTAGAAAATAATCCTGGTAAGAAGCTTTGAGGAATAAGGAGGTAGCCAGTGACAAAAATCACTAAAGACTCTGGGACATATAACAGAGACTTGATCTAGAAAAATGCTCTTTAAACTTCATTGTGCAAAAGAATCACCTGGAGTCTTGTTAACATACAGTCTCTGATTCAGCAGCTCTGGGGTGGGGCCCGAGAGTCTATAGTTCTAATATCTTCCCAGGTGGTGCTGATGATAATTCACTGACATCCTTTAGTTAGCAAGGTTCTAGAGACCTACCTCTCTGATTTACTAACATGTGACTGAAGCAAGTCACTTAAACTTTGGGGACATCAGGTTTATTTATTTCTAAATTGGGGTTATTAATTTCAATAACATGAATACCTATTTCATAAGGATGTTGTGAGAAATAAAGTAGGAACTATACGTTTAGCTTACATATGTCTACACATGAATATAGCACATATTGTAATGCTTCTTATAAATATTATTGAGTAATCACTAGTCCACATCTATCCTTTATCACTGTCACAGTCATGACAAAGGGCAAATAAGAACCCTCTCCACACTGTTAACCTTTCATGATTTCTCTTTCTCTCTAAAACAGTCTCTGCAATCCACATCAACAGGATTTTACCTGACAAAAAAATCCAGGAGGAAGGTCAGCGGTGGATGGGGTCTAGCGGACACAAATAGACTTGCCCTGGCCACAAAGGCCATTGCCCTTCACGTGGGAAACCTCAAGATACAAGGCTCTTGGGAAATTTCAACCTTAGTGCCATTCGGATTGCCATCTGATCCTTACTGCAAAAGAATGACTAGATAAGAAAGACAGGAGCTTTTAAAACCAGTTTAGAAGCAAATGAAAGTAAAACAAAGCAGCACTCTCTTGGGATAAGGATGTAATGAACTGAACAAGCACTGCTGGTTTGTTCAACTTAGCTCTGCTTCCTTTCAGGGTCTCTCTCTCTCTCTCTCTCTCTCTCTCTCTCTCTCACACACACACACACACACACACACACACACAGGAATATAAACTAAACTTCAGAAAAGAGCTGGTTTCTGATCAGCTACCTTCAAGCCAAAATTGATAGTGAATCACTGGTTTCTGAAATGGTCTCACTGCACACTTGGCTTATATGAGTGGAGGAAGTAGTTTTTCCCTGAGTTCAGAAGTAATCCAGATATAGATATAACTTAACACGTTGCGTACGGATCACGAGAATCTTCGTTTTCTTTCTGAGCCATGCGTTAAGGACGGATAACGAGAATTCTCGTTTTCACTGTTGACTCTTTTTACTTTGCATATTTTATTGAATTATTTGTAGAATAATTATTTATAGAATAATTTATTTGTAGAATCTATTATTCATAGAAAAATAATAAATGACATAGAAGCATTTACACTTTAAAGAGAAGAGTGCATTTTAAAGTAGTTTCTTTTAAAAACCTGCCGGAACAGAGGGGTATGAGGGATTTAAACCCCGCCGTACGCAACGTGTTAAGACAAAACATTTTTCCCAGTAAGTGTGCCCCTTTCTATAGAATTTCGTGTAGGGCACAGGCTGTGGCTGACTGAGGATATGTGTGTTCTATGGCAAATAACCATGGCAGGGCATGGGCCAGCCTAGCTATAGTCAAGAGTTCAGCCTCAACTGGATTTCACCAAATACAACTTTGTAATACACAGCCTCTTGAAGGCAACAAAAGTTGGGAAGGTACATTACTCAGGCAAGAGAAACAGGCTCTGCTAACTTCTTTTAAAAAGGGGGAATCCATAGGAAAGGCAGCAGGAATACGTGAGGTTGAAAGGGGCTGCCAGAGTCAAGCTTGAAAGAATGGAATGAGGCCGCTGCAGGTGGTACTAGTAGCAGGAAAGCTCCACAATCTCCCCAGTAGCCTAAACAGCTCTGAGACTTCCATCCTTTCTCTGAGAAATAAGAGGCCCAAATGAATGTCTGATTAGCCACATCTTGGCTGAAGGAGAACTGAGAGGGAGTAATGGGACAAGAAGCCTTCAAGAACTGTCTTTGCTTCTATAATGGGAGAGCAAGCACCAGGATTTAACACCCCAGGAATTGTTAGGAGGTGCTGGGTGGCCAACAAAACCAAACAAAAACAAACAAAATACCAATAAAGGAGAAAAGTCCAGTTGAGAAACTCAGACTGTAATTTCTTTCCTTTGGACTTCCATGGAAACGAGGCTAAGCCCCATGGTGGTATCTGATTCCTCCCCATGTAGAAGCGGAAGCTGAATGCTTCAAGCCTTCAGGGGTGGTGCTTGGGATGTTTGGGCCTGGTGCAAAAGCAGCCAGTCTCCTTTACATGATTGTAGGACATAAATCTTGGTTACAGTTTCTAGAAATGGGCTCTGTATATGTGCCAGCTCAGAGCCTGGGTCGGCATTCTGAAATTAAAAAACAAACAAAAACCCTAAGTAGACTCAGCAAAGATGGTAATCAAGAAGCTTACTAAGAGAGCAAATAAGGTTGAAAGTAGACTGGGGGAATGGGAACTGAAAGGGAGCTGCCTTGTCAACTTTTCATCCAGTTCAGATGGAATGATTTATTCTCAAACATTCTCAGTCTCAGTGGACTATGTACTCAGGACATGGCAGCATTCCCCATAGCCTGGCTACCAAAAGTTATAGACCCAGGCCCAAGAAGCATGTTAGAATTTTATTGTAGCCTAAAGAAGTAAGGAAAATAATTCAGAATCTAGAGCAACATGTAAAGAACAAAGAAGTCAATGGTCTCCAGGAGAATGGGTGAGGTGCCATCATTTCTAATCACAGAACAAATAATCACAGCCAATTCAGGCTTAATTTTAACTGTCATTGATTATCAAGGAGTCTAGCCTTATTGCCAAAATTCTCTGGGCAGTGGTCGCATGAAAATTCTGGCCTAGCAAAGGGTTTTGTTTCTACATAGGTTTGATAATATTTTAGGCCAACCTTTGCATGACAGAGATGATCCAGTCCTTTCAGGTTTCCAAAAACATGCTCAATTGACCAAGTTTCTGATTTGTCCTCTCCTTGAAACTGGGCACCTCATGTGTAGATTAAGTAAATAATGCAGGTTAGTAGGCATGCTTTTGTCAATGTTTACTGTCCCTTCTCTCTCTAGTCTAATATGCTGAGCATCTAACCGAAAATCTTTCATCTAAAAAAGCAGAATGCAGAGCTGTAAGAAATCCCAAGTCCATATTTCCAGTTCCAAGGAGACAAATGCTTTTTCTTCAATTGTCAGTTCTTCACGAGAACTGAAATACCACTGAAGGCTGGGCAAGTGCAGACAGTAAAAAGAACTTAGACATATACCTGAATGTGACCAGACTAGAACAGGGGCTTACAAAGTTCCCAAAACAATGTTAAGCTTTAGATTCACTCATTCAGGAGAACACATTTCAAAACATAAAGAACAAGTTTGATCTCCCATGAGTGGAGAAATGGAAATGACTTTAGCCTATAAATGTTAGGGTAAAACCTTTAAGAATTGGAGACTCTCCTGAATCCATGTAACTATAGAACTAAACAGAGACCACATGTGTCAATCCGACTCAATTCTCTTCCAGAAAGATAAGGCTGTAAAGCAATAAAAAATTTCACTGTTTGCTTCAGGGAATTTCTGCAAATCAATTTGTGGGAACAAACAGTTTGCTTATCTGGGTAAATAGCTCTCTTATCAGGATAAATAAATTGTTCCCTTGGGCAAACAGCTCACTTATCCAACAAAGAATTTCCTTATCAAGATTGACTTTAAGATCTTTACCTCATATTATCCACCAATCTTAAAATATGTAAAAATACCGTATGTGAATCCAATCATACAATCGGCTCCTTGCCTTGAAAGATCTGCCTTAAATGACACAACCCTTCAAATCCCTTCCCCTGAACTCTCTCTTCTGAGACACTGTTAAGGCCCTATTAAGGTGGTATTTTCCCATACTGAAAGGCCAGATTAACTTAGGTTTGCTTTCATCAATATGTTTCCTGGCGTCCTTCGGGGAGTCCAGAATCGACGCTCTCCCTGTTCCTCCATGTGCTTACTCACACCAGCTTGGGACACTTTTTCCCTCTGCTGAAAATCTCCGAGAGAGGGGCAGAAGAGACGAAAGACAAAGCATAATGAACTGAGGGTGGAGTGAAGGGTGGCACGATTCTGTCATTGTTGTCAGCTTTCTTCATGAAGAAGTCTGTCTCAAATCAGAGAGTGATAATTCCTCCAGTTTATTTTCAAGGCAGCTCAGACAGGTATCAATGTAAATAATATGGAGGATATTTTTATAAAATAGAAATTTCCATCTTTCTTTTCCTATAATTGACAGAAAAAAAAGAAAGAAACCCAAACTGTCAGATTCCTAAATATTGTAAATATTGTAAATTCAAGAGAGCTCCATGTTATCCTTTCTGTTGATCTCGCATGTCAGTGAAAGCTGTCATGGCACCTGGGCTGGAGAGAATTGTGATCTTGGAGCCTGACATGGAGCCTTGAGGAACAGACATTCCTGTTTCTTACAAAATAGTGAAAGCCAAGCAATGGAAAAACTAAGCTGATTCTGACACTATTGTTTTTAAGAGCTTTGACCATCATTGACATTTCCGTGGCATTTTAAGGCACTCCACAAATATCTTATAAATACTACCTAATGCAAAGGCTGACCTTCTGCTTAAAATACAGCTACTTATGAGATTTATTTTTTCCTGCACCAAGTTTTCTCTCTTTTGTGCTGTCCATGTATGGTTATTTATTTATACCACATCTACTTGCACCAAAATGATTTGGGCCAGCTTACAATAGAAGTAAAAACAAAATGAGGACAAAATGTGCATTACATTAGGAGTAAAATACAGGTTGCATATACTTCTCATAAAATTTTTGGCAGTATTCACTCCTCTTTATCCCTCTAGTCCAATATGCTTAGCATCTAATTGCAAATCTTTATTCTAAGAATATTCTGCAGAGTTCAAGGAAATCTAGAATCCAAATTTTCAAATCCAAGGAAGCAAAACTTTTTTCCTTTACTTGTTAGTTCTCTGAGAAAACTTCAACTCCATTGAAGGTGTCAGACTATTGATGATCTTAATTCAAAATATGTATCACACACACACACACACATACACACACATGAGTCAGTCAATAAATCCATCTAATTAATTTTCTTTATTTCCAGTTAGAGTGGATCATTTAATTCAAGGTATAACATGAAAAGGACCAGATAGTAAATATTTTAAGCTTTGCTGGCCATATGGTCTCTGTTACAACTACTCAACTCAGCTGTTGTAACACAAAAGCTGCGATAGAAAATATGTAAAGAATTCATGTGACTGTGTTCCAATAAAACTTTGTTCACAAAAACAGGTGGGGAGTTGGATTTGGTCCATTGGCCACAGTTTGCTGACTGTGCCTCTAATGCTTTTCATTACACCAATCTATCTTCACACTAAAAGGGTACGTTAAGAAAAAGAAGTATTCAAAGTGGACAAAAAAAATGGTCATTGGTTGTATTGCTCTTATTACCTTTCTCTGTTGTTTATTGGATAGACCATGTTTTCATTATTTCTGTTGTAGCAGGATGAATAGTAGCCCCAAAAATATGTCCCATACTAATCCCTAGAACCTGAAAATATTACCTTTTTGGAAAAAGGGTCCTTGCAGATATTATTTAGTAAAGGATCTTGAGATAAGGATATCATCTTGGGTGATGTGTGTAAGCCTTAAATTATATCACAATTCGCCTTAAATAAGAGAAGCAGAGGGATATTAGAGAGACACTGGAGAATGTGATGTAAGATGGAGGCAGCCATTGGAGTGATGTGGCTGCTAGCCAAGGAATGTGACAGTTACTAGAAACCAGAAGAGAAAAGGAACAGATTCGCACATAAGTCTCACATAAACCTTGACATCAGTAATATCTTGTTATGATCTCATCTTCAATAGAAGTCTTATTGCTTGTTTGTTTGTTTGGTTGGTTGGTTTCTTTGCGCACATAAGGAATGTCTGTAGGTTGTTGTAGTTTCTGAATAGAGTGCTATGGCATGAGCTTCTATTTCAGTTCTTGGGGGGAAATGACCACTCTCAGTTCAGTTTATATGATAGTTTACACCCTGGGATACTTGGAACACATGTGATATGAATTCACATGTCACGTCTGTCCATGGTAAAGTCTTGAGATTCGCAATGTTTCATTATGAGCTCATCTTCAGTGGAAGTTTGTGGGTTTGTTTGTGTGTATGTGTATGGTGGGGGTTGGGGGCGATCTGTGCACAGTGTCCTTTGGAAATTTACAAATAGAGCTGTATGGTATGTGTTTCTACTGGAGGTCTCATGTAATTTTCTATTCTGAATTCAGTCTATATTTTAATTCATGATGGTGGATAGTTGTAGCATGTGTGGCGTAAATTAAGATTTCACATCTGTCCATGGTGAAGTCTTGGGCTTTTGATTTTCAAAATATATTTTTCCATCTGAAAGATCCTGGAAGATTTTTTTTCATGGCAATGAGTGGAGTTTTTCAACTCTGTTTTATTGGAGGAGGCTAATCTTCCAGAGATTTCACTTGGTATGTTGTTCTTAGTTCTAGCTTTCTATCTCATGTAGTATCCAAGGATACAGCTACTTTTCTTTGATGGATGTTAAATAATTACCACCCCCTCAAAGTGTGCAGGCTTTTTATCTAGGTCTCATACTCTCCGGACTGCCACTGAGTCAGCTTGTACAACTGCCTTGGTTATGAATTCTCTCGTTATTTCTGAGAGAGTAATTTCACCATCTTTCAAATCCAGGTATATGTTTCTGATTTTTTTTTTTTTTTTTTTTTATATATCCAGGATTACTTTGTGTTTGGAGCTGGACGGGTGCCCATGTTAGTTTAAATCTTCCATGTTGCTGAAGATATTTCTTAGCAACTCTAAATTCAAAAAGCCAAGAGCTAAAGAAGGTCTCTCGGCTAACATTCAAAAATGAGCTGTGAATCGCAGGCAAAGTAAGCACTAGATGTCAAGGCAGGATGATGAGTGAGAAACTGGGCAGTAGGGTCAAGAGACAGGAAGCACACAGATAAGGCAGATTAAAGAAAGAGGGTGCTGTTAAAGATGAGATGGGAATCAGACCTGAAAGGAGTAACACTGAGACCTCAACTAAGATCACTGCTACTTAGAAAAGGAAATCTCTCATCGGCCCCCTGCTTGAGCTGTTAGGGAACCCAAAGATCAGGTAGGATGTGTCAAGTAAAGCAACCCAGACACATCTGGAGGGAGAGCAGAACCACTATACTCAATGTGTAGTCCCTGTGCAGCACTAGCATTGCCAGGGAAGTATTAGAAATGCAGAATCTCTGGCCCATCTCAGACTCACTGAATCGGAATCTGCATTTAACAACATCCCTAGGTGACTTGTCTAATTCATGTTAAGTTTCAAGAAGCACTTGTATAACATTCTGATTTAAAGTACAGACTTGGGATTAGAGAGAACTGAGTTTGAATACTCAATCCACCCCTTACTAATCATGTAATTTAGAGAAGTTACTGAAATTCTCTAAAGACTCAGTTTCCTCATTTGTCAAATGAAACTAATAATATCTACTTCATTCAATTTTTTTTGTGTAAAGATTAAATAAAATAATATATATTATTTCATTGAGCACAGAGTCTAGCATATAATAAGTGATAGAAAAATATTAGTTTCTTTGAAAAGAGAATTAATGTATCTGAAATTAAATATACTGGTTCAAAAAAATAAAGCCTTGTTCTTAAAAGAACAAAGAAGGAAGAAATAGAAAATAATTATTTAATTAACAGCTATTATTTTCATCACTTAATAATTTATTATCATTCAATAGAACTTATAGCCATCATCGGTGGAATGGAAGATATTATAGGAGACATTAGGGTAGTTAAAATGAATAGAATTAGGGTAGTTAAAAGTGAATAGAAAAATGAATAGGAGGTGAGGAAAAGCCAGGGGTACTTGTCCCTGGGGAGCTTGCTGTGTCAGTGGAGAAGGCAATCAACAAGAAATGTGGCGTGCTTAAGTCGAGTCTTAAAGTATTGGTAGGATTTTACTGATAAGAAAAGGGGAAACCCATCCCAAAAGAGAGAGATACATATTTTGTGTTCTCAAATTTAGGAAGTAAATCTGAGTGTCTACCACGATTCTCAAAACAACACAGAGCATGGGCATAGTCAATGTACCAAATTCCACCAGTAAGTAAGAATAAAAATAGGACACATTTATGGAGTAACTACTAGTCTATCTTTCTGAAATTTTGATGCAATGAAAGTGCCAGGATTTCTAAGTCTTTATGTAGGAACTTACATGGAATTTATATTCCATCCTCGCAATTACTGTATGCAAGTGATACTGCTAGGCTTTCATCTCACAGATGAAGATGCTGACTTACAAGGCCAAGTCAGAAGCAGAAGTGGGATTTGAACTTAAGCAGTCTGGCCCCAGAGTCTACTTTTAGCCACTATGGACACTGCCTCTCAATAGACAATATGGCTTAAAAAAACTTAAACCTTTACTTGATACATGTAGACAATCTTAATGAGAATGTTAACTAGGAAAATCTTTCTTTCTCTCTTAGCACTGTCCAACCTTGGCTCTTACTGGAGCAGAAGGGCACTTGCAGGGAGCAGCACTATTTGTAAGATTTTTACTATCACTAGAATAGGATCAATAGCCATGACAGTGTTATAAGGAAACTATTGGGAAACAATATGTAGGAGTTCTTCCATTTGGCTGTCATCTGGAGATTAAGTTAGGATGGAAATTTAAACCATGTCTAATTGCAAAACAGGAAGAAGCTGTGAAGTTTAGCCTAGCGATGTGAGGACATAATAGCTGTTCTTAGAAATCTGAATACTTTTCTAGTAAAGAAGAAATTGATATTTTTAATGACACAATAAATTAGATCCAGAAACAACAATTACAAATTATTTTTCTCACTTAATAAAATTTTAACATTCAAAACTATCCAAAAATTAGAGTAATTTTCTCAAGAAGTATCCCTGCCAACACATGTGGCGTGAGCAATGGATGAAAGGTCAAATAGGCTTTCAAATATCTCTTACAGATAATCTTTAAGATATAAACAAGATAGAAGTTTATTTCTTTCATTTAAAGACATTTAGAGACAGGTAGCCAGCTTGGGGCATGTATGACAGTTTCAGCCATCAGAAACCCAGACTCCTCTCTTTCTAATCCATTATCTTCAAAGTCACCTCATGGTCCATAATAATTGCTGGAGCTCCTGCCCTTGCATCCACACAGCAGAAATCAGGAAGGAGAAAAGATAAAAGAAGTGTATCCCTACTGGAATCAGTCCCCTTTCGGGATCCTTCCTCAAAGCCATACTCAACTTTTTTGCTTTTTTATTGGTCATAATTCAGTCACATAACCGTGCCCTACCTGAAGAAATCTGGGAAATAGACTCATTAATAACTTCAGTAAAAATCATGATTCTTTTACTTACTAATATAGGGAGAATAGATGATGAGTAAGCAACAAGTAGCCTCTATCATGACCTTCAACCCGAAGTTTCCCTTATTCAGCTTTCTTTTTCCTTTTATCTTTCCTTTCCCCCATTCACTCAAAAAATATTGTCTTACTTTGTGTCAAACACAATGCAAGGCATTAATGGAAACACACAAGTGAATCATGATCCTCAGATATGTTTGATTCTAGGGAATTCTTAGTAGTTCCACATAATCCATTAGAGAGAATATTTCCTTTCCTGGATTTTTGAGTAATCTCATATATTCAGTAAAATGTTAACTACCACTGATGTATTAAGAGTTTCAGATAAATATCTCACACTCATCTATGTTTTCTCCTTTGAGTTGCAGACTGATAAAACCAATGACTTGCTGGATATAGCAATTTAATCTGAATAGGCATCTCAACCACAATCTGGCCAAAAAACAAAACAAAACAAAACCCCCAAATTCTTCAGTTTTAAGCCTGAATGAATCAGGGTCCAGTCATGAAAGTAGCAAGTACACTTGGCATCACAGCAAAGAGATTTTAATATAAGGTATTGGCTAAACTAAACAGAAAAAAAGCCAAAAGAGAAACCTGAAAAACATAAAGACAGTACCTGTAAGTAGAGTTTCCACCAAGAACTGGAAGGCGAGAAAAAGCCAGGGGTTCTCAGAATTTACAAGCTGGGAGAAGAACTGCAGAGCGGGAGCCCAGGCCATTGACGAGGGGACACGTGCAGCTTATTAAGTGTTTCAGCATCACAGCAGAGGAGCCCAGACCCGGCACTCAGACTTCTGAGGGAGAAGCGCTGTCCACCTGGTGCTGCTGCACTTCACAAGGTACAAGGAGGATGCTTTGGTACAGCAGGGACGTCCCTCCTTATCCATAGTTTGAGTAACCTGCGGTCAGTGGACCAGGGTCTGAAAATATTACATGGAAAAAAACAGAAATAAACAATCCCTAAGTTTTAAATTGCGCGCAGCTGTTCTCAGTAGCGTGATGAAATCTCGCGAGTCTACACCGCCCAGGGCGTGACTCATCCCTTTATCCAGCGTCTCCATGCTTTATAAGCCTCCTGCCCATTGGTCACATAGGAGTCGGCTTGGTCTCAGGTCCACGGTTGAGGTATCACAGTGCTTGTGTTCAGGTAAACCTTATTTTACTTAATAATGTCTCATTCACCTCACTTCAGCTCATCACGCAGGTTTTTTTATCACCTCACATCATCACAAGTAGAAGGGTGAGTATTGTTACAGTAAGATATTTTGAAAGTGTCCACATTTACTTAACTTTTATTACAACGTATTATAATTATTCCATTTTATTATTCGTTATTGTTGTTAATCTCTTACGGTACCTAATTCATAAATTAAACTTTATCATAGGTCTATATGTAGAAATATGTATATATAGGGCTTGGTACAATCTGTGGTACCAGGCATCCACCGGGGTCTTGGAACAAATCCCCCATGGATAAAAGGGTGCTACTGTATGTGCCAGAAAGCAAGCTGGGGATTGTAGCCAGTGCCACAATGAGGATAAAGGGCTATGGTTAAAGTGTCCTGGACAGAAACAGCAAGCAAATCAGGAAGGAGCAAGGTTCTTAATATTTCCCTCTGGCCCAGCTTATAGGGAACCAGCTGGCAAAGGAGAAACGTGATTTGCAGAGTTCCAGCCCCAGCTCCATGCAGCAGAGCACAGAGCATCTAGTCATAGCTGAGAGACAACGCCTTAAACCAACACAAACCACTTGTTTGGCTAGTCAGCATATATACAGTTACTTCTGTGCTCATATTGAACTTCCATACAATAGAAATCATACATTTTGCTTTTGCTTAATTGGAGGCAGCTGCTCTTTATAAAATGAAGACATGTTCACCCTCTTCCCAAGAAAGGGAAATAGAAAAATCTGGCGCTGAGTTCATTCAAGCCATCTTCATTCCCTCCTAATCTTCTACCCCTCAGTTCCAATTCATCCACACACCTCACTTCTTGTTCCCTTTCCCCTCCTCTCTGTCTTGTCCACTACTGCCTTCACTCAGGTGTGCATCGGCTATAATACAAGCTATTTTCAATCATTTTCAAATGTCCCTCCTTACTTTTGTTCTTTCTTCTTTAAGATCTCTATACCATGTGGCAGAATAACCTCCATGCACTGTAAATTAAGCTTGTCCTTTTTCTATTTAGACCCCAACAGTGGCCGGTATGCATCCTTCAAAATAAATCTAGACATGTAGCTTGGCCTTCAAGCTTCTCCATTAGGTGACCATCAGGAGGTTGGTTTCTCAGCCTCCTTTTAATGACCTCAGGCCTCACACTTGATACGTGGGTCTTGCAACATTCCTCAGAATTCTTACTCTCCATCATATTTCACTCATCCATGTCTTTGTGTATGTTCTCTCCTCTGTGTGGAAAATCCTTCCTACCTTTCTTTCTTTGTTTATTGTCTTTCAAGATTCAGCTTAGACATCTCCTTCAAGAGGCTTTTCCTAGACCCTAAGTCACCAAGTGCATCTCCTTTATGCTCTCCTCACATCTCTATCATTTAACTTATTATATAGTGATGGAATTTTAGGAGGTTTTTATTCCCAATTAGACTGTAAATCTTTTCAAAGCTGAGGTGGTGTCTGTTTTTGCCTTTATGTCTCTGGCAGGTAACACAGGTCCTGGCATAAAACATATGTTTATCTGTGTGTGCATGAAATTCAGTTCAACAGATCCCAAATTCAGGTCACTATCTCCCTAGAAGTCACCTTACATTTTTGTCTCATTAACTCACTTTCGAAAGTCAGATAGTTTATTGCTTTTCCACCTATTGAATCAGAGGGTGTACCTCTTGTTTCCCTGAAGTACAGCATAATGGGGTTTGGCTTAGAAGTGATACATGAAGTTCAAACATTTAACCTTTACTTTGAGGAGGAAACAGCATACTAATTAGTAAAGAAGCCCCTGGGGCTCCAGCTGAATGTTTTTTGCCTTTAGGGAATGCTGGAAGTGCTCTCCAGAATCTATTCTAATGGAGCCAAAATCCACAGCTTTTCTGCATACCCTCTCAGCCACAGTTTGAATTCATTGTGCCTTTTTCAGCTATTGAATTTGAAGGAAGGGCACTTTATAGACAAACAGGAGGAAACATTTCCCAATGTATCACATAGTATGGAGCATGTGGCTAGGGTTGGACTTCTGAACCAGGGACGGGTTTACCTGAGTCTGCTTTCCAGCTCTGCCCTAAAACTAGCCTTAGAACAATCTCTTCACTTCTCTAGACTCACTGCTGTTCCCTTTTAGGTGAGAGGAATGAAGTCTCTAAGGCTGATGCCTGACTTTACATTCTTTGCTAGATGTATGTAGTTTTAAAAATGTATTTAATTTTAAGGTCTAGAAAGTCACAATCTGTGAAACCAAATTCTAGTGGCTGAGATTTTATGTTAAAGAACAACTGGAAATAAGTCTTTGAGTTGGGGTTTATTAGGTTGCACAGTGTGGCACTGAGCTTTCTCCAAACAAACAAAAAATTAATGCTGGGCCTGATGATAACATTCTGAGAGTACTCTACAATTGTATACTAGAATTTCACTTTTTCCCTTGCCTCTGTAATAATGAGAGGCTGAAACTGTTAACTAACCTGATGAAAATGTTATTGAAAAATAGACTATCACTTTTATTTTTGCAACTTTACTCATTTGCAGATGCATTTTCAGATGTACTCAAAGACAATTATCATATCTGTCACCTGCTAAGAATTCTTAAGAGCAGAAGCCAGCCTCCACCTACACGCTTTCATCTAAGCAACAGTTTGTAGTCCTCTTAAAGGCTAGTTAGCTGACTTTACTGGCTTCATTTCAAATTTTACATTCACAAAGAGATTAATTATATTTCAATTTCTCTTTTCATATCTACAAAAGGCTTAATACAACAACAAAATTGTATCTTAGATTAATATTCATGAAACCCTACAGATCATGGGGGCTGGGGTGGGGGGAAGAGCTCTTTTTATTTAATATAAGGGGAAAAAAAGACAAACTTTCAAGCACATTTCACAGGCGTTAATAAATACTGTTAAGAATGTGAACCAAGGTTATTTCCATCATCTTTGAAAGGAAACAAGGGAAGTAAATAAGTAGAATTGAAGCATGGAAGAAAACTAAAGATCAGATGCAAAGATGTGATGGGGGTGGAGGAGCCAGAGATATCGGCTGAAGTGGTATTTGATATTTCCAAGTAATTTTTTTGGTTGCACTATAACAACTTTTTCAGAATGCTCAAAGTAGACCTGAACAGACCATGAGGTGTGTAAATTATTTCATGATTATATGTCGTATGTCTGTTTCGTGAGTGTGTCCTGTATATGTATCCTCTCTCTTTCTTGACTGTTCCACACTGTTTTGACTAACATCTTCCTGTGCGAACTATTTTCTTATGTCTCTTTCTCTCTTTATTTTCTCTCAATTACACCTTCTTTTTTCCCTGTTTTTCTGTCTCATACTTTACCAGCCACAGTATGGAATAGAAGTACATTTTAAAGCACTTATTTAACAAACCTTTATTTTGTATTTTTTAAAATATAGGTTAATATTTTATAACATGTATGTCAAATAAAATTGTAGAAATTAAGTAGTTCATATTGCTTTTTATTCTTTGTCAGTGACCCTACATAAAATAGTTACCTCTATACAACACAAGAGAACTCATCAAGAATTCTATCTTTGCTAAGAAAATATCTTTCATGATTATTGAGCCTCACTAATGTTCATAGATTACAGAAAAGAAAGAAATATAACTGTTTTATTGGTGGGATGTCTTACCATATTGGATGATATTTGTTCTTATGAATTCCTCTAACACTTAAAACTCTTTCAAAAAGAAATATATATATATATATATATATATATATATACAATATACATATATGTGTGTCTCTGTGTGTGTGTGTGTATATATATATATATATATATATATATATATATATATTCATTCTTTGAGAATCAAAGAACAAAGTAAGAGATTCTCCAAAAGGTCTTGAAGATTGGTTCATGGCTCTATGAAAAGTTGGAACTGAGAGTAACCTTACAACAATAAATTGATTTATATTTTGTTATCAAACCTTTTACTAAAAAAAGTTCATGGACATAAAAGAATATAAACATATTAAGCTATAAATAATAAAAAATCTAACACCCAGATTAAAATTAAACCTTGATAACACAAAAGCCTTTTATTTCCTACTCCTTGATGTTACTATTATCCTAAATTATTTCACCATATATAATATATATGTTTTTATATACAAAATATGTATTATACAAAAATATGCAATTACTATTCATAATATATAGAAATGTATATCAAATATATTATATATACATATATAAACTATGAACACATCCTTAAATACTATATTGTTTAATTTGGCAAGATTTTACTTTATGTAAATAATACTTTAATGCATGTGTTCTTCTGGGACTTGCTTCTTCACTAATCTTTTTATTTTGGGGATTTAACTATTAAGATTCATAGATACTTATGTGTGTGTCTCTAGATCCTTCTGTGTGTGGTTAAATAATATCCTGTTATATGGATATAGGACAATTTATTATTCCATCCTGTTGCTTATGGACATTTGTTTTGTTTCTAGTTGTTTGCTACTATAAATACGGCTGCTAAGATATCTTTTGGTATACAAGTTCAAGATATTATCCCAGATATATACATAACAATAAAGTTTGGGGCTCACAGAATATATACATCTTCAAATTATTTTCCTACAAACAGTCTACAGGAATTTTACTTTTATTTTTTGCTGTTTTACAACTTTGTCAATAATTGGTATTACCAAATTTAAAAATTCTTGTCACTCAGGTGACTAAAAATGGTTTGTTATTATGACATTTCCATTTCCTTGATTACTAACAAAGTTTGAATAGACATCCTAAGATCCTGTAGTCAGTAAGTAGCAGAGCTAAGAGTCAAACCCATATCTGGCTAGTTCTAATGTTCATGTTACTTTTCCTTTACTGTATTTTCTGTTCATCTTAGTGATGTATATAGCAAGATATTATTAAGCCTGGAAAATCTTCATTTAAAAGATACTAAGCATTGTATAATAAAACATCCACGTATACCTATACATTCATACACATACATGTATATGCATGTATGACTGAAATATGAAGTTGGGGATGGGAGACAAATATATAATAGCTGATTTTATATAAATATAGCATGAATGAGACTTGAAAATTATTTCACAGCAGTTGGGGGAACAGAAATGTGGCCCATGTTACTCCACTAATGGTAGGGTGACATGTAACAGGTATTATGCTATAGTTATAGACACTAACTAAGTTGCTCTACTCAGCCTATTTAATAGGTCTGTCACAGAAATGGTTTTCTAGTCCTGAGATCCCAGTTTCCTTGTCCTCACTCTTATGTCTTTCATAAAATGATTAAACATATAAAATTGGTACAGTATATAGACACTTGTATTGGAAGATATACCACATCTGCATTCATTTTATAATGAAAAGGAATAGGAGTCATTTACAAATTGTTTATGCCTATGAATATACCTAATATCTTGGTAAGGTGTTTCATATCCTAATACAGAATATTGGAGAAAATGTGTAACTGGTTGGGGAATTGTCATGTTTCCTGTATCCCTGTATTAGTCAGCATTCACCAAGAAATAGAATGAATAGGATAGATATAGATATATAAATGTGTAGATATAAAGATAGGAGATAGATGATAGACAGATAGACAGACAGACAGATAGATAGATAAAAAAAAATTGGCTCAGGTGATTATGGAGGCTGAAATGTTCCAAGGTCTGTAGTTCAAAGGCCTGAGAACCAGGGGAGCCAATGGTGTAAATTCAAGTTTAAACTCAAAGGCAGAAAAAGGCTGATGTCCCAGCTCAAAGACCATCAAGCAGAGAGCCATTTTTCTCTTGCTCAGCCATTTGTTCTATTCAGGACTTCAGTGGATAAGACGAGGCCCACCCACATTGGGGAGTGCACTCTACTTTACTCAGTCTATCAGTTCAAATTTCAGTCTCATCCAGAAACATCCTCACAAATACACCCGGAATAATGTTTAACCAAATGACTGTGTACCTCATGGCCCAGTCAAGTTGACACAAAATTAACCATCACTGTCCCTTTTCTAAAGAAAAGTGTCATAGTTATAACTTGTTATAACAGAGTAATATTGGTGAAGCATAGATGTTTAATGTGTGGAAGAAAAAAGAATGCAGTAGATAAATGTGCAGCCTCTTAAGCTAGACTTCCTGGATTCAAAGTATGGCTCCAAATTTATGACCTTGAGTGACTTCTTTAAATGCTCTGTTGCTTTATCTATACAACTGACCTAATAAGGATTGCTTTGTGGGTTTGTAAGGATTTAATTAGTTAATTCATATCAAGGTCTTGAAACAGCGCTTGACATGTTCTAAATGCTTGATAAATCTTAGTTATTTTTATTATTATGCTAAAAATTAGGGAACCAAAAAATTTTATCCCTAGCCAGAAACACTAATAGTAGCATTTAGAAGCACATTTTAGGAGGGAATAAGGCTAAGCAATAAGGGTGACAATTAGAGGTGTAGTTAATTGTCTCCATGAGATGTAAAGATGTGTAGAAGAGAGAGAAAATAAAAGGAGCACAAGAGAACCACATTTTTAAAAGCAAATTTATAAAAATTACCTGTGATAATCTTGTGTCCCTACCACATTCTTTTAAACAGTCTCAAAATATCCATTCTGCATATTGTAGTTGTAAATAAATAATTTATGTATCCTCAGACTGTGCCATAAAGTGGGCATTTATGTGTGTTGTAAGATGGCATAAAATTGTATTTACTCTGAAAGCCAGTTTGGACTAATACAGGAGGTTGATTTAAATTAGTAAGAAATCTGGAATACTTTTAGCAACACTTATTTACATTATGTTTATTTAACTTTCTTTACACACTTGAAAGTGATGAAGTATAGCTTAGTAAATAGCCCTTGGGGACCAGCTTTAAAGACTAAATAAAAACATTTTATTTTTACATATAATTTGGTGTATATTTTAAATGCAATTAATGTAGGTTATAAATACTATTTGATTTCTTAACTATATTAAAAATTCTTCCTAAAATCTCCAACACAGCGTTAATCTTTGAAATAGGTTTTGCCGAGCAAAGGTAAATGCAAGGCTGATTTATCAGAATTGTCACAAATATTTAATCAAGCTTGACTTAATGAGATGACAATCTACTTGTGTAGTCCTTTTTCTTAGGCTCCATTATGTCCTAAACATTTTAAACCTGAGATAAAATTCAGAGTCTCTATAGTTGCCTTGAGTTTCAGGTTTCTGAACTGCCATATCTACAACATGTTTTGGTGGAAATTTTTATATAATTTGTATAGAAGAGATCATTCTTCCCATCTAGAATGTCAAATTTGAGAGACCTAGGAACTGAGAGTGTGGAACTGAGCTTCTAGTTTTGATTTCTTTGGAAATTCTCCAAGTAGTAGCAATTAATGGCTAGGAAGGCAGCTAAGCACTAAGCATTATGAAACAGGTGCTGTGCTAGGGATTTCAATACTATTTTATAATTATTACAGCATCCCTCTGATACTGTCTCTGTCATCAGCTCCACTTCACTGATGAGGAAGTGAAGGCACTAAGCAGTTGTGTTAATAGCTAGTAAGTCCTGAACACAGGATTTGAATTCAAATCTGTCTGACTCTAAAGCTCTTTCAACATTGTGCCATCTCTGCACCATGTCAGTTTCCATCAGCTGCTGCATACTTCACAACTATATACTGCAAATGTTGTCTGATATATCCCAAACTCCATTGTTATGGAGTGGATATTTGTGTCCTGACCCCCCTCACCCAAATTTACATGTTGAAGCCCTAACACCCAGTGTGATGAAATCAGGAGATATGAACTTTGGGAGGTAATTAGGTTTATAGGAAGTCATGAGGGTGGAGCCCCTATGATGCAATCATTGCCTTTATAAGAAGAGACATCAGAGCTCTTTCTCTCTCTACCATGTGAGGATACAGTGAGAAGATGGCCAGTTGCAAGCCAGCAAGAGAGCCATTGCTAGGAACCAACTATGCCAGCACCTTGATGTTGGATTCCCTAGTCTGCAGAACTGTGATAAACAAACATCTGCTGTTTAAGCCCCAGTCCATCTTCTAACACCAAGCACCACCAAGGATTTTACGTATGTTTTAACGTAAAACATTTGCAGCCATTGAGACAAATTCTGCTAGGCAATCATTCTTGGGTAGAAACGATGGTGTTAGTATCATAAAATGTATTCCTTGGAAGTCAACATGGTAAACACCCAATTCTTTCCTCATTTGCAAACCAATATTTTGTATGATATATTCTGAAGGCTAAATGTAGTAAGTTTTCTAGGACCTAATTTCGAGGATCTTATGCCCTTTTAGGTTTCCTGAAAAATATACCACAGGTCCTTTATTTCCTCTCTTGAAATGATGGCATTTTCTAGGTTTGTGTCATGCCTCACCTTAATAATTGGAATTTTTTTAATGTTTAGGTATGCTTAGTATATTGCAGCATTACAGTAAATATATTTTATAGTCACTACTAGTTACATGATCCAAAATATACTATTAATTTCAGCATCAGCATTTTTTCCCTACTTCATTATAAATTAATTTTCCATGGACAGCTAAATCGACTAATACTCTCTAAGGCATAAAGCATGACACAATATTGATAAAAACTGCTCGAAGCATTTCTATGCCTTCAAGAAAATGACCGTTTTATTTTATTTTTTTAATTAAATTCATTGGGTGACAGAGGTTAGTAAAATTACATAGGTTTCAAGCGTACAATTCTATAATACGTTGTCTATATATAACATTGTGTGCTCACCACCCAGAGTCAGTTCTCCTTCCATCACCATAAATTTGACCCCGTTTACCCTCTTCTACCATTCCTTCACCCCTTTACCCTCTGGTAACCACCAAATTGTTGTCTGTGTTTATGAGTTTTTGTTTATTTGTTTGTCTTATTTGTTTATTGCTTTCAGTTTTATGTCCCACATATGACTGAAGTCATAAGGTTTTCAACTTTTTCTGTCAGATTTATTTCGCTTAGCAAAATAATCTCAAGATCCATCCATGTTGTCACAAATGGCAGTATTTTATCTTATGGTAGAGTAGTATTCCATTGTGTATACACGAATATGTGACAAATAAGTTTGCCAACTTGTTGCAACAATGTTGCTAACTTTTTTGATATCAGAGGGATTATTCATTATGAATTTGTACCAACTGGACAAGCAGATAACCAAGTTTACTATTTGGAAGTGCTGAAAAGGCTGCGTGAAAAAGTTAGACAACCTGAACTTTTCACAAACAATTCATGGCTCTTGCATCACGACAATGCACCAGCTCACACGGCACTGCCTGTGAGGGAGTTTTTAGCCAGTAAACAAATAACTGTATTGGAAAACCCTCCCTACTCACCTGCTCTGGCCCCCAATGACTTCTTTCTTTACCCGAAGATAAAGGAAATATTGATAAGAAGACATTTTGATGATACTCAGGACATCAAGTGTAATACGATGACAGCTCTGACGGCCTTTCCAGAAAAAGAGTTCCAAAATTGCTTTGAAGGGTGGACTAGGCATTGGCATCGGTGCATAGCTTCCCAAGGGGAGTACTTCGAAAATGACCAGAGTGATAGTCAGCAATGAGGTATGTAGCACTTTTTCTAGGATGAGTTTGCGAACTTAATTGTCTGACCTTCGTATATACCACATCTTCTTTATCCATCTATCAAACACTTTGGTTGTTTCATGTCTTGGCACCATAAATAATGCTGCAATAACCATTGGAGTACATATATCTTTACAGATAAATGTTTTCTGATTTTTTGGGTAGATATGCAAGAGAGGGATTGCTGGGTCATACAGTAATTCTATTTTTAATTTTTTGAGGAACCTCCATGCTGTTTTCTATAGCGCTTGTACCAATTTACATTCCCACAAATAATGTATGAGGGTTCCTTTTTCTTCACAGCCTCTCCAATCTTGTTATTATTTGTCTTGTTGATGATAGCCATTATAACAGGTGTGAGGTGATATCTCATTGTAGTTTTGATGTGCATTTCCCTAATAGCTAGTGTAATTGAGCATATTTTCATATATCTGTTGGCTGTTTGTATATCTTCTTGGGAGAAGTATCTGTTCAGGTCCTCTGCCCATTTTTAAATTGGATTATTTGTCTTTTTGTTGTTGAATTGAATGAGTTCTTTATATATTTTGGATATTAGCCCTTTATTGGAGGCATTGCTTGCAAATATCTTCTCCTATTCGGTTGGTTGCCTCTTTGTTTATTTATGGTTTATTTTGCTTTGCAGAAGATTTTTAGTTAGATATAGTACCATCCATTTATTTTAGCTTTTACTTCTCTTGCCTTTGAGGTCAAATTCATAAAGTCCTCTTTGAACCCAAGGTCCATAAGTTTAGTACCTATGTTTTCTTCTATACAGTTTATTGTTTCAGGTCTCATGTTTAGGTCTTTGTCCAGAAAATGACCTTTAAAAAGAAAAAAATAGGAAAGCAAGTTGGATATTTGTTAAATGTTAAAGCATTTAAAGAAGTTTGTTATACATGTCTGTGACTATGTTGATAATTGTCTTTTTTTATTTTAAGTTTTAGTCTTGTTGAAGCAAAAGGCACTAGCTTTTCTTGTCTTCATTATCATAAACTTTTAAAACAAATACACTATTAGAATGTTTTCTTTTTTTTTTATTAGTTTCAGGTGTACAAAACAATGTAATAGACATTTACACCCCTCACAAAGTGATAATCCCCCTCCCCCAATCTGCTACCCCTCTGACATAGTATACAGCTATTAGAATTCTATAGGAGAACTGTGGGGAGAAAACAGGATGCTGGCTTTTGAGTCAAATAGGCAAGTGTTGATTTACATGAAATAAAATCTCTGTAGTAATGCCCTGCCCAAATACTCGTGGATTCTTGTACTGGCCATGAGGACCCCATCTCTCAGGTCCTATTTGTTGTGCTGATAATTGCTGATGCCTGAGGCACTTAGGTGCTGTGCATGAATAGAGGTAGAGATGAGCCTGTGATGTTAAGTGTCCCTTCCCTCCCCTGCCCCATAGTGTGTGTACAGAAGCCCAGATCCTTTGCCTCTAGACAGAATAAATAATTCTGGGGTGTAGTAATAGGCTTCAGAGTGCTATCCATTTATATCCATATATTATACATTTGATCAGATTTTTTTTTTTTTTTTTTTTTTTTGCCAAATCCAGAATGTATCCTGGATCTTTCCTTAGGTAATGAAAAGGGCTTCTAATTCAAATGGCAGTCTGAATTCATGTAGCTATCTCTACTTGTAGTGAATTTGTGATTTGTTAACTTGGCTAGGCTAAACTACATTTCCCAAAATTCTCCCCCCTGTATGTTTCTGGTTAGAATGGATACAATCTGAAGAGATTTGGAGGGCAGAAGAGAAGGCATTTTTTAGCTCATAGAGGTTGTCTCTGATCAGTTGACTCATGTTTGTGATAGAAGGCAGCCTTTGGGACAGCAAGTGCTCTACTTACCCCTGGATCCTCCAGTAGCTTTTCCGACTCCTGGATCAAGTATGTGTACTCCATGATGAAGCACTCCAGCTTCTGCAGGACAGTCACACCACAAACACAACAGAAAATAACTCAGGTTTCAGTTGCTTCTCACAGTCTCCAGTTTATGCTGGTGGGTTTTCTCCTGATCTTCAGCACTTTACATTCATCTTCCATGTCTGACTACTTGCCCTGTACACTTCAAGCTCCAGTATCAGACATGAAGACAGCAGCCTTGCAGAAACTTCATACTTGACTTTCATAATTAATATGAGGTCAAATTCTTGTAACAAAATTCAGTTATATATATTATATATCATATAATATGTGAGATATATACATATTTATGTATATATGTATATATACGTATATATGTATATATGTATATACATACATATATGAATATATATGTATATACATATACATTATATATATATATATAATGTGTATATATATATACACACACACACACACACAATTTTATATTATTGAGAGTCAGTCAGTAATTTCTCACCTGGATAAAAGAAGTGAGCTCAGAATTTTGGAATTTTTTTTTTTTTTAACAGGACTTTATTGGGGAACAGTGTGTACTTCCAGGACTTTTTTCCAAGTCAAGTTGTTGTCCTTTCAGTCTTAGTTGTGGAGGGTGCCGTTCAGCTTCGAGTTGTTGTCCTTTCAGTCTTAGTTGTGGAGAGCACAGCTCAGCTCCAGGTCCAGTTGCTGTTTTCTAGTTGCAGGGGGCACAGCCCACCATCCCTTGAGGGAGTCGAGGAATCGAACTGGCAACCTTGTGGTTGAGAGCCTGCACTCCAACCAACTGAGCCATTTGGGAGGTAGCTCAGTTCAAGGTGCCGTGTTCAATCATAGTTGCAGGGGGCGGAGCCCACCATCCCTTGCGGGACTCGAGGAGTTGAACCGGCAACCTGGTGGTTGAGAGCCCACTGGCCCATGTGGGAATCGAACCGGCAGCCTTCTGAGTTAGGAGCATGGAGCTCTAACCGCCTGAGCCACCAGGCTGGCCCCGGAAATTTTTTTTATAAAGCTATATAGCAACTTTGACTAGTTTGGTAAAGTATTGGCAATATTATTTTAAAACATCAGATCAACAATAAGGAAACGGACAAGGAAAACTGTTGCACTTTGAAAATCTTTAGCTATCCTATACAAAGTATAGGAGAAAACAAAGTGAATGCATTAAATAACTATATTCAATCTGCTAGAAGAGTGAGGCTCCACTTCTGTTCCCCCAGGCATCTGAGCTGCTGCATTTGTCTTCCTTTCTAAAAATCGCATCAAGGAGCCCTTGTGAAGGGCTGCTGATGAGAGTAATGGAGCCTGGAAGAGAAGTGGAGCTACTCCCAACACTCCTATTGGTGATGTTGAGAGAAAGAAAAGACATGGTAGCTATGATCAGGCTTGCAGCAGGTGACGCTCACATTTTCAGAGTAAGGGTTATCTTAACGTAGTAATTTTTATGAGACCCAGCCAGTTCTGACTCTTTTCTACTCTGCACTGACCGAGAAAACTGCGTATCCCAGTTCAGCCTTCTCATGTAAGGGAGAATTGGAGAAAGGATATGGATCTGAAAAAGAAACTCACGCCATTTTCTAAACTAATCAATAAAATACTTCCTTTGTGACATGTACAATAAAAACTCACCAGATATTTGAAAGAGAATGTGTAAGACTTATTCCAGAGGAAACAAAGCTGACTCAGAGAACAGAAGGAAACAAAAATCCTAATTGATTTTCTTAGAAAGGTATGAAAGAACATAACTTTTTTTTATATAGAAAGGAGTAATTAGGGAATACAAAAAGAGTTTTTGCAAATGAAATATATATTCCAGAAAGAAATTGTTTAGGGGGCTGCCAAACTAAATAAAATAATTTAAATGTCCAAATAGAGATACGCATATGTGTGAGTAGCCCAAAAATGTTAAATGAAGAACAATGAGGAAAAATTTCCTCACTGAATTAAAAATAACAAGAATAAAGTCATTATCAACAAAGTACTCTAATAGAATATTGGCATCAGAGTGGATAATTTATCTCATAACTGTATTTGTGTGCTGGCACACGTGTATGTACATATATGGGATCTTAACATGTGTTGTAACATTTCTATCAATGAGAAAATGATGATCTATATAACAAAATGATATTGTAATAATCATCTAGTTATATGAAAGAAAATAAATCTAAGCCTCTACCTCACACCACAATAAAATAAATTCTAGCTCTATTGTTTAATTATAATTTTAAATGAAGTATATATCTGTTTAAGAAAAATGCTATATGAATAACCTTGGGTGGAAAACACATTGCTATGCAACATAGGAGACTCAGCCATCATAAACAAAAATGTAGACGTATTTAATGCCCACCATATTTTTGGAAAGACACATATTCAGAGCAAACAGAAAAATAACCTGAACAATTTTCAATTTATCAAGTGGCTAAGAATTAATAGTAGAAGGAGCTCCTATAATTTTATCAGAGAGAGAGGCAAACAGCCCATAGAAAAGTATAAAAAGAACATGATTAGGCAATTCACAGAAGATAGAATCGAAATGGCTAATAAATATATGAGAATATGTTCAGCTTCACTAATATGATACTAAAAAACAAATGAAATTTCACTCTGTTTCAATCCTAAGATTGACAACGATTAAGGAGAGATTGTATATCTAGTTCTAGTAAGGATGCAGGGGAACCATCTTTGAGAATGAATGTTTTCATCTAAATTTTATTAAATACATTTTATAATAGCTATTTAAATTAGCATGTGCCAGTTACTATTTTATAATGTTAAGTGACAAAAGCAAGGTATATCAGTAACATGAAAAATTATTCAACTTCTTTTTAATTAGAAAAGACAAATAAATATGATCAGCATCACTTCATGTCCAGCAAATAGAAATTAATAACTATGACAATACCAAGATTTGGCAAGACTAGGGGGAAACAAGCTAGTTAGAAAACAAAAGGAACCTTTTTATGTGGTTAATTTAGTACTGTCTAGCAAAATAATGGATACCCACTACAGCCTAGCAATTTCACCTCTAGAAGCATACTCTATAAAATGTTTGCATATATGGATGGAAAGACATATAGAGACGCTCATTGCGGCTTTGTTGTTCATCTAAATTCCATCAATAGGTGAATGAATTTTGGTATATTTATATAATAAAATACTATGTAGAGCCATTAAAACAAGCTAAAGTGAATGTTAGTGTGTGTGTGTGTGTGTGTGTGTATGTGTCAGAGAGAGAATAGATCTCAAAAATAAAATGCGTTGAGTAAAAATACAATTTAACAAATAATGTGTTTTGCAAAACCACAAAACAACCTAATATATTTTCATGGCTACACATGTATATAGGAGAGGTTTTGTGTGTGTGTGTGTGTGTGTGTGTGTGTGTGTGTGTGTGTGTTTAAATAGCTCTTGAAATACATGAAAAAGTGTGAGAACTTAAACAGAAAAGATTCACAACCAGATATATGACAGTAGTTGTCTAGGTAATAGGACTAGCTCAGATACCAACCATATCTTTAACATTGTTTCTTTAAAACATGAAAATAAGCCCACATTTCAGTATTTTTAAATTATGGGAGGTGGTGTTTAGATAGTATTTATTTTACTATTTAGTAAGTTTCTATGTGCTTGAAAGGTTTAATAATTAAAAATGAGACAAGTTGAAGACTCATGTATTTGTATGTTGTAGAAGACAGTTTTGGTGAATAAATGTCCTTTAAAATTTTTATTTTTATGGAAATATAATTTTTCCTTGTTTTGTAAAAATAAATTTCCTTTTTCAATCATCTTTTTAAATTAAATTTATTGGGGTGACATTGGTTAATAAAATTATATAGCTTTTAAGTGTGAGATTCTACAGTACATCATCTATATATCACATTTGGGTGTTCACCACCCAAAGTCAAATCTCCTCCATCGCCGTATATTTGACCCCTTTCACCATCTTCTACCTCCCTCACTACCCCCTTACCCTCTGGTAATCACTAAACTGTTGTCTGTGTCTGAGTTTTTGCTCGTTTTTTTCTTTTTTCTTTTTCATTTGTTGATTTCAGTTTTATATCCCAGATATGAGTGAAATCATATGGTTCTTGCCTTTCTCTGTCTGACTTATTTTGTTTAGCACGATAATCTCAAGATCTATTCACGTTGTCACAAATGGCAGTATTTCATCTTTTCTTATGGCTGAGTAATATTTAATTGTATATATGTATATATGTACCACATCTTCTATATCCAATTTTTTTTTTTTTTTTTTTTCTCATACACTGCTGGACCTCACTAGCTGTTAGGGAAAAGCAAATCAAAAAGGGTGTGGAGAAAATGGCCCTGTAGATAAGAATGTAAATTGGTCTAACATTTCTGGTGGATCATCTGGCAATATATAGTAAAAGATTTAAGGAAAGCATTTGGAAAGTGCTGAAAATTATTTATTTGTGTATTTATCATCACATGTTAGTGATAAAGATAAAAACAACCTTAATACCTGTTAATAGGAAATGAAAAATAAATTATGATGCATCTAAGCAAAGATATGCTATATAGCAATTCAAGATTACAATGTAAATAACAATGTGTTCATAAGAAAGAATGACAATATTACATTGCTGAGTGAAAAATAAGGTTTAAAAACTAGCTTGCATAACTCTTTGTAAAAAACAAAATGCATGAGTGCTAATGTTAATAAAACTTTTAATCAAAATATTAACTAATGTGAATTATGGATTAGATTTATTTTAGTGTATGTACTTTTAAAAATGTCTTCCAATTTTAATCACAATGAGAATATATTTCTTTAATTATTAGAAGAATTTAATGTAAGTCCAAAGTTCAATGAGAAATGCAAATATTTATCCATAATAAAATGGACATGATTACAGATCAAGTTAGTGATATGAAAAAATAGATTGAAGATCAAATTAGTGATATGAAAAATAAATTTAGGGAAAACTTTCAGGGTTAGGGAAAAAAAGAAAATATGAGTGAAATGTAAACAAATACACAAGCTATAACCAAGATGTTAAACATTTATCTAACAAGAACTACGGGAGAAGATAGACACAATGGAAAGAGGAAAAAAATTATGAAAATGCCAGAACTTTTTTCCTTGAACAAAAGAAAGAAAAGGAATTCTGATTAAAACTCCCTTCCTAGTAACCGCTCACCAACTGTGATGAAACTTATTTATGAATAGACACATACTGGTGAAATGTCATCACCACAGGAAGAATAGAAAGTCTTGTAAATTTCAGGAGTAAAATTACAAGGTGTCTTGGTTTCTGTCTTCAAGTTGAAAATGGTGACTTGAAAGCATGTTCTTATCTCTACTTCCTTGTAAAACCCTCTAAAATGACAGGAAAGGATCGAAAAGCACAGGGATAAGAGGCCAAAGAAAAAATATCTGAAGCAAAGAGGTGAACGGTAACTGACATATAAGGTAGGATAATGCTGAAACTTCATCTTGCAGTGCAGGTACTGCAGGGAACAAAAGAAAATGACATAACTACTGCCACAGCAAACAGAAACAGTTAATATTCTGTGACAAATTTGAAAAGAAAATGCATTCACAAAACAAAAATATAGTATATCTTAAAAGGAAATTTTTTTTAAATTCCTGAAATTAAAACTATAATAGCAGAAATGGAAAGTGCGATAGAACCATTAGGAAGTGAAGCTCTTAGACTCTCCCAGACATACAAAACAGGACACATGCAGAAAATTAGAGTTTCAATCCAGGAATTCCACAATCAAACAATAAGAGATTCAGATACAGAGAAGAGTAAAAGAGAGGAAGTTATCAAAGACAAAAATCCAATAACATATCTTAGAATTGAACGGCCCATAAAATAAAAACTTCTAAACATGCACGCATGCACGCACATGCCAGACAGTTCCTGTTTTAAAAAAAGAAAAGCCAAAATCTGGTATTAGACTTCTCACATGTGATGTGAAAATAAAGACATTTTTAAATATTTAAATTGTCAAAAAATCTCTCTCTCATATATCCTTTTATTAGAATTACTGGAGATTGTTCTACATTTGGTTTACTTGGAAAAGTAAACCAAGAAAGATGAAACATAGGCTCTAGGAAAGACAAATGCCAATAAAGGAGAGAGAGAGAGAGAAAGAATTTCCTAGGGCACTGATAAAAGGAGATCCCAGGATGACAGCCATACAGCCACTGACAAATGTATATTAGGTACATAACTAAGCAAGCCAAAAGACGAGGGAAGTGTTGAATGGGGTGGAATGAAGGAAATTATACAATAAAGGAAATACAGTCATATAATACGATACAGCTTAGCTGTGGATAACATTTAAATCATTGATATTAATAAATATACTACACTTAGAGTTAACAATAATTGCTGCATTTTATCTGCTTAGGAAGCATGGCAGTATTGTGTCATGCCTGGATACTCTTTGGGGTAATTATGAGAGCAAAATTCTGTATTTTCCATACAAGGAGCTCAATGAATAATACATAGACCTTAACAACAAGAAATTGCTGCATGAGCATCAAATTACAGGAAAAAAACTTCTATAAAGAGTGTAATATGGAGGAAACAATCTTGGGGTGATTAAAAGATGGGTCAGATGACTTATTTTTATTATAAGCTTTCTAAGTTTTGCTTTAGTTATTAATCTACAATGTTTTCAATATAATAAAATTTGGTACAGGTGCTCTAGAAAACATTATGGTGGCTCCCAAAAAAAGGAAAATTAGAATTACCATATGATGCAGCAATTCCACTACTGGAAAAATACCCAAAATAATTGAAGGCAGAGACTCAAACAGATATTTGTAAACCAATGCACATAGCAGTATTATTCGCAATAGCCAAAATGTGAAAACAACCCAAATGTCCTTTGACAGGTAAATGGATACACAAAATCTGGTCTATACATACAATAGAATACTATTCAGCCATGAAAGAAGCAAAATTGTTATACATGCTATTACATGGATGAACCTTGAAAACAACATGCTAAATGCAATAAGCCAGAGACAAAAAGAAAAATATTATATGATTTCACTTATAGTAGCTTCCTAGAGTAGTCAAAATCATAGAGACAGAAAATAAAACAGTGGCTGCGAGGGGCTGGAGGGATGAAGGAATGGGGAGTTATTGTTTAATGGGTACAGAGTTTAAGTTTGGGATGATGAAAAAATTCTGGAGATGGATGGTAGGGGTGGTTGCACAACAATGTGAGTATACTTAATGCCATTGAACTGTATACTTTAAAATAGGTAAAATGGTAAATTTTGTGTCCTGCATATTTTACCACAATAAAAAGAAAGTAAATTTAGTTCCTCCTGTCCTCTCCCTCTCCCCTACCTTGCCCTCTTGTATTAGCTTCCTATTGCTATTATGACACACTACCAAAAATGTAGTGGCTTCAAACAACATAAATTTATTACCTTATAGTTCTGAAGTATAGAAGTCCAACACAGGTATCACAGGGATAAAAATCAAAGTGTTGGCGGGGCTGAATTTTGTATTCCTTTTGTAAGGTTCTAAAGGAGAATTTGTTTCTTTGTTTTTTCCAACTTCTAGAGGCCATGTACCTTCCTTGGTTTGTGGTCCCTTCCTCCATATTCTAAACCAACAATGTTGCCTCTCTCTAACCATTCTTCTGTAGCTTTATCTCCTGCTGGCTCTTACATCAGCTGAGAAAGTCTCTCTGCTTTTAAGGACTCTTGATTATTAGGTAGGTGCAAACATAATTGCGGTTTTTGCGATTATTTTTAACCTTTTAAACCGCAATTACTTTTGCACCAACAGAATAGATTGGCTAATCCAGGCTGCTCTGTTCACCCCCAAATCCTGAATCCTAATCACGCCTGCAAAATTCTTGCTGTGTATGGAAACATGTTCACAGATTCTGGGGATTATGACATGGACATCTTTGAGGTGCCATTATTCTGCCCATGTACCATGCCTCCTCTCCCTGAGCAATTCAGTCTCAAAGCCCTTTGTTCTGAGTCAGGGAGGTATCAGCAGCGAGGGCAGCCATGGTAGACCAGAGGGGGTGTCAGAGCCTGTGCAGGATTAGGAAGGCATCTGCTTTCAAAGGTAACCCAATGCAGGGTATAGGACTCTGAGCAGGGCAAGAATATTCCCACACAAGGGGCACAGAGAGTGTGTCTGGAGCCCAAGAAAAATGAGGAGGGCGACTGTGAAGGGGGATGGTGGTCCTGCAAGGGGGTGGGAACCTGAGCGGAGTAAGGAGGACCTGGGGTGGGGGAGGACTTGGAGGGGTTGTATGTCAGCCTGAGAGAGGGAGGCAGGGTCTCACATGGGTGTGGACAGTGCCAAGCAGGGAGGGTATTGCAGCCTAAAGAGGATGAGAAGGATTTATGGATGAGGGGACCTGGACAGTGGCCCTGAAGAGGTGTCAGAGCTAAGGAGTGGTGAAGAGACAACCTGGAAGGTAGGAATGGTTGCTCTGGCCACTGGAGATGATTTACCTATAAGGAAATATATCAAATCCATTGAGGATAATGAGAACCAGTTTTCTCATAATGGAAGAATGGAGTTACAAATAATTGGAAAGGGGGAAAACTAGAATGGACCTGTGATATTAGGTAGGAATTAGTAGTATCAGTATGAACTCACGACATTCAATGCATTTATAACTATAGAACTAAATATAGGTAAAGAAAATAATGTGATATACAAAGTTCATGCTCACATCTAATATATATATATATATGCACATACTTATAACTCTATATAGCAATAAGCATGCTAGCAACTAGATGGTGTTATTTAAGTACCATTTTCCAATAAATAGATCTAGTGTTCCTTGAGAAAATTAGCTGATGCCAGGGTTTGTACAGGGAATATGTAAGATGGGCTTAGAACATTGTGTTGTGCCGGAAAGTATGGAAGTACTAAAAAATGATTGGGATATTTCAACAGGGCATAGAAATAAGCTTAAATAGTCTCTCGCTGGTCAAATAGGACAGTTTAAGTATCAGAATAAATAATAATTGTAAGAGATAACACATTGATTAAAATAGAAAACCATGAATTCTTGGCAATGTTTTTAAAATGAAAAAATTGAATGTTTTATGAAGTACCTCTCTCGATGCTTAATATTTGTAAAATACAGTGGAGAGGTGTTGCAGAAAATGTCTTTATCAAGTAATCAAACTAAACATCATCAGAAATAGGACAAATAGGCAATTTGAAATTTAATCCTTTTCTTGGCAAAACTTAATGGATCTGTAGATTAGGTAGTAGTAATGTAGTAATGTTAATTTCCTAATTTTAATGGTTGTTTTGTGGTTATGTGGGAGAATATCTTTTTTGTAGAAATGATACACCATAGTGTTCTGGGGTGATGGGGCATCAGGGGTCCATTGGAGGAACCTGGAAATGCATCAATACCATTACTATGCATGATAGTTTTTACCATCAGGATAAAAATTGTAGTAAATAATCTTGAAATAATTATGTTATACTCCATGAGGAGTTTTTCATATTCTTTTATTTCCATATCGTTGGTACTATAATAAATTAACCAGAATTGTTCAACCTTATCATCATCTGATGGTGCCAGCTTTTCTTTCACACTTACCCAAAGTTCTGTGCTACAAGCTACGGGTCAGAAATTGAATCTCTTGGAAGCAACAGCAGAAGAATCATATCTTCTGCAAAGGACTATAACCAGGTTTCTCTAAGATACTGCACGAAGTAGACTCATGGGTTCAGGCTCCCAGTATAAGTTAATGTCACCACTATAAGTAGACACTTCTCAGACTATACCAGTAGCCCAGCCAGGTTTCCAGGGTTTCATGAAGCAGGTGACTTCATGAAATGAGAACTTTAATCCACATTCTGTTCAAACAGGAATTGATAAATGAAACCGATTAAGAAAATTTATAAGGAAAGCATTATTTTATATTTACAGCAATTTCTGTAATCCTGAAATTGTCAGAAAAAATATAACTGTCTTATTAATATGAAGCTATAAATTTTTCTGAATATTGACCTCATAAAAACTTCTCTACAGATTTTGACCTTAAAACATTTGCTGCGATGTTAAACTCTAGTCGAATCATATTTCCATGCCGCTGACTGTGGCATTAGACTTAGTTACCCCACAGCTCAAACTATAGAAATCTTGTCAGTGTTCCAGAAAGGAAGATTAGGAAAACAGATGTACATTTTTTTATATTTTTGTGTTTTTTAATAATGCATAACAATAGGATATTTTATACTTTAAAGTAATCATTTATTTTGATAAAATGTAACACCTTAACTGTATTTACTTAACAATATAAACACTGTAATTATTTTTTGTGGATTTTTGACACATTTTGGAGGAAAAACTTGAAATCCGTTAACGCAGTGAAAGGGTTACCAATATGGAAAAGAAAGATTCCCCTGATTTGCTTGTGAATCCACTTCACAAAACTGATTAAAATCATAAACATTCACAATGAAAATTATTTGAAAATATTGATTCTCCATGGGAAAAATTTATTTTAAAGAAAGCTAATTATAAAGGAAAGGGAGTTGAACTGCATTATACTTTTCATCGGATTACCCAATATTAGGGGAAAGAATGAAAACAAAAAAGTCTTCAAAGATTTTAGGAAAAAAATATTTTGACTTTAGAATTCTCTACCAGCCAAACTAGTAACCTACTCTAAAAGCAAAATTGTTTTTTCCCCCAAATTTTACAAAAATATTTTATTTATAGCAGCAAAAATATTGGCGACAAACTAAAGTCCAAGAAATTCAAGAAAAGAAAAATGACATGAGATACAGGGAGTAGTGATTAATCATGATCGCAAACCCCTATAGACACGTACATGCCGTGAGCATATAAATTTATTTAGACTCAAAATAAATCAGGAAGGTAGGTAGTGATATTATCTCCGTTTAAGATGCAGAGAACTTACGTGACTTCACCAGGTTCTCCGCTGTGGTGAGTGCCAGAGCCCGGGACCATCCAGCACTAGAGCTGTATACTCTTAATCATTCTACCATCCTGCCTCTTCCAATCAAAAAGAATGGACGTCAGCTGAAATTCAAAGAGCACCCATTTGGTCTTTAACACTTAAAATTTGATTCCCCTTTGAATGGTAAAGTTTAATGACAAAGGATTACATGTAATTTTCTGTTAGTTCACTCACACCACTTGTTCAACATATATTTATACTTATAGGTATAATTATATTCACTGAAGAGACTGTACATTTTTAAAAAGTTAAAAATGAAGAAATAGACATAGAACCAACAAAAATTGGTAGATCAAATAGCAGGAATATATATATGGTATTTATAATATAATGTGTATATATAATGTATACATATATAGGGTATTTATATTATAATGTATAATGATTGACATTAGTGGCTTTTGGAAAGGAAAATTAAGGGTAGGAGGTATGAATGGAAGTAAGTACTTCTCATTTTCTGCCATTAATTACTTTTTGCAGTTATTTTTATAATATGCATGCAAGCTTTGTAAAATTTAAAAGAAAGCTAATTTTAAAATACAGTGTGGTATGCTGACAATATTGGGAAAGAATATAGTAGATAATGTTTGTGTGGACCTGGGAAGATATTTTCAATTTATTGTTGAGTGATAGAAGTAAATTGCAGAGGGTCCCAATTGTGTTTTTTAAAGTATCCAGTATACTTGTTCATGCATGCCCAAATATCTGTATGTATGTGTGATTAAGTGGAGAGAAAGTTTTGGAAAAATACACATTAGGCTACTGAAAATGGCTGACTCTAAGGAGAGGGATTGTGAGAAAAGTAGGGGGAAATGGTATATTTACTTTTACTTCTGTCGTACTTGGATATTTTTACAAGGTTACTGTATTAAATATGTGATGATGTTAAGGTAAATTTTTTTAAAAAATGAAAGAAAAATGGCAAGAGATTTACTCAATTGGATGAAAATAATTTAAGACAGTAACCAGTGAAAATCATTTGTGATCAGGGCTATGATCCTACTTAACTCTCAGTAAGATTGGGAGGGATGTTGGAGTAGAGGTGACCAGAATGGGAAAGTGAAAAATGTAGGCAGATATGGGAATTTTAAAGTTCAGGTATCTCACTCCACTCTTGACTCTGGCTTTTTATACAATAAGGAATTATTGCTCCCAATAGAATTATAGTGTCACACTTTACCCCCAGTGCTTCACCAAATACTTAATTTTTACCTCTGCAATGCTCAGCCAGCTTTGATCTTTGGAGAAATAGAAAAGTCTATAATGTACATAAATTAGTTCCAGACCTCCCTCCCAGGGAATATTGGAGCCCAGTTAAGAATGAAATCCTTAAAATTATAGACCCAAATAAGCTGAGCAGGTTGTTATGTTTGTTTCCATGGGAACTAGTAAGCCATTCCTCCTGACCACTTTTCCTCATTTCTATTCCCCAGACACACATGCTCACTAATGAATTTCACACTGACTACTTGTCCAGAACAAGATTGTATTTTTATACACACACACACACACACACACACAACTACTGGTGCTTCCTTACTTTTATTGAATGCAGTAATATTACAGTCACAGATCACCCAAGCCAATTAAACTGGAGTTTAGCTGAAATTTTTGCTAGTATTTGGATGCATCTATTTTAATGAGGAGAACTTAAGGCAAGAGGGACTGTTGTTACACATTCAAAGCTGAAGACTCACTAAATAGCTAAGACAGGGTCCAGTCTCCACAGTCCTATGTGCATTCCCATTGTGGGCTGACAACTCCCAAGACAGTCAGGATTCAAACAGTAATTAGGGATTTTCTAAGGCCAAATAAATGGCCATTAAAAATGCAATTTCTCAAGGCTCAGGAAGAATTTAATGTACACTGGCAGGGCCAGGCTTACGAGAAGGTGGATGAAAGAAGTGGTGATGCAGTAACAGCAGCAGGCATTTATTAAACATGTTCAACGTGTCCAAAACTCATCTAAGGGTATACACAAATTCAAATCGCATACGTGCCTATGAGGTAGGAGTCATTATGATTCCCCTTTGCAAATGAGAAACTTGGGCACAGAGAAGTGCTCTTCCTAAACCTATCCTTCACTTCTTTGGCAGTCAGAGTGTTAGTCCTCAGTCTTTATGAGAATATTCTCTAAAAGTCAAGTCAGTGTTATAGACTCCCAGAATTAATACATCTGTGTAATAGTTTGGTTTTTGTTTGATGTGATTATACAGAAGAGGTTGAAAGTATGGAAAAATTTATCAATACTGAATTTAGGTTTACACACCTCTCACACAGTTTAATGTATAGTATGAAATTCCTGAAATTGTGTGTGTGTGTGTCTGTTTGTGCAGGAGTTGTTTCTTTTGGCAACTGACATCTACCCTATAGTTACATAAGGCCAACAGCCTCTGTATTAGCTATTTGGGTGGCCTAAACATAAACAGGGAAGCCCTCCCAGATTGAAGCAATGGAGGAATAGTGATAAAGACTTTTCTTTGAATATGATGTAGGGACTCTTACTTCCTACATAGCTTGAATAGGTTCGTAGTGCACATTGGAATTTGTTGATTTATGTCATGTTGCCTTCTAACTAACAGCACAGGGTTAGGAGCCAGACTGCCGAGTTTGAATTCCAGCTCTTCCACTCACTACATGTAACTTTGGGCATATTAGTGAATCCCTGTCTACTTCAGTATTTTCACATACAAAAGAGAGGTAATAATAGTAGCTAATGCGTAAGATTTTTAAGAGGATTACAGGACATGGTATTTATAAATATTCAGAAGAGTGCCTGATTGCATTATTATAATTAATATTACCGCTGCTATAATTTTTCTAGACATAAGAGAAGGAATTCGTTTTGTACACAGGTAGATACTTCCTAGGGGTCTCAAGTAAAATTTTTAATCAAAAGTTCACTCTTCTTTCCTTGTCTACATTCTTTCACATTGTGTATTAGTCAGACTTCTTTGATATAATATTCTGAATGTGTATGGATGTACTTATTTGCAGGGTTTAAAGAAGTGGCTTATTTTCCATAGTGAGTAAAAGAATTCTAAATCTTAATATGTATAAGTATGCTGTTTGCAAGTGTGACAGCTCTAGATACTTAGCACTCAGCTCTGGATACTAAGACCATGCTGTGACATTAAAATCATAACGGCCATAATTATTCTAATTAGTGCTTTTATTTGTGGTTTGTTTCCAGCACAAATTTTCCTAAGGATAGCATTAGTTACTACCCTTGACTCTTGTTCATGTTGACCAAGGGGATGATTTATCACAGATCTATAATTTATAAGCAACATACAGAACTCAAGAAAAAAAAAATAGAAGAAAGAGGAGAAAAGTTGGAGGGAAGTGAGAAGGAATGCCAAAAGGCTATTACTGATAAACTGATAGCACATAGAAATTTTTCATAAATAACTTGCATGCTCCATCTGCATTTAAACATTTAAATAGTCACTTAATAAAATGTTTAACATCAATCACAGGTGGTCCAATACAATTCTAAATGTTTTTCAGTATCCAGGATTCCTCTAAATTGATATGAGACTAAGGCATCTAATTCTGTAGCAAGTGAGTACTGAACATAGAAGGAAAGGATTATTAGGTCTAAAAAAGACCAAGTGTGTGTGTATGTGTATGTGTGTGTATCAGAATAAATAGTTTCCATGAATCTTCAGGGGTTCTTTGTGTGACCCTCTAAGGTTACACAAAATAATGAGCATCAAAAAATGATATGCTCTTACAGCGGATCCTGGAACAATGCAGGGCTTAGTAGTCAAAAATCTGCATATAACTTTTGACTCCCCCAAAACTGCTAATAACCTACTATTGACCAGAAGCCTTACCAATAACATAAACATTCAATTAACACATATTTTGTATGTTATATGTATTATATACTGTATTCTTACAATAAAGTAAGCTAGAGAAAAGAAAATGTTATTAAGAAAATCATAAGGAAGAGACAATTCATTTCCGGTACTGTAGTGTATTTAGGAATACTGTAAGTTTATCCGTTTACAAGATGAATCATCTGTCAGTACCTACATCAATATTATCTTATATGATACAAAACACTGTAGATATTATATATGTTGCTAATACTAGACATCAAAAATGAAAAGATAATATGAAAAAGAAATTTGTATTTGTAGGTGTAACAATTCATATGTTAATAATAAAGAAGCAGCAATATGACTGTTTTTTGGTAGTCTAGTATAATCAATACAAATGCTTCATGATAGTAAGGAAATCTCCCCAAAGTTTTCAAGTTTATTTATTGAAAATAATCCACATATAAGTGGACCTGTAAAGTTCAAAACCATGTTGTTCTAGGGTCAACTGTACTTACATTTTTGTGCCAAATTTTCTGTTACTGTTCCATAACTACAAAATGAAAAGACAGCATCAACAATATGTAATTTTCACCTTGAAAAATAAATTGGTCTCAGTAGTTCCTACCATCTGTCGACCATATGTGGAGACTTTCTAATAAGAGAAAATTTTTCCTCTCACAATTATTCTTTGTTAATTTATTTTCTTTTATATAAAATTATTTTTTATGACTCTAGAATTAATGCATGTTTGTGGTAGAAAATTTGGGAAATGTAGATAATTATAAAGAAGAAAATGAAAACTAACCATAATCCCATCACTCAGATAACCATTTTAAACAATTTTATGTAATTTGTCTCAGTATTTTTTAAGAAAATAATTATTGGAAATACTAATGACCTGTACCCTTTGGATTAATGATAAATGGTGATTAAATGATTTGTAATTAAATAATTTTAAATTAAATCATAATTAAAATGATAAAAAAGCATTTTCGTTTACTCTAAGAATCTTAAATAGATCAATAAAAGTACTTACCCATATAAAATATTTTTATTAAAGTGTAATAAACACTCAGAAAAGAGCACTAATCATAAGAATACAGCTTTATGTATTTTTATGAAATGAGCACAATTGTTTAACAATAAACAGCATCCTGATCAAGAAGCAAAACATCCCCAGCATCACAGATACTTTGCTCTTATTCCCCTTCAGTCACTAACTGCTCCCCTTATTCTTACTTCTAATATCAGAAATTACTTGAGTCTGTTTTTAAACATTATACAAATAAAATCATGCATATGAAATCATATATGTCTTCTTTGGTCTGGCTATATTCTGTCAATATTACAGTTATAAGATATACATTGATTTTTAATATATATATTTTACATATAAAGATATACATAACTTTATTTCCAACATTATTATTTTAATTAATTAATTAATTAATTAATTTTTATTGGGGAATATTGAGGAACAGTGTGTTTTTCCAGGATGTCAAGTCATTGTTTTTCAATCTAGTTGTAGAGGGCGCAGCTCACTGGCCCATGTGGGACTTGAACTGGCGACCTTGGTGTTAGGAGCACCGCGCTCCAACCACTGAACCAACTGGCTGCCCACTGGTGTCTCAGCTCCAAGCTCAAGCTGTTGTCTTCAGTCTAGTTGTGGAGGGTGCAGTTCACTGGCCCATGTGGGAATCAAACCGGCAACCTTGTTAAAAGCTTGCACTCTAACCAACTGAGCCATCCGGCTGCCTTAAATTCATTTATTTTTAAAAATAATTTTCTTATTGCTTGAACTGATACATAAGAAATAGTGAGCTGTTAGAGTTTTGTGATCAATTATCTAGCTCTTCAAGGATGCACTTCCCTGATAAAGGCAAATATAATACACTGAATTTTTTTTTCTTTTTTTTTTTTGGTCTTCTTTGCTTGGGTTTTATTGTCACAAACTTTGTTTGCCTCTTTAAATTATAGTAAAGAGAAGAGTTATTTTGAACATTAAGTCCTTGCTGAAAGTCAAGTGGAGACATGAGAGTAATAAAGAAACACATCCTATATCATAATATTTTAGAGCTAGAAGAGACCTTAGGCCCTCTGGACTTGAGGCTCAGACAAGGTAAGTAACTTACCGATGTCATATAGCTAGTTAGTGTCAAAGGCCTTACCCCGTATTCCTTTAGTATGCCTTGATATATCATAATTTTAGTTTGTGTAGATTGTGGAACATTTGCCAAGAAAAATATAATAACCTTACATTTAGCAACTTCTCCACACCTCTTGTTAAGCTTAATGGTCAGCTTTATTCCACTCTGTTTTAAAGGATGTGTGGTCCAGGGATGAATTAAATTTAATAGAATCAGGGCATCTTGAACTGTGAGGTCACAGTTTCTCATGAAATTCAACACTTATTTTAAAGATGAAAAAAATGACCATAGATATTAAATTCTCATTGGACAAATTTGGCACTAAAAACCAGGTTTTTTGGTTCATCTTTCATGATTTTTCTTTTCATGCTAGTTATCGCTAATAGGATCAGAAGCAAATCCCAGGCTATTCATTTCCGCTTAGTTTTTACTCTTGACACATGATTGAGCTGTCTCCAGGTAGAAGATATTGCTCTTACTGGAGTGTAAGAACTACAACCTTGACATCAAGCTGCATTCACTACCACCTTTCAGGGAAAACCCACACTCATGATACACTATGGTGGAAAACTTACCAGTAGCCTATTTATAGGGTGGGATTCAGGAATGACATCACAGGAATACACACACATCTAAGAGGGGAGAGTTTTTGGAAAATAGCAAACGTTTCATCTAAGGCATTTTTATTAAGACATTAGGCTCCAAAGACATAGTCTGCTATTTCTGGGGAGAAGGGTCCCAGGCAGAAGCTCAAGGAATTCTTCTGGAGAATTAAATGAGCTGAGCAAGCGCAAGTCAACTCATCCACCATCTAGCTTGCTAACCTCCCAATAAATTTAATAAAATAAAATAAAAAAGAAAAGAAAATGCCAGATATTTCTGCATTCTTTCTTCAGGTTAGAGATAGCATTTTGACCCAATTGTAGCCATATTTCCTTCATAAAAAGAGAAATGTATCTGAGGACTGACTAGCTTTGTACGCCTTTCTTTAGATGTATTAGAGTATAATTAAGAAGGGTACACTACACAGGGCAGGCAGTACTCTTTGTGTCCATTTTAAAGTTGTTCAGAATTATTACTGATAGATGCCATGTGATAATGTGAAGTTTTGGCTCCTGCAGCCATTTTGTGACCAAAAGAGGAGACACTGCCTACTGGCTAAAGAAGAACTAAAGGATGGGATGAGCCAGACTTCCTACTAAGGAATGTATTAAATGTCTGCATTATTTAATTTATTGTTTGTTGGTACTGGTAAACAGTACTGCTTTATTCTTAATGAAGCATGCTGACAGAAAGTGGAGAAGAGGAGATGCTTCATACTTCTTTTGGAATACTGTCACTGCTGTCCTTTGAGGACTCCAGGTGGCATTTTAAAAGTTTTGGATCTATGAGCTTGGGAGCTAGCATCTGAGGGTTGCTCTAGTCAGTTGTAGTGGATAGTAATGAAGTGGGAGTGGGGTGCCCTTCAGAGGCTTCAATGGAAGAGATATCAACAAGGGATTCCAGAGCAGGGCAGGCTGGACACTACAGAAAGGACAGTTTAAGAACCCCTGTGGTATTTTCTGAATGACTTCCAGAAATAACTGAATGAAATTTAGAATAGGGCTGGATGTCATGCATTGGTAAGCAAAAGCTAGACTCATTGAAATACAGATCTCATCTTGTAAGTCTTAAGGAAAAACAGGTTGTACAGTCATTTCTGATGAAGATTTATTTGTTTTGCAATAAGTCACTTGGAAATTTTGCTTTGACCCTCAAAGTTTCTTGCTACATGCTTTTCATGATTTTTGTACTTCAAATTCCTCATTTTAGAAATGACAAAAAAAAAAAAAAAAAAAAAAACCCTCAGAAAATAGAATTAGTTCATCTCTAAATTTCTTTTGGATCTAACATTGTCTATGTATGTAGTTCTGCCCAGGTATAAAGGAGTTATCCTCTCATCTGGGCCACCCACATGGGGACTGAGACTTCACAAACAGCAAGAGGCTAGCTAAGACTTGGCAGTTTAGAATCATCTTGACAAATCAACCTGTATTTGAATACAGCTTTAGAATTGAACTGAGGCCTTCATTTCCCTAAACACTCATTGAAATGGCTAATCAGCAAAATAAATAGGTTTTGCCAAATGTTCAGAGATTGTAAATTGTATTTAGCATCCATCAACAAATTAAAACATTTCTGTGGGACCTTCCTCCCAGAGCCTTTTCTCCCTTCACCAAACATAAATTTTTACAGTGAGATTCCTCTCATGCTTTACATTCATTATATATTTTTATGCAGGGGTTAATTTCAAGTACTGATGTTGAGGTCATTATTTATACAATGGTGACTTCAATCCCAATAGAGGCATGTGTAGCAAATTTGGGTAAAGTTAGACTAGCACAGGCTAAAACTGTTAAAACCGAGTTTTTACATTTAAAATAAAAAGAAACGATGGCCCGCAAGTCTTATCTGATGCAGTTGTCAAATTTGTACCCATATCCAGTGGTGTACAGGTAAGAAATGTGATCCAATTCATTTTGTAAATGTATCATAGTAGTCAAACATCAGAGATGTCTAATGAAATATAATTAAAAATTACCCTATAAGAGACTTAAAAATTGGATGTTTTAAAATATTTTAAAACCTTATTTTCTGTAATTCAAGAGTTGAACAGTAAATGGAAAATGGAAATTAACAAATACTTAGCAGTGGACGAGGGATGTAAAATTTGTATAATGAAAACAAAGCAATACTCAGAAGAAAATGTATAACACATTATATATTTTTTTAATGAAAAGGAATAAATGATAATCTTTTAACTTGAAAAATCTTATTGACATAAACCCAAAGAAGAAAATTGTAAGTAAGAAAAACAAAAATTAAGCAGACATGAGAGTATATCAATGGAAAGCTATTTTTAAAAAAAAGACTAATGAATTCTTGAGAAGTATTCACACACACACACAAAAGGAAGAATAAAAATAAACAACAGCAAGAATAGAAATGTATCCATGTGCATAGACGGCAGATACTCGTATGTAAGAATATGAGATTCTGCTATTAATAATTGGCATAGTCAATCATTTCATTCTTTTTAGATCATGTCTTTAAGATAAATATAAGTGGTAGTAAAAGATATATGCCTCAAAAGGCACCAAATATTCATAACTCACAGATGAATTCTGTATAACTGCAAAGAACAGAGAAATAGATAATTCCAAGTCTTATAATTGTTCCAGAAAATGCAAAAGATGGGTTACTAACCAATTCATTTTGCAAGCAAGCATAACAGTGATATTAAAACAAATTTTAAAACAATCCGATGTAACCTTTAGTAGTTTAAAATTTATTACAGACAACAGAATCATCTACCTTGAAACTTCAAAAGAATCAACTGACAAATATTAGCGCTAAGACGTGGCCTGATACCTAATCAACAAACAAAGCCAGTAGCTTTATATACTCCTGTAACAACTAATTCAAAATTGTAGCAAGAAAAAAAAAGGATTCTTTTCATTGAAACTACAAAAATGACACAGTATCTTGAAATTAACTTAACAAAAATTATTAGGCCTTTATTCCTTACGGAACAAATATTAAATTTACTGAAGGAATTAAGATATCTTAATAAAAGGAAGAAAAACAATCATAGTTCAATATTATGATAGAAGTGGCACTACAAACCAGTTGGGAGATAAATTATTCAATAAATGTTTCCAGGAAAATTTAAAATGTTATTAAAAAAATAGATCCCTACATCACACCATTCAAAACAATAAACTCCATGAAGATTAATAACATAAAAAAAAGAAAAAAACAATTCTAAAGTTTGTACAAAAAGATAGGAAACTATATGCCCCTGTGTAGGGAATACCTCAAGTAAGTCATAAGAAGTAAAAATTATAAAGAATAAAAAAATGTAAATACCAGGGTTGCCAAAAAAATGTATACACATGACTTATATTCATCTTTTGTTATCAGTATATATTGAGTATTACAATTTTAATACAGTTTTTTTTCCTTTCTTAAAATGTGTATACATTTTTTGGCATCCTCTGTATTTGTGATCAGAGGAAGATTTCCTTTGATGCTAACGATTATTACACTTTAGCAGTATGCTGACTTGCACTCCTTCAAGAGCAAAAGGAGTCATAAATATGCTCACACAGACAGATATTAATGTGAAATGAACACTGGCATGATATTTTCACTTCAGTTCGTTTAGATTTGGGGTGGTTTAGATCAGCCCATTGTTTTTACAAATTAAGTTTTATTAGAACACAACCATACTCATCCCTTTCCTATTGCCTGTGGATGCTTTGATGCTACAATGACAGAGATCTTCTGGTGCCTAAACCCTAAACATTTACTATGTGACTTTACAGAAAACGTTTGCCAACTCCTCATTTATGTCACTGTCTCTTTCTGCTAAGGCTTCCCCTCTATTGCATTTGCTTCTATGTCAGGAGGCATTGGATTTAGGCTAGGCGTATATTATTGATTTGGTTAAAGAAGTTTTGATATATAGTGTAAGATATATTTAATTTATGTTTAGTTGAAAATATTTAGGTGATTTGCAATAACTTCTGTGCATGGAAACAAAACATTATTGAAATTAAAGAGCCAGAAGCTAGCCTGTGGAAAATTCTTCCACATATCAGACACATAAAATTCACAAAGAATTTGGTTTCCACTAATGCCTAATCAAAATGGAAGTTCTCTCCTGCCAGAAATATACTTATTAATTCAGCATTATAATTACACCATACATTTTTTTTTTTAATTTCCCTGGGAATTCTGTGAAGTAAAATTTATCAGAATTCCTATGCTGGTAGAGACCAAATTTGTAAGAGTACTTCAAAAGGAGAATTTATTTGTGAGTGAAGTCTTAGGTTTTATATATCTCAATTTTCAATTATAAAGTATAATTTTTAATCAAGCTATAAAAAAGACTAAATTAATTTTCAATCCTCTCAGTAGAAAATGTTACAAAATATTTAAAAAATGACATCAAAAATTTGTGATACTTACGGTATTTAAAATATCTTACATTATCAGTTTGTTGTGATTCCTTTTCTCATTCAAAATACTTACTTTTTTATTTAAATTGTATATATATATTTGTATTCTTTCAAAAGAGGGCCTTGGAAATTGGATAAATTTATGTCCCCAAATCCTTGATCTGACCTTCTACGTGTGAAAAAAAGACAGTTTCCATAAACCAAGTTAAAAGGTAAATGGCAAACTTTAAAAACATAGTTTTACATGTATAACAGGGTTAACATCAAGGTATTCAGACTAATTTATAGAAACAAAACAAAAAAAATTAAAAAAAAAATTTAATCAAGAAGAGAAAGAAAAACCATTTGTTTTATAATATTATCATCACAAGTAAAAGAACTGGCCCAAAATGGCTTAAACAATAAGTTCAACAGAAATTGGCCTCCAATACAGTTTTATTAGTCTTCTGGCTCTTCTAACTCATTTCTGATCATTTCCAATCTTTGAGTTGGCTTTCTTTATGAGTTGAAATGATTATCAGTAGTATGCGGGGTTACATGACTCCAGACTTACTCACATGTCATTGCATGTAAGTCCTCAGCTTTGTACTGACTGGAACACATACTGAATCAATCACTCTGCGTAGGTGACTGCCAAGTACTGAATTGTTTAAACTTGTGTTACCTGAATCAATTATTGTAGCAAGAGGGATGGGATTGCCCTAATTAGCTTTGATTAATCCCCTTGGATGGAGTTAATTCTATCCAAAGAGCTTCACTGTTACACAATGGAGGAAGAGTGAAATGAATATTGTGGAGACTATAAAAACAATTTGGATAATTGACAAAGACGGTATAAGTAGAAAATACCCCCCAAACAGATACAAATCAGCACTAAACTTCAACAGAAAGCTGAGTGATGGACACATACACTTCTATTCAGTTTTGTAAACATTTGAAAATTTCCATAATAAAACATTATTATCTTAAAATTTCCCACCACGATTGTGGATTTTTCTATTACTCCTTTATCTGCCAAATTTTGTTTTACATATTTTGACCTATGGTATTAAATTAAAAAAATGATTTGAATTATGATGTCTTAATGGTGAATTAAAACTTTTATTATTATGAGTTGCTCTTCTCTAGTAATGGAGTAATGGTTTGGGGCTTGACGTCTGTTTTGTCAAATATAAATGTAATTTCACAATCTTTTTTTTTTGGCTAGTATTTGCTTGTTATTTATTTTCCATTATTTGACTGTTAGTCATCTGTGTCCATATGTCTTAATTCCCTAATGAACAACATAAAACTGGGTTATTTGAGGCTAGCTTAACAATCTTTGTCTTTCCCCTGGTAATTTTAGTCCATTTATAGATATTGTTGGGAAAAAAGAGAACAGCTGTTCCTTACACTCTTATCCACTAAGGTTTAAAATTCAATTATATTTTCCATGATAGTAGCTTTATTTTTTCATGTATGCTTGTTCTCTCATAATAATTTCAAACTCCTTAATTATTTTAAATATATTAGTTATTTTGAATTGTTGTCTAAATCTAACATCTGAAGTACTTGTGATTGTTTATCTACTATCCCTTGTTTCTGCAAGTTCCCATTCAGGATGCCTTTTGTCCTAACCTGTTTTTATACTATTTGATTATAAAATGACCTTTCACTTGGAACTTTATCTATGGAATTCTTTGAAGCCTAAATTAACTTTAGTTCCTCCAAAAAGAATTTGTATTTGCTTCTGCCAAACATCTATCATTACTATCAAGCTGAACCCACTTTCACGTAAGTTCTCTGTTTGACATTTTCCAAACATATAAACCATAATGTTAACATAAATTTAGACTGCAAAGCTGCACAAGGCCCAACATTGAGTATGAACTCTCAGAGCATATTTTGTATCTCTTTCCAGCACCAGAGTCCAAATAGGCAACTTCCTTTGCTGTCTCCTTCTTATGAGGGGTAGGCTGGTTGGTTGGTTGATTGAGATTTACTTATTTACTTATTCACTTACTTACTTATACTTAAATTAAGGTTAGAGCTCTGTGCTTTCCCACCTTTATTCATGAATTTTCTATTGAATTCCCTACCTTCACTGCAACCAATGTAGTCATCAAAAGAAGCTTGCAAGTCTCTAGACTGTTTCTAGAAACATTCATATCAAAAGCCCATATTAGCACTAGTTTACCTCCCAGGTTCTAAGGATTTCTTATTTTGTGCCAACTCAAAAATGTATTTTAAGCTTAATTTATCTGTAAGTTTAGTTCTTTTAGGGTAGACTGTTTGTTCAGAGTACCTAATCTGTCATACTGTAAGATTCAGAAATCCAGCTTAATGTCTCTAAATTTAAGTTTCTTCACTTGGTCCTTAAAGTACCAAATCATATGATGTATGTAAAGGCAGCTGCCAATCATTAAGCCATGGCAAGGATTCTTGGGTAGGCAACAGGGGAAGTCTTACTGATGGGTTCAAGGTGGCATCTCCCAAACAGGATCCTTTGGATGTTAGTGTCTTACGCAATGTTGATTAGTATTCTACCAGAAAGTGTTCCACTAACAAAAGTTGAGGCAATTCTTCATGCACTTTCCTCCTCGTGGAGAGACTTATGCATATTAACATAGGGAACATACTGAGAAGTCCTACACTAAAAGACTTGATGAAATTTATTTAACCAAATGTTTTTCAACCAAACTTTATTAAAGAACTTCTTTTTGCTGAAGAGCACTGGTGTCCATAGAACATAATTTGGGAAACTCTGGTGGAAGGGTATATAATCAATAACCCATCTCTTTTCTGAAGAAACAAAATATAGTTTTTTCACACGAAGAGACAGATCATGTGTAAGCAAATAGAGGTCACGAAGATGTGCTAGGGAAAGTATAAAAGTTCTGTGGAGCAAGGGAGGGGTTACTATTGTGTTCTACTCAGAAAATTTAGTGTTATTTATCTATAGGTGCTGCTCTGTGACCTAGGAGATCCCATTGAAAGGTTGAAAATAAGTCTAGAGAGGAAAAAAGGCAAATGTGCAAAAAAACGAAACAAACACAAACTCTCTAAGAAATTTTAACTGATGAGCTTGTTTTGTATGATCAGTTATTTCTTTATCTCCTTCTGCAATGATTAAGAACTTGGACTGTGAACCTAGAAGACCTGGGTTCAGGTTCTGGCTCCATCTTTCACTTTACCCTCTGTCTACCTGCCTCATCTCCACATCCATAAAGTGAGCTAATCCTTCGCTGCTCCCTCTCCCTCTTAGTTTCTGTGACAATCAAAAGAGAAATATAGTAATCGCATTACCCCAGCCTAGGGCTGTCTAGGATCCTCAGTTTGAATTAATCTACACACAGCTAACGCACCAGGACATACCCCTGTCTTTTTACATAGGGGTATAAAAGAGTGAGTTGGAAGAGGGGAAAAATATATAGCTGACTGGTGTCAACATCTCCTTCCATGCCATTTCTTCTAGGATGTAGAACTCAATCATGAGCTTCCTTAAGTATACATGGGAGGGATACGGAAAAGTGGCAGAAAATTAGAGGCTCAGAAAAGTCATCAATAAGTAAATGGACAGGGTTTGAGGCCGGTCCCAAGAGGAGAAAGATTGTTACTACTCATTCTCACAGCACTCAGAAGCTCTTCAGAGTGGAATGGCTGCATGGACTGTGTAGGAGTAAGAGCTGACAATAAGTTATGCTAGGTATCTTCTAGTAACTATTGAGTTTGAAACTGAGTATGGTTGTGGTGACTAATGTGGAACAAAGGCCAGGGGAACCCAGAATAAGATACTGAGTTCTTTTACAGTCTCTAGGAGTCAAGAAAGTTCCAATCATGGAAACCAAATAGTAAATTTTTGGCCATGTGGAAAATTTGTTTTTGAAAATTATTATAGCTTTTTAAAGCCCCATATGTTGAGGAGTATAATTCACACCCCCTACAGAAGCTGTAAACAAATGGATCAATTCTGACAACAATTAGACGGAAAGAGCATTTCTAAACAGAACACTAGGAGCCAGAAGACAATGTAATTTTATCTCCTAACAGGTTATAACCTGTTATTAACCTGTTATTTAAAATTGCATTTCTCCTTTTAATTTTTTCCATGCTAGTTACCACTTTATAACATTCAATGCAATTCAAATTCAGTTTGTTTATTGCATATTTTCCCCAACTAGAAAGTAAGCTACACAAGGGCAGGGATTTTTGTCTATTTTGTTCACTAATTTAACCACAATGCCTAGAAGATTGGCTTATATTTGGCAGGATCCCAGTAACCATTTGGTGAATAAATAAATCATTTTATAGGAACATAACTCCACATTTTGTGAGACAAGGGTAGTATTTGGCTTTGTTTTCCAGATAAATAAAACACCTAAGTTGTTTTTAAGCACAAGCAGTAGGACTTATGTCAATTTATGTGAGTACATTAAAATTTCTCAGAGGTATAAAAGCCCAGGTAAACAAAACAAAAATAAAAACAACACCTTCCCATTATTCTCCTTCACACTGTTAACAATGAATCTTCTGCAGCTGAGATTTTTGTGAAGTGAGAAAGAAGGGGCAAACAATACAACCAAACTAAACAAATATAAACAACCTAGCAAATTATTATTTTCATCTACTATGTGTCAAGCTAAATTGGGCTCTCTGTGTTATTTTAATTAAAAATAATTCTCTTGAGCACAAATGAGAAAAAAAATGTAATCATTGGCCAACCTGTAAATTACTTTAGTGTTTCTGGAACGTTAATGCTGATGGCATATTCTGTTTGTTAATAGTCCCCTATTGCAGAGAAAATTACTCTGTCATTTATTTAATTTGCCACACGGTACACGTTGACTTATTTAGATTGAATGGTGTTGGGTAGACTATAAACTTTGAACCTTTTCCAGTTACATTACTAATATTCTTTCTGTGGGAAGTTATATCCTTAAGAAAACATAGCTATTTTTCCCAACATTTTTTTTTCCATTAGACACACACTATACCTACCCCCCTGCCTCCCACCCCACACACCAATTTGGATAACATGTTTGTTTGTTTTTTTTACCCAATTTTATATTCATAGGTATATAAATACTGTGAGATTTTAATTTGCAATTCTTTTTAACCATTTGCTAAAATCAGTTATTTACAAAAAAATTATTGCCATTCTTTTAATTGGTCCTACTTTTAAGATAAACTGTAGACCCACAATTTGAATTATAGAGTCTCTAAAAATCAAAGATTTAAATGACTTTACATTCTACACTTCACTGAGTACTGGGAGAGGAGGCAATAATTGCCTGTGAAAAAAACAATTCTAAATCAAGGTTTTTCAAAATTTCAAAAGATTGAAAATAAAAATACAGAATAACTTCCAAATGTGTGACAAGGTATACTATTTAATAAAATTAAATAGTATTAAAGATTTCTTAGAGTTTGAGATTATCATGCTCACGATAGCTCTGTAAAATAATATTGATACCGTGGAGTAGTCAAATTCATATTTGCTATTTAGTATTTGGCCACATGGTCATAGTTAATTAATCAATAGAAAAGAACAAGTTTAGAAAACAGAAAACATGTTTTATCAAAAAGACTGAGGTAAAGAATAAAATATGTTTATTATCACTTTATCTTAAATATACAAAGTCTTTCTGAAGTCCATTTTCTCAGCTTGTGACCATTGTTTATCACTGTCTTTATTCAAAGTTAAGTGTCTTGCAATTGTAATTCCACTGTTTACTCTAAATTCAATCCAGAACAAAGAGGAAGTGGAAGAGGATCCCTCCTGTAGATTGAGAGACTCAATGTTTTTCTCAAATAGCACTTGAAATAAATTCCAATTTACACCTAACAAATTAGTCACACTTTAAATTAAAAAAAAAAAAAAAATGTATGAAGACACTTGACGGAGAAATTATCAAATTCTGAGAGCTTAAATTTGATATATCTGTTTGGAACAGAGAAATGATAATAAAATCAATTTACACTAAATAAAACTGATGAGAGTGATAGAGAGCCAGATACATCAATTTAGGAGTGAATGCAATTTACTCCTCTAGGAAATTAGAAAGTTTACTAAATTGCAATCATATTTGAAACCCAGATTATGTTGGTTTTACAATAAAATAACAATTTTGTGTTGCTTTGCTAATGGTGATGGTGTTCAAATAGAGATAACCAACTACATTTTCCTGGTTCTCCTTGTGGTTAATACAGCATATATATAAGCATATGCATAGGAGGGAGCCAAACTAAAATCTTCATGGGAAGAACCTAAAGCTTGATTGTTTTTCTTCATTTTTTTTAACCTCTTCACCAATAATTTTGTCTCCAGTTCTCTTTCACAGTACCCATGACCAATGACTGTATCCCACCATAATTTCAGTTTCAATCATGCATTCTCTGGTCACTACCTCCAATTTTTTCAGCGTACTTCCTTTTATAACACAACTAACAATGGCTTTTAACACTCCTAACTGCACTGCTTGCTACCTTTCAGTACCATCTCCTTCATTCCCCTCCTCAGTTCACACTGTGTCAACTCTAGTAGCTTTCTTGCTTTACTCAAACACTCCAGGCTTCCTGCAAGAGATCTTTGTAGCTTGCCGCCCTTCCTGGATTGCTCTTACTCCAGATATCCCGATGGGATGTGAATTAGTTATTAACCCACAATTTGTCAGCTTAGAACCATCAACATTTATTATCTGACACAATTTCTGAGGATCAAGAATATGGGAGTGGCATAGAATATGACAGAGGTCGGTTCTGTCTCAGGGCCTCTCACGAGGTTGCAGTCAAGCTGTTAGCCAGGGTTGCAGCCTCTGAAGGCTTGACAAAGACTGAAGGGTCTGTTTCCAGATCTTGTTGGCAAGAGGATTCAGTACCCTCCTCCCCACACACATAGGCTACTGATGGGTAGCTGCTGCAGTCTATGAATCACTGAGTTCAGCCTACATGCAAAAGAAGGGAAATTCAATTTCTTTGTTTAAGGAAGGAATATCAAAATATTTGTTAACATATATTTTTTTAAATAATCCAAGCTCACCACCCACATCCTTCAAATCTCTACTCCAATGACATCTTGGAGCAAGAACTCTCTTGTACACATTGCATAAAATAGGAAGCCTTTCCTGTAGGTATTTCCCCTATCTGCTTCATTTGCTCCTGTAATGTTTACTGTCATGAAAAATATTAAATGTTTAATTATTTGTTTATTTAATTATTTGTTTATTGTATGTCTCCTCCAACATCCAAAATATAATCTCCAATGGTAGAGGAAATGTATGTATTTTTTTTTATCATTGTATTCCTAGCACTTGTAACGGTTCCTGGCATATAATGGGCAAAATCAATAAATATATGCTGAATGAATGAATGAATAATAAAAGAGCATATGTTCTGTGGCTCTTGAAAGATTCTAATTGGCTTTCATTGGCTGTACCTTAGCTTCTCTCATGTTCCTTTTTATTTGGTGCAAGAAACCCCCCAAGAGGTCAGGAAATTTACCTTTGCATTAGGAGTACATAAATGACCAGATTCAGGCTTTCCCTTAACCTGCAAACAGAGACTTTATAGTCCTAATATACAATGAGGAGAATGAACCTGAAAGGTGAGCGAATAGCTTGTGCCCGCACACCGGGGGTTTCTTGACAGCCTAACTCCTTGCACTCTCCAGCAGCGTGCCTATTACTTCAAAGTAAATAAAAGGAAATACCTAAAGGGGTTACATTTTGGTGCAACAAAATGGAAGAAACATATTAAATGGAATTATGAAATTGTGGAAAGCAGTTTCATCTTTTCTCTTGTTTTCAGATATAATAGTGATACAGCTATATAATCAATTTATCCATGAATATATTTTCCCTAGGTTATGACTTTGTTTAAAAACTAACTTAAGAACTAAATTTATTAATGCTTTCAAAACAGAAAAAAAATGATTAGTAAACATGTTCTCATTTTAACAAATTATCCCTTAAGCATAATACTTTGGAAAAATCCTCAGAGGATACATTCAGTTTTATAATTTGTGTGTGTAGTTCTTAATTATAGACCAAATTTCTAAAATTGAATATTACTTGCCCATTGTTGTTATTGAAATCTGGTGGTTCTGGTAATGGCTTTCAGACTTCACATTTCCACTCAAGCTATTTAAGCTCAGATTCAAGAGATCCTCTACCTACCTCAATTTCATGAGAACATAACACCTTATATAGTCATTCATGTAAGCCTTCAATGCTGAGCAAGTGGATGACTAAACTATGGTTGAATTTTTCTAATAATGGAGAATTAATTATCTTCTGAGGCAACCTAGAACATCTTTGAAGATATCTGCCTATTATTATTATTATTATTATTATTTCGCTTTTTAAAAAAATTAATTTATCGGGGTAGCATTGGTTAATAACATTATATAAATTGACATAAAATTTTTCTCATTTTGTTGTTAGTCATTCATTGGTCCTAATTCTATCTCTTGAAATCAAAGGAAAAATATCATAGCCATTCTCAGTTCCATATGAAGACTTTTGAAATATTATTCCTATACCTACCCCAAATATGTTTCTCTTCAGTTTTTCCTATTCTTCCTCATATGACTTGCTTTTCCTTCCTTGTGGATAGTCTCTGAATGAACTCCACTTGTATGTGCCTATATTAGTTTTCTGTTGCTGCCCTAACAAGTTATCACTAAGTGCTTACAAAAACACAAATTTATTATCTTAAAATTCTATAGTTCAGAAGTCTGAAATGGGTTTCAATGGGCTAAAATCAAGGTGCAGCAATGCTATGTTACTTTCTGGATACAGTAGGGAAACACTGGTTTTCTTGCCCTTTCCAAGTTTCAAAGGCCACCTGCAAACATTCCTTTACTTCTGGCTTTCCTCCTTTATCTCCAAAGCCAGCAATAGTGGATTGAGTTCTTCTGGAAAGAAAAACATTATCAGCTAGTCTGAAATCCATTTTTTTCTAGCCTGAGGACTCCTGAACAGAGAGAAAACAAGACATGAAGAGAAGTAAATAAGCTGGTTAAATCTTATCAACACTGTAATTGGACCTGTTGATAGTATTTACTTAAAAATTATCTTTATCTGTAGGATACTTTTAGCAGGATACTTACCTGGTTTGTTAAGACTGTTACAGTAAATTTATGGATTCCTGGGGTATGACCCTCTGGAAAATATCAACTTTGTAGTTATCTGAGACAAAAATGGAAAGTTTGCATGTTTGAAGCAGCTATTTACCTTTGTGTAATGATAAATCACACACACACACACACACACGCACACACACACTTCTCTTAAACACCTCAGGTGTTACTTTTGGGCTAGGAACCTCTTGGATCTTGGCAAAAATGAAAGGAAGGACTAGAGAACCATGCTGAGGATCACAGACCTATGTTTGCTCTTTTGATTATATGTATCCTTGGAATTATTAGTAAAGTTTGATACTGGGTAAAATCTCTGATTCTTTTCAGTTCGACAGCCTGACAATTGTGTTATCTTGGATATTTAGGCCAAAGGAAGGATTTTTAAGAGTGGAATTTTAGATATTAACATTCCTTCTTAGAATCATGACAAGTGTGTAATCCAATTGACTCATCTTTTCTGCATACTTGAAACTTATTTCCAGTCCTTAATAGAGCAAAGAAATATTTCTGGGTGTTACTGAATATTACAATGCCAAGATAAGAAGTAAATAGAAGGAGAATAAAGGGAAATAAGATGAGAGTGAAGAACATAATAAAATAGAAAAGGAAGAGAATGAAGAAGAAGAAATAAAAAATAATAAAAAGAGTTGCCAATGTTGGGAAATAGTAGGGCCTTCTCAGGAATTGCCAAAGATGCTATTTGACTCCAGCTCGTAGGCTGCACATTACTGACTTAGAGCAGAGGTATCAAATGCCAACACACCAAGCTTGTCATGAACCATTAACTTGAAGCCAATTAATGTAAGAAAAATAGGTTACTTAGGAGAAAGCATGAACTTATTTCAAAAGTTGGAAAATAAACTTCAATAAAATAATGTGAGTAAAGATGAATACAAATGAATATTACATTTAGTCCTGATCACCAAACATGTGGATGGACAAAAATGGATCTAAGGAGAATAATCAGAAAATTCATTCTTATGTCAGATGAAGACAGATAGATATTTAATTGTTTTTCAATTACAGTTGATGTTCAATATTATTTCATATTGGTTTCAGGTGTATAGTATATTGGTTAGACACTTACATAATTTATGCAGTGATCCCCCCAATTAGTCTAGTACACACCTGGCACTACACATAGTTGTTTCAACATTATTGACTATATTCTCAGTGTTGTACTTTAAATCCCCTGACTGTTTTGAAACTACCAACTTGTATTTCTTAATTCCTTCACCTTTTTCACCCAACTCTCCTTCCCCTCCAGCAACCAACAGTTCTGTTCTTTGTATCTATGAGTCTATTTCTGTTTTGATTGTTGGTTTATTTTGTTCTTTAGATTCCACATATAAATGAGATCATACAGTATTTGTCTTTCTTAGCCTGACTTACTTAACTTAGCACAATGCCCTCTAGGTCCATCCATGTTGTTGCAGATTAACAATTCATTCTTTTTTTATGGTCAAGTAATATTCCATTGTACGTATGTATATATGTACCACATCTTTTTTTATCAAATTATCTATTAATGGGCACTTGTGTTGCTTCCATATCTTGTATAATATATTGTATAATACATAGTGCTGCGGTGAGCACAGGGGTGCATATATCTTTTTGAATTAATGTTTTGGATCTCTTTGGGTAAAAACCCAGAAGTGGAATTGCTAGGTCATACAGTAGTTCTATTTTTAATTTTTTGAGGAACCTCCAAACTATTTTCCATAGTGGCTGTAGCAATTTGCAATCCCACCAACAGTGCAAAAGGGTTCCCTTTTCTCCACATCCTCACCAACACTTGTTCGTTGATTTATTGATGATGGCCATTCTGACAGGTGTGAAGTGATATCTCATGGTGGTTTTTGTTTGTTTGTTTGTTTGTTTTTCCATTGTGGTTTTCATTTGTATTTCTCTGATGAGTAGTGATGTTGAGCATATTTTCATATGTCTATTGGCCATCTGTATGTGGTCTTTGGAGAAATGTCTATTCAGGTCATCTATCTAACTTCTAATTAGATTATTTGTTTTTTTGGTGTTGCATTGTATGAGTTCTTTATAAATTTTGGATATTAACCCCTCATCAGATATATCATTGGTGAATATCTTTTCCCATTCTGTAGGGTGTCTTTCTGTTTGTTGATGGTTTTCTTTGTGTGCAAAAACTTTTTAGTTTGATGTTGTCCTCTTTTTTTCTTTTTTTTCTTGTTTTCTTTTGTTTTCCTTGCCTGAAGAGATAGGTCAGAAAAAAATACCACTAAGATCAATGTCAGAGAGTTTACTACTTATGTTTTCTTCTAGGAGTTTTATGGTTTTGGGTCTTATATTTAAGTCTTTCATCCATTTTGAGTTTATTCTTGCATACAGTGTAAGAAAGTGGTCCAGTTTCATTTTTTTGCATGTATTTGTCCAGTTTTCCCAATGCCATTTATTGGATAGACTGTCTTTTCCCACTGTATATCCTCGCTTTCTTTATCATAGTTTAAATGACCATATAGTGTGGGTTTATTTCTGGCTCTCTATTCTTCTCCTTCTCCTTCTCCTTCTCCTTCTTCATTTTTAATTAAAGTTTATTGGGGTGACAATTGTTAGTAAAGTTATGTAGGTTTCAGGTTTATGATTCTGTATTACATCATCTATAAATCCCATTGTGCATTCACCAACCCAGAGTCAGTTCTCCTTCCGTCACCATATATTTGATTCTTTTTACCCTCTGACTCTCTATTCTGTTCCATTGATCTATATGTTTTTCAATATTAAAAGATAGCCTTGCTGGATAGAGTAATTTTGGTTGTAGGTCCTTGCTTTTCATCACTTTGAATATTTTGTGCCAATCCCTTCTGGCTCTCCAAGTTTCTGTTAAGAAATCAGCTGACAGTCTTATGGCAGCTCCCTTGTAAGTAAATAGTTGCCTTTCTCTTGCTGCTTTTAGGATTCTCACTTTGTCTCTAACCTTTGCCATTTTAATTATGATGTGTCGTGGTGTGTCTCCTCTTTGGGACTCTCTGTGCTTCCTGGGCTTATATGTCTATTTCTTTCACCGGGTTATGAAAGTTTTCCATCATTATTTCTTCAAATAAGTTCTCAATCCTTCGCTTTCTCTCTTCTCCTTCTGTCACCCCTATTATGTGAATGTTGTTACACTTGTTGTTGTCCAGGGGTTTCTTAAAATATCCTCATTTTTTTTAAAAATCATTTTTCTTTTGCTGTTCCAATTGAGCATTTTCTGTTATCCTGTCTTCCAAATTGCTGATTTGATCCTCTGCTTCATTTAGTCTGCTGGTGATTCTTTTTAGGGCATTCTTTATTTCGGTTATCGTATTCTTCACTTCTGCCTGGTTCTTTCTTTATGATTTCTATTTCCTTTTTTATGGTTGATATATCGTTGTTGAAGTTCTCTAAGTTTTTTGAGCATTCTTATAACCATTTGTTTAAAATCTATATCAGATAGGTTACCTGCCTCCATTTTGTTTAGATCTTTTTCTGGAGTTTTCTCCTGTTCTCTCATTTGGGACGTTTTTTCCCTCTCATTTTGTCTTCCTCTCCGTGTTTGTTTCTGTGTGTTAGGTAGATCTGCTACATCTCACAGTCTTTGCCAGGTGGCTTTATGTAGTAGGTGCTTTGTGGGGCCCAGTAGCACAGTCTCCCTGGTCACCTGTGCCAGGTGCTCCAGAAGTGTCCCTTGTCTGGGTTGTGTGTGCCCTCCTGTTATAGTTGAGCCTTGATTGCTTTTGGCCCATCAGTGGGTGGGATTGACCCTTAGGCTGACTGGCTATAGGGTTTGGCTACATCCATAGTTCTTGGGCTGATGTATGCAGGCCTTACCCTACAGAGATGTATTTGCCTCACTGGGCTCTGGTGCCTTTTGAGACTACCCTTTGTGTGTGCTGGTTGTGGGGCTAATTGGAGGGTACTTTGTTGTGGTCTGATGTTAACTTTCAGGTATGTTTGTGCTGGGGCCTCTTGGGAGGGGTTGCAGGGCAGGCATAGGTCAGCCATTGCCTGTGATCAGTGGGGTACTACCTGGTAAGAGCTACAAGGTGATCCATGTTTGGTCACTGACTTTGTTGGACCTAGAGGCATATGGGGGAGGCCACTCTGTGAAGCAAGGTTGGATGCCACCAGTACTGGGCCTGCTGTAGCTCCACAAAAAACTCAGAGCATTCTGAGGCCTGCTGTTGCCTGCCTTCTCCCATGATGCTCAGCTGCTGATAAAGCTTCATGTGGCAAGTGAGATAGGTGAGGCAGGGTCTCAGGGAGTTATCAGGATGGGATTAATGGTATTCACTAGGCTAACGGAGATTCTGGTTTGGTGCTGGTGCTGAGTCTGGAGCTACTTAGCAAAAGTTTCAGAGCACATCGATGCCAGACACCACCTGCCCTGGGCCCACAGCCACCTGAAAATTGTCCAAGAAAGAGAGCAGTGTGGGCAGGGCTGGCTGCTACCTGAGAAAGTGCTTCCAGCATTGCATGAGTTGTGTGGTGTGGGGTCCCTGGGAGTTACCAAGCACAGCTCAGCAGGGCAATTTATTTTCAGATTTGGCCATGTGGGGGAGGGCTCAACACAGGAAAGATGGTGCTTGCCTGCCAGCTGCATAGGAGAATTCTACACAAGGAAAATGGTGTCTGTCCCTGCAGTCCTCACTCTGCAACCATACAACTTGGTCTCTCCCTGTATGTCTCTAATGTCTCCCTGGTCACTGTCTCTCCGCTCGATCCCAGCTTGAGTGCCTGTGAGCAAATCAGTCTGTGTGTGGGCCCTCTAAGAGGACATTTGGATTTCCCATAGCCGTTGGTCCCACCTGGATGGTTGGAATCCCCACTGTTTTTTACAGCCAGACATGGAAGCTCCTCTCCCCAGCACCAGTACTCCAGGCTGGGAAGCCCAGTGCAGGACTGGAATCCCTTGCTCTTCCAGAGAGAACCTATGCAGCCAAGATATCCCTCCCAATTCTCAATTGCCACACTGAGGTTAGAGGCCAGCTCATTCTGCCTCTCCATCCCTCCTACCAGTCTCAATGTGGCTTCTTCTTTATATCCTTAGTTATAAAACTTCTGTTCAGCTAGACTTAAGATGGTTCTCCAGGTTGATTATTCTATAATTTAGTTGTATTTCCAATGTGGTCACTGGTAGAGCCAAGCACAACATTTGTCTACTCCACCATTTGACTCCTTCCCAGGGTGGATATTTTAGAGATGAATCAGGGTGAAAATACATAAATGATTTTTGTTAGGAAGAAAACTTGTACTGTGAATACAATCAAAATATAGATTGCATTGTTTATATCAGTAAAGTTTATAATACACACACACACACACACACACACACACAATGGTGAAGAGTTCAGGGAGACAGATTCTGTTTTCAGATGAGAAAAAAATATTTGACAAAAAATAACATAGAAGAATTGAATGGGATATCTCAGAGGGGATGATTTCCTTGACATTTTATGACTTTTAGAAGAGATGCTATAGACTAAGTATCAGAAGAATGGCTGAATATGATACATGCTTTTTGTATCTATTATTATTATCTATTATTTCATTGCACAAAAATGGAAGTCTTATGTTCTCTGATGGCTTTCACTTCACTCAGCATAATATTTGCAGCTCTCGCCATAGCTAACATAGCCCTGTAACATCGGACATCATGTTATTCTTTGACTTCATTTCTTGCCAATCCCTTTCATTCACTCTGATCCTATCATATAAGACTTATTATAAATTGTTGAATATGATTGCTTTTTTGCTTTTCGTTCCTTTTTCCTGGAACATTATTCCCTCAGCTATCCATATCCACATGGCTCACTTCTCCACTTTATTCGGGTCTATGCTTTAATGTCACTATCAGAAAGGTTTCCATGACCATGCTATCTAAAATAGCACCTCACTCTCTATCATTTTTTTTCTGGTTTATGTGTATTTGTGGAAATTATCACCACCTTACATCAATATTTGTTTACTTATTGTCTGCCTCCCCCACCTAGAATATAAGCTCTATAAGAGCAGGGACTATGATTTGATTACTGTTACATCTTTAGAGCTTAGAATAATAACCTGATACACACTATCAGGTCAATAAAGCTATCCAAACATGTCTGGTATTCTCAAAAGAGTATATAAGGATAATTTGAATATTCTAATACTTCTTGATAAAAAATGTGTTAGTGTGTATGTGTGTGTGTGTGTGTGTGTGTGTGAACAAACGTACATGCACACATGCATTGCACATACTGTGTTTCCCCAAAAATAAGACCTGACTGGAAAATAAGCCCTAGCATGATTTTTCAGGATGACATCCCCTGAATATAAGCCCTAATGCACCTTTTGGAGCAAAAATTAATATAAGACCCAGTCTTATTTTGGGGGGAACATGGTATGTATGTTTAAACCTCCATTGTCCACTTCACATTTGGGAGACATGTAAAGAACATGGCTATAGACAGAACTGAGTTTAGTGGCACAGATACCAATGTTCTTCTTCAGAAGCTTGCATGTGGGATATTATCTCATGGCAAAAAGACTTATAGATACTTTAAGTGAATATAATTTATCCCATGCTCATTTCAGGAAATGAAATAGAACACAAATGTTAGTGATGGGTTTGAGTGATTCATGTAAAGATTTACTGGAAGGATTTCCATTGGTGTAACTTTCTAAGTCTCAAAGCTTAGGCTAGAACTAAACATAGCTCAAAGCCTCATTATACCTCACACTACTCATAGTGTAGCTCAGTTTTGTCTTGCATATCCTTCCACTACTTGGAAAATGATGAAGTGTACCTGCTACTACAAGTTCCCAGTATATAGATGGGGAAATAAAGGCTAAGTGGCTTGCCCAGCTTCAAATATCAAGTTCAATTAGAGCTTGGTTACCATATTCCATTACTTGCAGACTTTTCATGTACAATTCTGAACTCCAGAAATTATAGAAACTTGAATATATTTTGAGGTGTTTCCATATGAATGCATTCCCTTCAACTTGTTACATATGCAAACTAGTAGCTTCATAATCTGAAAACCCTGGAGATCAAGTTTCAGAACAAGCTGTTATCACTTTGATAGCATCTGGAGACTCAGTGTTCGTCAGCCTTCTCTGAGAACATCTGCTTTTCCAGACAGCCTAAAGAATACAAAGGCAATAGGCCCTCACTCCAGAACTCTATCAAAATAACTCACTTTCAAAAAAGATGCCTGAAAATCTGTGGGGTGGAATTACAGGTAGAATATAGCATATTAGAGCTTAAAGCAGCTTAGAGTCTATGTAGTTCATTCCCTTCACTTCATAGATAAACAATGGAGGCCTCAGAGTAAAAATGACTCGTCTAAATTAAGAGAGATTTTGCTGCAAAATGCAGCCCTCAACCATTTCCCTCTTGATCATAGTAAAATCACGACAAGGGCACAAGGAAGAAATAAAACTATCTTAGTTCACAGATGACATGATTGTCAATGTATAAAATCTGAAAAAATCAACAAAATATCTCCGGAAACTAGTAAGTGATTATAACAATGTTGCAGGATACAAGGTTAATATACAGAAGTCAATTGCTTTTTTGTATGCCAGCAACAAACAAACGGAATTTGAAATTAAAAACACACCATTTACATTAATACCTGAAAAAAAATAAGAAATATTTAGGAATAAATCTAACAAAATGTTTACACAGTCTATATGAGGACAATTACAAAACTCTGATGAGATAAATCAAAGAACTAAATAAATGGAGAGATATTTCATGTTTATGTATAGGAAGACTCAATATTATCAAATGTGAACTTTTCCCAATTAGACCTATAGACTCAACACAATCCCAATAAAAAATTCAGTAAGTCATTGATAGATATCAATAAATTGATTCTAAAGTTTATACAGAGAGGGAAAAGACCCAGAATAGCCAACACAATGTTTAAGGAGAACAAAGTCAAAAGACTAACACTATCCAACTTCAAGACTTACAGTAATCAAGACAGTGTGGTATTGCTGAAACAATAGACAAATAGATTGATGGCACAGAATAGAGTCCAGAAATAAACCCATATAAATATAATCAATTGATCTTTGATAAATGAGCAAAGGCAATACAATAAAGCAAAGCTAGTGTTTTCAACAAATGATGCTGACATAATTAGGCATCCATATGCAAAATAAAAAATGAATATAGACGCATACCTTTTATCCTTTATGAAAAAATAAACACAAAATGGATCGTAGACCTAAATGTAAAATCCTAAAGTATAATATAGGAGAATATCTAGATGTGTGAGGTGTGTGTATGGTAATAAATTTTTAGACATAACACCAAATGCATAATTTGTACAAGGAAAAATTATTAAGTTGGACTTTATTAAAATTAAAAACTTCTGTCAATGAATTATTCTGTCAAAAGCAATGAGAAGACAGGTTTCTGTTAAGAAAATGAGAAGATAAGCCACAGACTGGGAGAAAATTTTTGGAAAAGTCATATTTGGTAAAGGAATCTTATCCAAAATATACAAAGTCTTAAAACTCAACAATAAGAAAACAAACAATCCGATTAAAAAATAAACACACATCACCAAAGAAGATATACAGATAGAAAATAAGCACATGAAAAGATGCTGAGCATCATATGTCATTAGAGTATTACAAATTAAAACAACTATGTGATACCACTACACATCTACTAGAATGACCAAAATTCAGAACACTGAAAACAAACATCAAATGCTGACAATGAAGCAGAGCAAACTGAATTCTTATTATGTTGCTGGTAGGAATTCAAATAATAAAACCACTTTGAAAGACAAATCTAAATATACTTTTACAAAACTAAATATACTTTTATTATATGATTCTACAATTGCACTCCTTAATATTTGCTCAAATGAGTTAAAAATGTATGCGTCCTCAAAACCTGCATATAGATATTTATAGCAGCTTTATTCATAATTGCCAAAACTTGGAGACAACCAAAATGTCCTTCAATAGGTGAATGGATAAATAAACCATGATTCATTCATGCAATGGAATATTATTCAAAGCTAAAAAGAAATAAGTTATGAAGCCACGAAAATACATGGAGAAATCTTAAATGAATATTACTAAGTGAAAGAAGTCAATCTGAAAAGGGTACATACTGTATGATTCCAACTGTATGACATTCTGGGAAAATCAAAACTATGGCGACAGTAAAAGGATCATTGGTTGCCAGGAGTTATGGGGGAAGGAGGAATGGACAGGCCAAGCACAGAGGATTTTTAGGAGACAGTGAAGCTATTCTGTATGATACTATAATGATGGATACGTGTCATTATAAATTTGTCCAAACTCACAAAATGTACATTAAGAGTGAACCCTAATACAAACTATAGACTTTAAGTGATAATGATGTCTCAGTGTAGGTTCACTGATTGTAACAAATATGCCACACTGGTAAGGGATGTTGATATGGGGTCGGCTGTGTACATATGTGAGGGCAGGGAGTATATGGGAAATCTCTATGCGTTCTGTATCATTTTTCTGTGAATCTAAAACTGCTTTAAAAATAAAGTTTATTTAAAAAACTGTAAAAAGGAAGATAAATATTTTAATGGGTTGCATTATTCTGAAAATAGTAATAAAATTTGACAAGGAAAACAAAAAAGGCTTAAGAACCAGAAGGGAGGACATATTACATATCTGCTATGATACATTTTTATACCTGAAAAATTCCAAGAGATACAACTAGACTTTTAAAATTAGTGTAGGTTTGAATATGTCTGAATAGCTTGTAGAGTGAGTGTTTTTTTTTTTTCCTTTTATGTTTTCTTTCACAAGTTGTTTTGGCTAATTGTTTGTGTGTTTGTTTGTTTTTTCCAAATGAGCATTTTCAAATGAAGTCAATTTGTCTAATTAAAACAAAAATGTTATTTTTATTGACAAATGGTTAAATTCACAAATAATCCTAAAAATAAAGTAATAATGATATTGAAATTTCTATTATTTGTATATGTATCAAATTTCAGCATCTCTAGGAATCTACTGATAACATTTTCAGTCATATCATAAAACAATGCACAGTTGGTGACTTGGATTTAGAAAATACATAAATGTAGGAAAAAAAACAGTCAAAGTATAGATCTGGACAATCATGAATTCTAGTGATCAAGCAGCCTGTTGGTTTGGATTCAGATCACCTCAGTCACTTGCTACCCATGTGAATGGGGTTGACATTCATCCTCTAAGTTTAATACTCAGAAACCCTGAGTCTAAAAAAGAGGAAAAATGGTATCTACTTCTTAGGATTGCTTTGAGGATTAGAAAAGATAAAACCCAGTGCCCAGAATACAGTATTCCCTCAACAAATAGTAGTTGAAAAGGAGGAAGAAAGAAAGGGAGGAGAGTAATGAAATTATAAATAAATAAATTGAATGAATGAGAGAGAGAGAGAGAGAGAGAGAGAGAGAGAGAGAGAGAAAGAAAAAGAAACTGGTCTTCTTGCATCATCTCTTCCCAGTCCAGTCTATCCTCTGTAATACCATCTCTTTGAGATGGTGATTTCATTTCCTTTGGATCTGTACTCAGAACTGGAGTTGTTAGATCATAAAATGGTTCTATTTTTAGTTTTTTAATGAACCTCCATACTGTTTACCATCATGGCGGCACCAGTTTACATTCCCACCAACAAAGCACAAGGGTTCCCTTTTCACCACATCTTCACCAACACTTATTATCTCTTGTATTTTTGATGATAACCATTCTAACTGGTGTGAGGTGATGATATCTCATTGTGGTTTTGATTTTCATTTCTCTAATGATTAGTGATATTGACCACCTTCTCATGACCCTATTGGTCATTTGTATCTCTTCTTTGGAGAAATGGCTATTCACATTGTTTCCCATCTTAAATTGGATTATTTAGGGGGGACGGGGGGTTGCTATTGAGTTGTGTGAGTTCTTTATATGTTTTGGCTATTAACTCCTTATCAGACAAATGGTTTGTAAATATTTTCTCCCATTCCATAGGTAGCCTTTTTGTTTTGTTGATTATTTCCTTTGCTGTGCAGAAATTTTTAGTTTATGTTGTTTACTTATTTATTTTTGCTGTTTTCAGTTGTGCCTTTAGTGTCACATAAAAAAAAAAAAAAAAAATCATTGCCAAGACCAATGTCAAGGAGATTTTCCCCTATCTTTTCTTTTAGGAGTTTTAAAATATCACATCTAACATTTAAGTCTTTAATCCATTTTGAGTTGATTTTTGTATATGGTGTGGGATAAGAATCCCATTTCATCGTTGCTGCACCACCAGGTCTGAGACATCTGAGTCCACGTCTTTCCTGTGGTGCTGTGAGCCCTCCTCAGGGCACCAGCAGGGAAACAGGTGGCTCAAATCCCTCCCCAACTCATATTGTACCAGATCCAAGGCAGTTCTTCCAAATGAAGTCCAAGGTGGCAGAAGCATTTATATATCGCTCTATGGATAAAGAAATTAGAATTTACACCAGGTAGATATTTTCAGATTTGTGATCAATGAGATGTCATAAAAACATTTTGACATCATGGAGCAAGTACTTTTGTTTCTAAAAAAAAATTAGGTTTCTTGTGTTGGAGAAATGTCCCTAAAAGGGCCAGATCAAGACATAATAATTTTTAAGAGGAGAAGAAATTAGAGTATGGGGTTTAGAAAATGTAAATCCCTTAGCAAAGTGCATTACAGAAAACAGAAGTCTTTTTATTCAAAGAGGCATTTCCTGACCTAGCCCTGCTGAGCTAGGAGTCCTGTTCTGTGCTTCCACAACACCTGTGCTTGCTTCCTCTATAGAGCTTGCTGCTTTGCATTGTAATTAATTTTATATGTCCATGGTTTCTGGTTTCTACTATCAGAGGCTTACTGAGAAGTGGACCAAATACATAACAAATACTCAAGATCTGCTGAACTAAGCAGAACAGCACCTACTGGATTGGTATTCTGATTTATATTCCTAAAGTGTCTTGCTACAAAAGAAACTGTGTGAAGGCCTTAGAATTAGGGGACCTACTGGTGTAAAACCCAGCTTAAGGACCAGAGAAGATGAGATGAAATGACCCAGCTCAAGCAGTGAGACAGGAAAAAAGGGGACAAATTCCTTTTTTTTTTAATCTGCTTTGTTCCATTCAGGCCTTCACCTGATTGGATAATGGCTACCCACACTGAGAAAGAAAATTTATTTTACTGAGTCCACCAATTAAAATGCTAATCTTATCTGGAAACCTCCTCACAGACACACACAAGAATAATGTTTAATCTGGGCACTCCATGCCCAATCAAATTGACGTGTAAAATTAGTCATAACAAATGCCCTCAAATCACACCACTTGGTCAGTTCCCTACACCACCTCTCATAATATTGAACAGGATGTGAGAGACAATATGTCAGAATGGACACTGTCACAGTAAGTATAATCAGATCAATTTGCAGGAATTCTACCTCTGCGACATATTTAAGCTTAACATCTTAGGGAAATGTGTACCCCTCAAACCACAAATCAGTCTTCTGTAAGTTGGGTATATATAATAATGCAATAATATAGTACCACAGGATGATAATAGTTATCACTGTGAGGATAAAATGGGAGAAGTATATAAATCATATGGAAGTGTTAGCAATACCATTTGACTAAAAGTAAATGATTTGTTCTCTTTTAAAATTGTTCTTTAAAATTTTTCTCAAAGTCTGGAGGTAAGTTGTCCAGCCCTGTGTAGCAGCAACTCAGTAGCACCAGAAGCTTCCTTTTTTTTTTTTTTCACTTGTTGCTACATCCTCATAATATGGCTAACCCACTTCTGACACTGTGTCTACACTTCCTGGAAAGAAAGAAGGGAAAGGGAGAAAAGGAAAAAAGGAAATAGGAAGTGAAAGGGAGGGAGGGAAAGAAGAAGATTCAGGCTAGCTGTTGGTCCCCTGTAAAGAGCTTTTATAAAAGTACCTCCCAGGGATGTGTACCTACATTTTACTAACCATGGCTGTGTTACATGAGCGCTTCTTGTTTCAGAGACTAGCTTTTTGCTTTTGTATACATTGCCATTTTCCTCCGCTTTTAAGATGACACATTGCCATCCTGAATAAGATTAAAATTCAGTTACTAAAGGAGAACACTTATTGAGAGGACTACTAGCATTAGTTGCTTCTGCCACAGGGATAAGAGCTTCCAAATTCTCACAACAAAGATGTGTTTTTCATTTTACAAAAGAGAAAGAAAAATGTAGAGGGAGAGAATTTTTTTCCCTTAAAAATATAAATATTCCAGGCAATTATGTACATTTGTGAATCACTCTAATTTCAGCTTCAGTGTTCTGTTGAGTAGCAGGACCATCTATGTTTCTCTTGATTCCCTTCCCCAATAAAACATCTGGCTACATACTAGAATTTTCATTAATGGAGCACAGTGAGCTTCAACATAATTCATCTCTAAGTCTTTTTCTGGCAAGTCATTGTATAAAACAATCTTCTCCTTAATATGAATCTGATACTGTTTTTCTGGCATGAAAATTACATTCATCTGGTATGATGAAGGTTTATATTTGAGTAGAGGGACATTTTGCCAACAAGTTGAGGAGAGAAAGAGGGAGAGAATTGATGTTATATTGTTATAGGGTGATATATTATTATTTTCAAAGCTCTGTGGAGAGAGACTCAACCTTGTCAGCCCTGATTTATGTTTGTTCATTCTGTGATTCAATAGGAAGGTCAGGTGAGCTTTACTGAAATGTTTTGTTATATATTTTTCTACTGAGTGCAATGAAAAGCATCCTACAACCCCAACCTTACTCCCCATTTCCACTGTTAAGAGTTAAGCTCTTATTGAATGGATGCTGCATACAATTATGACTTAAAAGTCATAATACACACACACACACACACACACACACACACACACACACACATATATATTTATCTGAACTCAAAATGACTTTGAACAAGCTGAGGGATCCTTGAGATCAGATTATTAATGGAGAGATTAGGGCATATGTTTGAAAATTTTAAACATTTGTAGGACAGTTAAAATTTGAGCAAAATCTCAAAATATTTTACTATTTATGAAGGTTTTTCTACAAATACATGAATCACAAAATCTCCTATTTAAAAGCAAATATATAGGTATATCTTATTTGAGAACATAAAAATAAGATCTGAAATGTAACTGGATTACTTAAGTGTTATTTTGGCTTGTAAAGTTTTGGAACAGTAAGTGAAACACACATGTAATTACATTTTTTAAAAAGTCCATGAATAGTCTTTAATACATATGAAAAGAGAGTATATGATAAAAATGATATTTCAAAATAATGAGAAAAAAAGATGGCATTGTTTAAAAAAATAGTGTTGGAATGAAAGTTTAGCAGTAAGGAAATAATAAAGGTAGATATGTAATCTATTCTTTACACAAAAGGTAGTTCCATGGGTCATTTGTTTGATAATGTTCAAGGTCTTCTTAATCGGGACATATAACCATAAAGAGTAAAATTAATTAATGTGATGACATAAAAATCCTGGTTTGGGTATGTGTGTGTCTATATTACATTCTCTTACTCTGAGGCTTGTCTTTTTACTCCCTTTGTTTTTGATGAACAAGAGTTGCTAATTTTAGTAAAGTTAAACTCTTAAATTAGTGCTTTATGTCCAGATCTGACATGTACTATTTAAGACCTTTGGCCTACCTCAAGGCCATGAGAATAATGTTCTTTGTTACTTTGTAGAAACTTATTATTTTATCTTTTACGCTTAGAACTGTGATCTGCCTTGAATGAGAGTTAAGTGTCAAGATTATTTCCATGATTAGCCAATTGATCTAATATATTTTATTGATAAAATTATTTTTTGTCCATCACACTTCAATGTCACATTGTCACAAATTAAATGACAGTGTGTATGTGGGTCTGTTCTAGGCTTTTCATTCATTCTAGTCCCATAATCAGTTTAAATAGAACTGCACCAAGACCATACTGTAACTTGCTTGTTGTTCTAGCTAGGAATTCCAGTATAACACTGACTAGAAATGCTGATAGCATGTCTTGTTTCATTCTTGACCTCAATAGAGAAGTTTCAATATTTCATAATTAAACATGTCTTTTTAATTGATATTTTTAATCAGATTAGGGAAGTCTTCAAGATTTGGTCTTCTTTAAAATTGTTTTAGATGTTTTGGACCATTGCATTTTCATATACAGTTTAGAATTAGCTTATTAATTTCCACTAAAAATCGTATTAAGAAGTGGATGTAATTAGATTGAATCTATAAGTCAAGTAAAGGAGAATTCAGATCTTTATCATATTGAGTCTTCTTATTCATGAATGTGATATGTCCCTTCATTTATTTGTTTTAAAATTTCTCTTAATTATATTAGTTTTTAGTTTTATGTTAAGGAGTCTGGCATATCTTTAATTATATTTATTTCTAAGTAGTTTGTTTTTTTACATAGTATTCCAAATATTTGTACAATTCTCCAGTGAAGCAGTCTAGGCCTTGAGTTTTCTATGGGGGTAATTGCAGGGTTATTAACAGACTTTAGATAATTCAGATTTCCACTTTGTTTTTCCATTATATTTGATAAGTTTTCATTTTATAGGCAGTTTTTGATATATATACATTTACAAATTTATCTTTTTGATATTCATAACATTTCTTGTATTTATGGTATAATGTCTTTGTCAGATTTGGGAAGTTCTAGATCACCACATCTTTTTATTTTATTGGTTCAGGTGTACAAAACAACATAGTGATTTGACATTCATATACTTCACAAAGTGATTACCTCCATAAGTCTATTACTCATCTGACATTGTACATAGTTATTACAATATTATTGACTATATTCCCTAGTTGTACTTTATATTGTGTGACTATATTGTTTAATAATAGTTGACATTCAACATTATTTTATATTAGTTACAGGTGTACGGCATAGTGGTTAGACATTTATATAATTTGTGAAGCGATCCTCTCGATAAGTCTAGTACCCACCTGGCACTATACATAGCTTTTACAATATTATTGACTATATTCACCATGCTGTACTTTACATTCCCATGACTATTTTGTGACTACCAATTTATACTTTTTAATCCCTTCACCTTTGTCACCCAGTCCCCCACCCCCTCCCATCTAGTAAGCATCGGTTTGTTCTCTGTATCTGAGTCTATTTTTGTTTTGTTCATTTATTCCGTTCTTTAGATTCCACATATAAGTGAGCTCATATCTTTTTATACTGCACCTATACCTTTCTCTTTCTCCTTCCTTCTATGATTCTACCTACATGCATGTTTTATGCACATCGTATATGTTTTATATACCAATTCTATATTTAACATACATTTTTCTTTTTATTCTTCAGTCTGGCTATTTAATATTGACCTACGTTTTATTTTACTCTTTTTCTTATCTAGTATGCATTTTTAATTTTAAGTTATCATATGTCAGTTTTAGAATAGATTCCATCTTATAGACTATTTTCTTATCAGTTATGTGTTACCCTTCTAAAGTCTTATTGAATCCCCCCGTGTGTCCAACAAGACTTCTCCAGTCTGGCTGGTAATAGTTCAGAAGATTGTCAGGTCAGCTTGAATCCTGGAATATGTTTGGCTCATAGCTCTCCAGTAGTTTGCTTTCCTTGGTGTCATTATTTACTTCATGGAGATTTCCCCTAGAAAAATAGAGATTGGCATTCAACAAAAGGCATCTTTTACAGATTTCTAGAGCTCTTTCTCTGCTTAGCTGCTTTCTCTCTGGCAACCTGAACTACAAATTCCAGCCCTTCAGCCTCCCTGAATTCAAAATCTGTCTCTTTTATTCAATGATACCACTGAGTTCTGACTTCCCCTCTCTTCATGACAAATCAGAGATTGGGTTCAGGAAAAAAGGCAGGGCTATAGTAAGGCTTATTTTATTAATTAACTAATTTTTCTTTGTTTTCATTACTTTTCAAACCATAGGCCTTTGCTGCTGTTATTAAGTGTCTGAAAAGATAGTTTCTCTAACTTTCAAGTTGTTTAATAGGAAGGACTATACTGTAGCAGTTACCTCTTCATGAGCAGAAATCACTTGTCTATATTATTATCTTGGTTTTCAGGCATTTGTTTCTGTCTCCAGCCGCACCTGTTAACATATTATTCACTACTAGTCATTGTGTACAAAAAAAATTGTGGCGTCTCTGGGTGGTGTTTTCTTCCTCTAGAAAGCATTTAGTTGCCTTCTGGTCACTAAAGTAGAGGAAATTACAGCCTATATTTCCACTAATTGTAAAATCAATTTATTATCTCTATAAAATAGAACATAGTAAAACTGTTATATAAGGTAGCATGTATGTGCTGATATGTAAAAATATCTATGATGTATCATATTCATTTGTTAGGGCTACCATAACAAAGTACCACAGACTGAGTGGTACAGAAACTTAATTTCTCACAATTCTGGAGGTTGGAATTTCAAGATCAAGGTGTTGGTAGGATTAGCTCCTTCTGACGGTCTTTCTCCGTGGCTTGTAGATGGCCTTCTTATTCTAGTGTCTCTGTCACATGGTCTTCCCTCTATGCTTGACTGTGACCTAATCGCTCTCTTTTCTTTAAGGACACCAGTCATATTAGATTATGGCCCACCATAACAGCCTTATTTTTACCTTAATTACCTCTTTAAAGACCTATTTCAAAATACAGTCACATTCTGAGATACTGAGTGTTAGGACTTCAACTTATGAATTTTGAAGAGACATAATTCAGCCCCTAACAAATATTATAATGTAAATAAGGCAAGGTATGAACAGTATGTGAAATAATATTTCACTTGCTTTTAAAGCATATATATTTCTATATCCATAAATGTTGTGTAAGACTTCAAAGAAAGTACTAATAGTGGTTTTCTCTGAGAAATTGGACTAATGGTTCATGGAGACAGAGGAAAGTAAGAGTAGGAATGCCTTCTAAAATCTCTTTATATTGTTTGCATCCTTTGCCAAATTTCTGTATTAGTTTTATCATAATCAAGAAAGATATAACTTTATACTCTCTGATTTTACTGATGAGTAAGCCAAGGCCCAAAACTGCCTGGGTTCACTCAGTTATTTCCTGATAAAGCTGGAACTGCAATACAACTTTTTTGATTGCTGTATCAGTGATCTTTTATGCTCGCCCGATAGCCATTGTACCACACACAGTAATTGGATATATAGATTTTAACTTTCCATTTCACTACTTATGTAAGTTTCTAGTACAGTTATTTGAATCATATGATAATCTCTTAGAGTAAGTATGTTATACGAAGCACTTAGTGAAGCTATAATGTTTAGATTGCATTGTTCCTCAGCTTGATTATTTCAGATTTCCAGATGTAAATTTAATATGACTTTAAGATAAAGAGGCTTACTGGGCAATAGGTCATTCTGTTCTGAATTTTTAACTTCTGTCCCTAAATATTTCATTACTGTCTCTCCTTACTGCAGGAACTCTGGCAACTCCAGGCTTCCCTGATCTCTGGCTATGCTGGTAAAACCCCCTTGTGCATCCAACTTCCAATTTAACAACATGTCCTGTTCTCAGTATATTTCCTTTAAAATTCCCTGGTACTTCTATAACAGTTTCCCCTAATTTTCTTCAAAGGTCAGGCCTCTATTGACATCCTGTGATAGACCTGCCTCAGCTCTGACTCACCTTGTGATTCCCAGAGATATAGGTGAGGCTTCCAGACCCATCACGTGGTGTTTTCTCATGTGATCAGAGTTGAGAAAATATAATTGCAAATACTACTCTCATGTGACAGACTACATAATTCACGGTGTACAGTCTAATGTCACTTCATTACAGGGATCTCCTCTATAAACACAGAAGTTCTTTGGCTAGAGTTAGAAAGAACCTGATGTGGCAGAAGCAGCAGTAAGAGTTCAAAGAATTCCACTTTTAGGTGGCTTGGACAATTTGTTCTGAAACTACATGTGGTTTTGAATTTATTCTCTTTTAAGTGACTCTCTCACCTGATTCTGTGAAGATGGGAGACTCAATTAAGAAACCACTGTGTAACAGTCACAACTGGGTCCTTTATCCTGCTCAGTATGGAGTGGAAAAAAAGACTCCCCAGAACAAAATGAGCCATAGCGGTTTCACCTGACCTTTCTTTACTGACTAGACTCATTCAAAGATTGTTACTTTTTTTTTTTCTTTAAGGGAGAAAACATAAAAGGTCTTACATGGCTGTAGAGGAAAGAGGTCATTATACCATGGGTATTTGGAAAATGGTTTATCCTGTCTGTTATTCCCCTAGGAGGGTGCTGAAGCTTCCCCTTCTTTAAACATTGCCTCATCCTTTCACCTATACTCATTATTTTTACCTGCTTTGATCAGCAGAGTCAAAAATTAAGAAATTGGATTGACTTGATGGCCTCTGTTACAGAAGTCTACATAAGGACATTCAAAGTGAGGTATGAGATTGCTGAGTGCATAAGACGATCATTTGGGATGCTGAAATAAATTATTAAAACTTCTATTTATATTTAAATTCACCTAAAAATAACAACAAAATTAATCTTCAGAATGTTTAACTTATGAGTTGATCTCTATGCCCTTCTATCATGTCTCAAATAGAAAGACTATGTGTCCTGAGGAATAGGTGAGAGAATGTGGTGAAATTGAAAGAGGTTATCTAACATGTCCACTTGTTTTTAGCTGTTGTGATTATCACAGTTTACACACATGTGGATAAGTAGATTTATTGATTGCATTACCCACATTTAACTAAATAAATCGTCACAAGCAGTTTAGTAAAATTCCTGCTAAAGATAGAGAAAACATGAAAGAAAAATGCAACATAAAAAAATGTCAAGAAAATAGGAGTTAGCACTTTTAACCTTAGAATGAGCTTATTATCATCTATATTAAAAACTAAAGACAAATATGATTTAATCATATCTACCACATTCAATCAGATGTCTGCCAGTTTTAAAATATCATCAATAATATATTCATGAGAAAATGATGGATTTTGTCCTATTGATTAAATTATTAGATACATTTATTTAAATTATTTTGTTTCATCCTCTTAAATGTTATATTTTAAGTAGATTTTATAATGTGTATCATAATAGTACAGTAGTAAATATACTATATAATTTATAACAAAATAACCATATAACTTTTAGGGCTATATGATTCAAATATTTTTGGTGAGATTTGTGCTTCCCTCTGACCAGAGGAAGAAAACATTGTGCTTTGAACTAAGGAATGGCCTAGTTAGTCATCATTAGGGCAAAACACATGCATCTCCAGGCATACAAACTGGTGTTATGTGTAGTAAGTCATGTACATTTGGATAAACCAAAGAGGAGAAGAGTGCTCAGGTAGAGGTGAAGACATTTCCAGACTTGTTTTTATGTCATATTTGGGCATTCAAATTCCTAAAAGACTAACACATTTCATCTGGGTCCATAAGAGTTATATTGGATTATAGATTTCCTAAATAAAGTCTAAAAATGATATCATACCCATTACCTCCATCACTTTTCCCACCCTGGTCTCAGCAAAAAATCAGCAGAAAACTTTACATGAATCACACCCATTTGCTGGTGCATCAGACCAAAAGTTCCATTCGAAGAGGGAGAATGACACAGATTCCTTTCCTCAGAGATACGGAAACTCTTTCTCAAAAAGGAGGTGATGCTTGCTTTTTGGTGAATCGTGCATCCCACAACTCATAAACTTTGTGATGTGGATTTGTACTAATAGAAAGTGTGGACGGCCAGGTCACTTGGAAAGGCTAGCAAACTTCAATACCAGTAGACAATTCTCATTAGCAAATAATTCCGGTGATACTCTAAGACAAAGCAGCAGAAGATGAGGCCTCATTCTTTCTGTTCTGTTGCCAACAACTTTGGGTCAGTGCACAGATTGCCCTTTTCTTCTATAATATCAGGCTTTCCATAACCCTTCTCTTGACCATCCTTAGTTTTGCTTCATGTCACTTCTATAAAATGCTTAAAGATGACTTTAGTTCTGACAGCTACTTATATATTCATGAAATATTTTTTTTTAAAAAAAGCACTGTAGGATTTTGGTTTTATAGCATCTACCTGGATTGTACTTATTTAGGTGGAATGCAATCAAGAATGACTGTAAAAGAAAAAAACAAACAAAAAAACCACAGTGTGACTTTTTTCTTTTTTAATGTATGAAAGTTACACTATTCACATTCTGCTAAGAAAAAGGAAATACACACGTGCACTGGGAAGATAGTAACATGCTTTCATAAAAACTAGTTTGTTTCTCTTAATCTCCACAATTGGCATGAAGTAAGACCTGGTATTGGTCCATCCACATTTTGTGAAGAACCAAGAAAGCCATGAACAATTTATTCGTAAAGTTAGATACTGAAACTAACCTTTGGGAAAACTTTGATGTCCTTGAGCTGCTATTTTCTGCAAGCAGGTTGAGTGAAATCCACTCAGATTTATTGTTATTAAAATTCTTTCTCATCACTATCAGCATCATTATCACCCCCAGGTGAACATAGCACTTTTCTTCCCAGATGCTTAAGCTGCTTTACTTAGATTACTGTAGCCATTTTTAAATATGCTAAAAATATCACCCCACTCACTTTTCCACACAATACCTCTCTATGGAAAGAAAGAAAAGTAAAATTATTTTAATTGACATTTCCCTCACAATCTCTGTTCAGAGAAACCAATGGCCATTCCAAGGCCATGTCACTTCATTTATTCTTATAGTATTCCAGGGAGATAATAATATTCATTATTCATCTAATAATAAATGAAACAGAAGTGCAGAATTTAAAAAAGACTTATCCAAGGACACATTCTGAATTAGCACCATTGCAAATAAGTTGCTCAAAGCCTTCTGATCTCTGCACCAATCTTCTTCAGGCTCAAATATGCAAATTCAATAATATAGATTTTATTGAGATCTACTCTGTACAAGTCACATGCTTTGAACGCCTGCAAATATGATGACTACACATCTCAGGGATGGTAAATAAGGCAAGCATACGCAAGTGTAATCAGAGGGTCACTGAGGTTTTACGGAAAGATAACAGAGTTTAGAATGAAGTTGAAGTGGATTTAAGGCTAGCCTCTAAATGCGGTTCTTAGTAGCTCTATGACCTTGGGTAAGTTTTTTAAAATTTATTTGAACTTGAGGTCCTCATCAAAAATAAGAAAGTAATATTACTAACCTTGCAAAATATTTAATGTGATTGGTATATGGTGAGAACATTATGTATTATAGCTGTTTTTGTTACCATTACTATTACTCTATTATTGTTATTTAATGACACTGAGCCTGTTTATTTTTGGAATCCAAAGACTCTCTGGATTTTTTAAAAAAAATAAAACTGCATATATTAAGATATAGAGCATGATGTTTTGGTGTGCATATACGTAGTGAATGATTACTACAGTTAAACTAATTAACATATCCATCTCCTCACATAGTTACTTTGTTTGTTTTGTGGTGACAGCACCAGAGATAGACTCTTTCAGCTAATTTTCAGTATGCAGTAAGCACTGTTAACTATGCTCACCATGCCGTGCATTAGATCTCTAGAGCTTATTCATCCTACATCACTGAAATGCTGTACCTTTTGACTAGTTTCTCCCAGCTCCCCACCCTTGGTAACCGCTGTCTGACTCTTTGTCTCTACGTGTTCAACTTTTTTGGATTTCACGTATAAGTGAGACCATGCAGTTTTTTCTTTCTGTCCCATTTTTGGGAGCATGGGATTCCTGGGGCCAACACATCGCTGTCATCTGCTGCTACCTCCCTGAACAGATGGAGTCAGGTAGCCCAGGCAACTGCCCCAGCCTGGTGACTCCTGGACTCTTTCCCCAGCTTCTCACAGAAACTTTGTGAATAAAGATGGAGAAAGGAGAAATAATAATAAAAAAATAAGTGGCTTAGCATAATATTCTCAAGGTCCATCCATGTTGTTGCAAATGGTAAGATTTCATTATATTTTATAGTCGAGTAATACTCCATTGTATAATACTCCATGTACCACAGTTTCTTTATCCAGTTGTCTCTCGGTGGGCATTTCGGTTGTTTCCATGTCTTGGCTATTGTGAATAGTGCTGCAATAAACATAGGGATGCATATACTTTTTTTCAAATTAGTGTTTTGGATTTCTTTGGATAGATAGCCAGGAGTGGGATTGCTGGGTCATAAGGTAGTTCCATTTTCAGTTTTTTGAGGAACTTCCATACTGTTTTCCATAGTGGCTGCACCAACATGCAATCTCACCAATAGTGCACAAGGGTTCCCTTTTCTCCACATCCTTGCCAACACTTGTTTTTGATTTATTGATGGTTGCCGTTCTGACAGGAGTGAGGTGGTGTCTCGTTGTGGTTTGTATTTGCATTTCTCTAATGATTAGTGAGGTTGAGCATTTTTTCATATGTCTGTTGGCAATTTGTATGTCCTTTTTAGAGAAATGTCTCTTCATATCCTTTGCCCATTCTTTACATGGTTGATTTTTTTTTTTTTTTTTTTGGTTGTATGAGTTTTTTATAAATTTTGAGTATTAACCCCTTATCAGATGTATCGTTGGCAAATATCTTCTCCTACTTGGTAGGATGCCTTTTGTTTTATTGACGGTTTCCTTTGCTGTGAAAAACCTTTTAGTGTGATGTAGTCCCACATGTTTATTTTTCTTTTGCTTCCCTTGCCTGAGAAGATATATCAGTAAAAATATTACTACAGGTAAGATCTACAAATTTACTTCCAATATTTTCTTCTAGTTGTTTTATATTTTCTGGACTTATCAAGGGGATCACTTCACAGACTATGTAGATGCCTGACCAATGCACTGTACAACTGAAACTGAAGTATAATAATATTGTATATGAACTATAAGAAATACATATACATACATATATATGTGTATATATATATATATGGTCATGAGAGGTGGAAGATAGTCAATGGTATTATAACAGCTATATAAGATGTCAGAGGGGTAGTAGCTTGGAGGAGGGGTGTAAATGTTTAATGTTTAACTATTATGTTGCTTTGTATGCCTAAAACTAAAAAAAAATGGCTTATTTCATTAGCATAGTATCCTCTAGGCTCACCCATGTTGTTGAAAGTGGAAGGATCTACCTTTTTTTTTCCTTAAGCTGAGTAGTATTTCATTATATATATGCACCACAAGTTCTTTACCCATTCATCCATGACAGACAGATAATTAGGTTGTTTCCGTATCTTGGTTATTGTGAATAATGCAAGAATGCAAAAGACTCCTTTTTTTTTTTTAATTAAAGTTTATTAGCGTGACAATTGTTAGCAAAGTTACATAGATTTCAGGTGTACAATTCTGTAATACATCATCTAGATATCACATTGTGTGTTCACCACCCAGAGTCAGTTCTCTTTTCATCACCATATATTTGATCCCCTTTACCCTCATCTATCACCTGCCTGCCCTCTTACCCTCTGGTAACCACTAAACTATTGTCTGTGTATATGAGTTTTATTTCTTCATTTGTTTGTCTTGTTCTTTTGTTGTTTTCAGTTTTATATACCACTTATCAGTGAAATTATATGGTTCTCGACTTTTTCTGTCTTATTTCGCTTAGCATTATAATCTCAAGATCCATCCATATTGTCACAAATGGCACTATTTCATCTTTTCTATGGCAGAATAGTATTCCACTGTGTATAGATACCACACCTTCTTTATCCAATCATCTACTGAGGTACCAGTTGTGATTAGTAGACCTTGGTAAGCCCCATGTGTATGATTTGTTTGCTTTCTGATTCCATGCATCCCCCTCTCTGTGCTTTGACTCAACCGCCAAATATGGGTTCATTTCCACCCTAAACTCAGAATGCCCACAGTCATAGTCAGGGAGACTTAGGAGAACACTAGTAAATCAATTGAATCAACATCAACTCTCCCTGTCTGAGGAAACTTTTATGTAATAAGCTCTCTTTTTTTGTAATTGGGCCCGCGCCTACGGGCCAGATCCCTACGTTGAAGTACAGTTAGCTTCTATATTTGCTCTTGTTACCTGCACAGTAATATAGTTTCCACAAACCCAGGACTCTGAGTCTTGCTTTGATCAGTTTTCATGATTCTGCAGTCTAGCTTCATGCTTGATTTAATGATCGGTCCTGATCCCTGCTGGTTGTGCTCCTTCCTGCCAGATTCACTGCATAGTTTCTATCTAGGCCTCCCTAAGCATTTCTCCATAATTAAGGGACAGCTTCATCTGCTGGATTTCCAATATATTCCTAATACCTGAACTTCATAACTGTCATCAGACCTTCTGGAGAGGGCAATTTGTCTGTCTACCTATTCTTTCTCCCAGTATGTTGAACCTTGATCCATTCATGCCCTGGACCACCCTGGTCAGCATGTTCAAACATCAGATCCTCACCTCTCCTGCTCATTGACTTCTGTTAAGACTATTCCTTCCATCTAAGGAGATCCTGGATCCTGATAGAGATTTCCTATTTAAACAAGATTTATGGCCAATATTGGTATCCAAGGAAATCAAGATTATATTGAATATCAGTGGAAGGTTGATACTGAAAAGAAGTCACCAGATGGAAGTCTGAGTGACATTTTGGAAGGGCTAAGATTGATCATGGGAATGTGTGTGACTAAATGGGTTGACTAAGTGAAGATACAGGCTCATGATAAGCATAGAACTTCATATATCTCTTTTATACTAGTTGGCAAAGACACCACCTTTTGCTTTCTTCCTTCCCCTTTGCTCCTGATCAGACAATGTTTCCCCAATCACAGTTCATGGTCAACAATATTATTGGTTATTTGATGGATCAAAACTTGCCATAATTATGAAAATGTTGTGAATTTTCATAGGACTATACTACTTTACCTGGAATAACTCAGGTTGACTGTTCAGTGTAAACTATATCCCTTTTTTTTTTTCCTGGATCTGGAACAAGATTAATTTGTTGTATTTGATACTCCATTTTACTATGAAGAACGCATGTGGGCCAAGAACTGACAGCAATATACCATCAATTTAAAACAAGAAATTAAAAACAAAAATAAGAAATGGTTCAAAGATCCTCAACAAAATATGAGCAAATAGAATCTAGTAACGTATAATAAAGTTTATTCACCATGAACAAATAGAATTCATTCCAAAAATACAAGGTTGATTTAACATCTGAAAATCGAGCAGTATAATACAGCAAATTAATAAAATAAAGGGCAAAGACCACATACTCAACTCAATAAAAAGAGAAAAACTTTTGACAAAATTCAACACTCAAGTCACAAAAACACTTAGGGAAGTTCCTCTATCTGACAGTGGGCATCTACGAAAAAGAAGAAGGAGAAGGAGAAGAAGAAAAGAAACTAAAAACATGAAACAAATCCCAGCTAATTTCATTTTTAAAGATTGAATGCTTATCCTCAATCAGTATACCTTTTTTGTAGATATACCTATTTAAATCATTTTTCATATTTTAATTGAGTTATTTTTTTCTTTTATTGTTGAGTTGTATTATTTATATATTCTGGATATGAGTCCTCTATCAGAAATACCATTTTCAAATATTTTATTTAATTTTATCAGTTGTGTTTTCACTTTTTTGATGTTTAATTTCAGGTTGGGCGTAGAGAAAGTACAAGGAATATCTTATTGGGCCAGAAAGCAAGGATGTTCTTAAAGACTAAGGGCAACATGATCAAAGAGCATAGGAAACAGCTTAGATGAACTTCCACTGGCCAGTTCTGGGACAGTTTGAACAAATCTTGGATTGTAACTAATTAAGATATTAAGTAAAACAAAGAAATGAATTAGTCGTGATATAAATAAAAGGGAGAGTGAGAAAGAAAAAGTAAAAGAAATAAACTTATATAACACTGGCAGATATAAACTTACTGGCAGACACCATAAACTTATTTTTAAATTTGGCAATAAAAGAGAAAGAATTAAGCATCTTTGCCTTCCATTTAGAAAATGTCCAGTTAGTGGAGAAAAGCTGTTCTCTATAAAAGAATGCTAGACCACAAATGTAGAAAGAATAAAAGGAAATAGAAAAAAAAATCCACTGTTTTGCAATCCCCAATGAAATAATTGATTCAAGCAAGAATTCTAAGACTTTTGATTTAAAAATTGTTGGAAAACATCCTAGATGTTACCTGTGTGGAAGAGTGTTATCCCATGGATTATTTACTAAATGAAAATGAATAAAAATTGAACTTACGATGAAGAGATCTGGCTTTCATCACTGTAACTGAGCATAAGTGTCAACTATAATATAAGTGTCAACTATAATTTATATATATATATATATATATATATATATATATATATATATATATATATGGTTACAAGAAGTGGAGCACAGCATTAGGAATAGAGAGTGGAAAGGTAATGGCTGTATGCGATGTCAGAGGGGTAGTAGATGGGGCGAGGGGGGTTATCACTGTGTGAGGGATAAAAATGATAAATGTCTAAATATTACATTGTTTTGTACATCTGAAACTAATAAAAAATAAATTAAAAAAATAAATAGTGGGGAAACGTTAAAGTACCGTGTTTCCCCAAAAATAAGACCTAACTGGACCATCAGCTCTAATGCATCTTTTGAAGCAAAAATTAATGTAAGTCCCGATATTATATTATATATATTATATCATATCATAGCATATCATATCATATCATATTATATTAAAACCCGGTCTTATATAAGACCGGGTCTTATATTAATTTTTTCTCCAAAAGACGCATTAGAGCTGATGGTCTGGCTAGGTCTTATTTTCAGGGAAACATTGTATGCACCTTCTAATGTAGTATAGTATGAGGTACACAGCATCATATGTGAAGGATTCTTGCCCCCCAAAAAAAAATATTTAACCTGCATCTATATCTTTAGACCTAACTTCCAACATATAGGATATTCAAGGGTAAGATAAACAGGTTAAGTACCACCATAAGTAAACAATTAGACCTAAAAAGAATATGATGGATTTTGTAAGTCAACTAATCTGTCCTCTTCAAAAAGTCAATGTCAGTAGAGGGGTGTATTGGGGGATTGCTATAGAATAAAAGTGACTGAAGACATAGAGTAACAAAAAGCAATACAGAGACCTTGACTGGGTCTTGTTCAAAGTAACAAACAAAAACAGCTATAGAAGATATGTTTGGGAAAATTAGGGAAAATTGAAGAAGGACTATATATTAGTTGATCTGTTTCAAGTTTCTTTGTTGTGATAATGAAATAATGATTATGTGTGAAAATAATCTTATTTTTAGGAGTTGCATATTGAAATATTTAGAAGTGTCATATTTGCAAATTATTTTAAAACCTTCAGTAAACACATACACATAAAGTGAGAAGTAAAGAACTATAAAATATCAATATTGGTTGAATCTACTTGGTATGTGGGTGTTTATTGGATTATTCTTTCAACTTTTGTCCATGTTTACATTCTTTTATAATAAAAAAGTTGGAAAAATAGCATATTTTCAGGCTTTTATTTTTATGATATTGTATTAAGTTTTATTAACAGTTATAAAACATAACCTCAATTAAGAAAAATGAAATTTAAATATATTAGTTACATTGCTGTTCAATTTTTTAGTAAGCATTCTGTTTAACTTTAGAGAAATGATTGATACATTAATACTTATGTTTTTAAGGAAATAACATTCATCTAAATTATTGTGTCTGGTAAAATAAGAACAGCTGAACAGTAAATATATGTGGTGGGATTTGCTGTAATTTTACTTCACACTTTCCGCATTTTCTAATTATTTAATACTATTTAATAAATGGTTAACCTTTATTAAATATTTGCTGTATATTAAGCACCATGCTAAGTTCTTCACATACAATTTCTTATTTCTTCCTTACAAAAACATTTAAACTATTAGAGAGGTAGGATTAAAGAAAACGGAGACAAGCTAGGTAAAATAAAAACATGTTTTGAATAACCACTGTAAAAAATGGGAGTGGGATCTATTCAAGGATACATAATAGGATTTTCAAGTAAGGCTGAGAGCCCAGCTGAGGGTGCAGCCATAGGTTAGATTTTAAAATATAAGGACTCTAGTGCGTGCAATAGTGTTATTGCTTTCTTCCTGTATCATAGGCCATCTATGAGGAGCAGAGAAGGTAGATGGATAGGTTGGTCTAAAAGTGGGGTTGGTAGGGCAAATGCAATAAAAGGATAAAGAAACATGAATTTGATCATTCTGACAAAAACAGTGATTCAAGTAATGTACTACATTATCCACAGAAGAAATTAATCCTTGGTTGGGAGGTTGTAGGTCAGGGGCTGAAAATTTTCAGTAGATAGGAGCCATGCACAACAAAGCAATCATTCCTATATAGGCAAGGACATTAACTGAAGTCAGAATTTACTTATGAAGACATTCTCAAATGTATAAACTGCAGACTGAGAGAAGCAGAGTTTCGAAGGGAAATAATATCCATACTTTTAGACCTATCCTCTAGGAAAAGGGGTCTTTGTGTAGCGGTGTTTGAAAGCCTAGAGGATTAAAGTCTTCTGAAGACTGGGGAGCAAAAGGTTTGATGAGCTCCTCCCTTAGAAGTACAGAAATGCACCTGGCTTCCAGATGCCATTTATCCTGGGAAATAAGGAACAGTAGATCACGAACAAAGGGCCTAAGACATTTTGTGAGAAAAAAAAAAAAAAAATCCTTGGTATAGGTAGTATGTTTATTACTGCCTTTCTTTCTCTACTTGCTCTTAAAGATTAGAGATTTTTTTTTTCAATAAAAAGGTCAATACATGATATATTAAGGCAACAGCAAAGAAAAAATTTTTTCTCAAAGTTAGATTTTAGGGGAGGAATCTAGAGAAACAGAGTAGTCAGGGCTTCTTTTTCAAAGGAAAGAACACAAGCTCAGTCCCCAGGTCTTATGAAAAATATAAGAAGTCAAGCCTGAGAAGTTGAGGTATGACATTCAGGAATAAATAGGCAATAGACCCTTATTGTTTTTCCTACTCGTGTTAGCCGAGTTGCCACTATTTATGGTTTTTATTACAATACGTTTTTTTCCTGTGTCTCTTTTCCTATTTGAAGATCATATTCAGTGTATTCGATTGATGACAGTATACATTAAAATGCCATGCCTGGCAGTGGGTCAGGTGCTATAAAGAATGTCAAAGAGGCTTAAAGTATGATGCCTTCTCAAAAGAAACTTATAAATCAAATGCAGAGAGAAGACTTGTACTTAGAAACCAAATAATAAAGAGATGGTGTGAACAGATATTTGAGTTTACTTACAAACCAATAAATAATGGAGGAGACAATCATTGTAGTTGATGAAAGTTTAGTAAAGTCTTCAAGTGAATTTTGAATGAAATACAAGATTGATTGGTAGATATTGAACATATTCCCTGGTTTTGGAAACAGTGGTGTTGTGAAAATGAGTATGGTTTATATGTGTGTATGTGTGTGGGTAGGATTGAGGGAGAGGGAGAGTATTTATAAACAGAACAACCACAAGCTGGGTATAGTAATGATTCAATTAAAGTTTTAAAAATATTTACTAAAACCTGAATACAAGATATTTCACTGGGTGTTAATACAAAAGAAGAATTATTCCAGTAGAAGATATGTAACAGCATGGTTAGAAATATGGTTAGATCTTCAAAGCTAGATATGACCATGGCAATTTTAATCAGTGTACAGGAATAGTAAAACTTCCAGATGCTCTACAAAAAACAGAGAAATGTCTACTGCTCTCCAGACTAAAAAAATTAAAAGATAGTGAAATTGTGCCATATTGACAATTTCATTTATGTCCTTTTTCTATCATTACACTTCTTTGCCTTGGTCTTCTTTACTTTGTGATAGGCTAAAAGGCTGGGTCAGTCCTCTTATTTGAGTACTTGGATCTGTCCACTTTTTCTTCATAGGGCTACTTTAACTGGATTGTGATACAGAAGCTACTATGAAATTTTCACAGAAAACTTCTACACCTGAAGGCTTTATGTGGTGGATATGACAAACAACTGGTAAACACATTTTTGCACACTAAGGAGTTTTTTCCAGGTTCTATTCAGGCTGGAGATTGTTCCCTGACTGCCAATAGGCAGGGGTCACCAAAGTACTTCCTCTACTCTGGAGGACACAGGCAAGTCAGAGTAGAAAAGAGAGAGATGGAGCTGGAGCTGGAGCTGGAGATGGAGATGGAGATGGAGATGGAGCTAGAAGAAGAAGCCGCCACTCCTAGGGAACAGATAAACAAGCACTATTCAGATAATAAGCTATGAATGAAAGTAAATTTGCAAACTTTTAATAGTTTCCTTTTTAAAATTTGAACAATAGAATTCAGAGGGTATCAGAATTTTTTAGTAATTAGTATGAATGGGGAAGTGTCCATTCCCATACAGCCTGAATGGGATGGAAATATGTGCAATGAGAGGCTCAGTAGATGATGCAAAACCAGAGCAAAAACAGAGACTCCAGACCACTAAAACAGATTAAGTCAGGAAAGACACTTCCCTTCATCATACTTGCCTAATCAGCCTGCAAGGAGAAAGAATTGAAAGTTAACACAAAATCATACCTTATGAATTTAATACTACATTTTATAAGTGTCTGTTTATGTCACCTGTGTAATACAATGTATATCCATCATACTGTAGTATAGCCTCCGATATTATTATCTAACCTTCATATTATTATTTTTAGGTCTCGAGATAAAGGGCCCTTCCTGGGTTATTGACAAATAGATTTCCCTACCCAACAACTTCAGTCAAAAGGTTGCTGCTTATACCTAAGCAAATACAAAGCATTTCTTACAGAGTGTGCCTGGAGAAAATTTATAGCTGGCTGGGTTCATTTGTTTGTTCAACAGGTATTTATTCAGCCAATTGATTGAGCTATATGTGCCACGCTGTGCTAAGAGTTGGAACATGTAATCAAACACTGATATTCCCTGTATTAGTTATCTATTGATGTGGATCACATTACCCCAAAACTTAGCAATTTGAAATAGACATTTATTATCTGAAACAGTTTCTGAGAGTAAGGAATCCAAGAGCAGCTTATTTAAGTCATTCTGATTCAGGCTTCTCATGAGGCTGCAATTAAGTTGTTGGCTGGGGCTGCAGTCACCTGGAGGGTCAGAGCATTGGCTTCCAGCACGCTCCCATGGCTGATGGCAGGTAGCTTCAGTTCTTTGCTATGTGGGCCTTTCCCATAGGGCTGCTCAGTGCAGGGCAGCGGGCTCCCCTAGTGCAACTGGTGAGAGAAAGAGAGAGAAGAGGTCAGGAGGAAAGGGGAGGGCAAACCCAAGTCAGAAACCAATCTTTCCTAACTTAATGTTGGAAGAGACATGATGTCGCTGTGGGGAGCGAGGCAGGTGGCTCAGGGTTAAGAAAAGACAGTAGTCAGGAATAAAGTTTAAGCAGACCAAGGAACCCCCAACCTCAAGGACTGGAAGCCCCGCAGCATCGGGCCTCGCATCAGCTTTTATTAGTTCGGTGGGGAAGCAAAGGAGATAAAGCTTGTCAATCTCAAGATCTGTGAATCCCATACATCATAATAGGAAACTGATTTAAGTCAATCTCCCTTGCCTGCAGGCAGCTGGACCGTAAGTCTCAACTTCCCCAAGGGACAAAACCTATATGCACACGAATAGATGGAGAGCACCTCATTGAATCACTTCCCTTGCAGGTTTTGGGAAGGAATGCAGCCACAGAGGCTGAGGCTTTCCTTAGCCTGAGGGAGGTGGGGAGCTGTGCCCACCTCTGTGAACCCCGTGGGTTCTCCTGTTGGTCCCCACGCAACTGTGTCTGGCTTGAGTTGTTCCTTCCATGAGGAATCTTATTCGTCATTGACTGTCCAGTCATCTTTCTGGGACCAAACAGGGAGGCATAAGGTGCAAACACAAAGGTTTAGCAAAGTCCCTGAAAGGATCCCTCTTACAGACTCTCCTTTCTTTGGGGACAGGTAGAAGGAAACAAAACGGTTAAGCTGTTGCGTGGCGACAACATGACATACCATCATTTCTGTATCCTATTGGCCATAGAGACCAGCCCTGTGAAAGGGATCTACACAGGGCGTGAATACAAGGAGGCAGGGATTATTGGGGAGCCATCTTGAGGCGTTTTAGCACCTTACGTTACAGCACTTCCATTACTGTTGTGGATATAGACCATAGTAAACTAAATAAATAAATTACAAAAATAGTGATGGAACAGGCAGTGATGACCTAAGCTGAGCCCTGAAGGATGAGAAGGAACTGCTCATACCACACATCCAGACCTCACCTTTATATTTCACATTACCTTCATGAAAATCGTGAAGTAGAAGTGGAATGAAAGGTGTAGGTGTGGTTCATCTAAAGATAGAAAATGGCTCTTGGGTAAATTCCAGATACTTAAAGGCTTGACATTGTCCAGCCTAGCTGACTCATTCTAAGTCACAAGGCCAGAAAGAAATAACAAGCTTTTGAAACCAATTCAATGAAAAATAAAAGAGAATTTGACTGGAGATTTCCCTGCTTTGTGTAATTATGTCTTTGTATCACTTTGATCCAGAGCTGGAGTCTCAGAATGAGCCCACAGAAGGGAAAAATCCAGAGAACACAATTACGAAACCTTGTCATAATTCCAGCACATTTACAAGTAAAGGTAAGAACAAATTAAACTTTATAATTTTTCTACACACCCTCTCTCCATCCCAATCAGGGATGAGTCGATAATGTGTTCCTCCACAAGACAAATGCTGCTTTTCTTTGCTTAAAAATGTTTTTTAACTTAATCACAAGACCTGCTGGCTCTGCTTCAGGCCTCATCATAAAAACATTCTCTCTCCGTTGGGTTAAAACTGAGGCCAGTGTTTGCCAGATCTGCTGACTGCTCTCCCCAAAAAAGCAAACACTGTCTGCAGCACTCAGAGAAACATCAGTTAGCCTGTCATTGGCATGTTGTTCCTCATTTATAGGAAATGGAAATCAAAAAGGATGGTCCTGTTTAGAAATACTAATATGGATGATGTTGTAATCTTCCGGGTTTTTAGTTAGAAGATATCTTGTACCCACCTCCTGCCAGCTCTCGTAACAGATCCGAAGGACTGGCACCAATTATTTGAGTATCGCTTGCTCCGCCCACAAACAGGAGCACTCCTGATGATAAATAACTCTAGAATTAACAGTACCATGTAAACACAATGATCAATGAAATGTAAAAACCTTTGGAGTTGTAGCCAAATTAACAATGTGCTGTGCCTATTGGAGGAAGGAAGGGGAAACCTGCATCCTTAGCTCTTTACCATCACTGACATCTACCTTCCAGAACAGAGCAGCCAAATCCCCCTGTGGTTCTCTCAGTGCCTCTTGCTGCTGTGTACTTAATCCCTTTCCTTTTATTCATACCCATGCACACACATACATGTACACATATGAGATGGCTCCAACTCACTCTGACCTTTCAAACTAAGGAGAAACCCAGACATTAACAATGTGCACATAAAGCATGTGCCCAGGTCCTTGTTGTAACCGGTGTAGTCCAAACTAGACTGTCCAGAATTCAAGTTAATTACATCCATTAGCTGTTTTTGCATCATATAAGTATAGCATCAGAAGGTGAGGTTGCTCTTAATTGCAGATGCCCACTGATGACTAAGTCCCTGAGCATATTGAGATAGCACTTGAAAACCCATGATACACTTAGCTTACTGAATCTTTTAATTAATTAGGGCTTAGTTTCTTCTGACTGCTGCTTAATCAGGTTCATCCTAGTTCTTTAGCTATCCTGGAGAACTTTGTATTAGGAGGCTGCCATATGTTCACACAGCTTAGGTAGAGATTTAGCCATCAAAATGAAGTACCAAGTTATTCAATATTTAAACGCAGTGTTTTTAGTGTTTTCTATCAGAATGGTTTTCTTTCCTCTCAGGGCCATAGTCAGTGTAAAGTTTCTTTTCAATGGAAAGTTGTTCACTTTTTCACTACAGAAGTCAAGCTGGGTTGTTCCTCTGTGTCATCAAACTCACTGAAACATCTGAGTTATTATATTTGTGAAATTAATTACTGAAACGAAGACATGCTTTGTTCTGCTTTAAAAAGAAGATAAAAGTCTGAACAATTAAAAATGGTTTTCTATTACAGCTAATGTGCAATATGGATTCTAACATAATTAGTTGAGTTTAGAAAATTATTTCCATATTATCAATGCTTTCATTTAATACATTTACAAATTTATTTATTCATTCAAAAATATGAATTGAGCATCTTCTGGGTGCCATGCCAACCCTTGTAGAGGAAAATGGAAATACAAAAATAAATAAAACATAGGTTCTGTCATTTGAAAGCTCTTTACTTGGTAGATCTATGAATTCCCCTGACCCTGGGAAGTCAGCAGGGTCTTCAGTGGACAGTCTACAGTGCTCTTTCCAAAAACATGAGGTTTTTCTGAGAAATATATTGTACTAATTCATTCTCTATTTTGCCCTGGACACAGTCCCAAATTGCCTTTATAAAATTTAATTTTACTTAATTGAAATGTTCCTTCTGGTGTTTAGGGTGCTATAATGAACATAAGTAGATTTATTTAAGCCAGAGTCATCTTAAATATGTCTGTTTAGTATTTCTTTATTTATTTTATTTTATTTTGTCAAACTGATAAGAATAAGTTCTCTTTAAAAATGAATTATAGTGACATTTCTTTGTAATTGTATTTTAGAAGAGAGAAAATTGATGCTCCTTAGTACAGGGCTATCCACCAATAAATCTCAGTTGATTGGGCAATATCTTCCATTTTCTATAAATTGACTCTCCACTGGGAAATTCCTCTAATGGCAATATTTCCAGTAGCACCTTCATGTATTGAGAAACAAAGCACTAGTGACTTTCACGGGAAGTTAAATAATGTCTCACTTTGTTTCAAGATGGCATTTCCAATAAGGAGCAACTGCTCAGAAGTGAACAGAATAGGAAAACAGCAGCTCAAAAGGTGAAATGTAAGGAAAGCTCACAGTGAGGTAGAGCTGATATGTACATGTTCCATTAGGCTCATTCTGGAAGCCTTCTCATTACCTAAGCCTGAGGGCTCACCTCATCAAAGTACCAGGATTCTGCAATGCTTTCCTTTATCTTTTTTTACCATCACCCTTTCAGATGGCTCAGCTGATGAAGGGCTCAGGTATCTTGTGAAAAAGTTAACACAGATATATCTACAGTAATAATTCCAATTCTTTCACAGCCATACTTGGAATCCATAGCCAAAACCAAGTCTCCTGGCCTCATAAAGCTATCAAAATATTTGCTCTCTCACCTTCTCTATCCCCTTAATAACTTTTAAAAAATATTTTCTTCCTTCTTATTCTCCCTTGCTTTATCATTTTTTCCCACAAGACCTTAAAATACCTACTATTTGAATCATGACTTACATCTTCAAGGCATGTTGGTTTGCTCTGCTTATTTAGTGATAAGATTAATATTGTCAATTGTTAATTGATTTGTTCATCAGTCAATTTTGAGACTAAAACTGAGCAGCAATAGAAAGCTAAAAAATATTTGAGTGGCTCCCATAGTAGTGATGAGTTCCTCTAGTGATCAGGTCTCTGTTTCTAAAAAACAACTTCATCTAAAATGATCCAGGGCTTCTTGGAAAAATAATTGATTCTACATAAAATTTCAAGAGACACTCTAGACATCTTGTGCAAGAAAGCAAGGAGGTATCCAAAGCCAATTGAACTGTGTCAAGAGAACACAGGAGCTGACCTGAAGGAGCTTACTTTGGGGGTAATTTGAGAATTTTTTTAAAACATACCAGCAGTAATGGATTAGAACACATTTCATCATCATCATCATCATCATCATCATCATCACCTTCATCAAATACTCAAGACCATAATAATAGTTGAATGGAAAAAAGAAGAGTAAATGTCCTTATAGAAGAATGTCCAGTAATAATGACAGAAGAAGTAACAGAGTTAGAAATCACCATTTTCAGTTACCAAAATAATGAGTTAATTCATGAAAGGATCATCAATAGAAGTTACAACCATTGTGCACAATATTGTGGAGAAAACAGATATTGACACAATCTCAAGGTGTTACTCTCCAAATTACTAATTCAAGAAAAACTACTATTATGGCAGAGTGTTGGCAGTTCACTGGAACCACATAATCAAATTTAGCACTAATAATAGGGTGATATGATGTACTAAAGTGTATGTAATATATAAAATGATGTATTCTTGTCAAAAATGTTTAACCTAAATCTAATGAAAAAACAATTACACATAGACAGAATATGGGATACTCTTCAAGACCTCTGATCTAGTTTGTTCATAATACTCACTGTCTTAAAACAAAAAGTATGTTTTTTGAAAGGGTGGTTAAGGAACTGTTCTATATTTTTTTAAAAATGAAGAGACATTAAAACCAAATGAAATATGTAAACTTTTGTTGGAAATCAGATTGAGGGATAAAACTTATTTTTGTAGCCAGAATAATGAACCCTCAAAGATGTCCATGCCCTAATCTCTACAACCTGTGAATATGTTATTTAGAAGGAAGCAGGAAGTAAAGGTTTTAATTAGCTGGCCTTAAAATTAAGAGATTATACTAAATTATCCAAGTGGGTCTAATATGTTCATAAGAATCCTTATAAATGATAGAAGGGGACATTTCAGAGTTATGTGATGTAAGAAAGACTGGCCTGCAATTTCCAGCTTTGATAATGGAAGGTTCCATGAGCCAACAGATGGGGACAACATAAAAGAATTGGAGAAGTTATGAAAACAGATTCTCCCATAGAGACTCCAAAAAGGCACACAGCCCAATGGGTACCTTGATCTTAGCCCAGTGAAAATCATTTCATAATTCTGAAATCCAGAACTCTAAGATAGTGAGTATGTGTTATTTTAAGCCACTGAATAAATTTGTAGTAATTTGTAAAGGCAGCAATAGGAAACTGATAGAAACTTTATATCGGAAGTGGAGTGCTTCTTTACCAAATACCTAAAAATGTAGAAGTGGCTTTGGAATTTGGCAAAGGCCAAAGGCTGGAAGAATGATAAGAAACATGATTTTTAAAACAGCCTAGGTTGCCTTGTATAAACTATAAGTAGAAATCTAGATATTAAAGAACCTGTCAGTGAGAGCTCAGAACAAAATAAAGAATTTGTTACTGGAAATTAGAGGAAAGAAGGTCCTTGTAATATGATGTCAGAAAATTCAGTTGAGTAAAAGTTATATAGAAGGGAGAAATTGTAAACTATGAGAATGTACGTTTTGCTGAGGAGCTTTCCAAATGTCGAAGTTGTAGTCAGTTCTCTTCTTGATGCTTATAAGAAGATGTGAGAGAAAAGATACAGTTTGCCAGAAGAACTGTTAAGTAAAAAGGAACCAAGACTTGATGATTTGGGAAATTCTCAATCTGTCAACATTGAAAAAAAAAGAAAAAAAAAAGCTAAAATTAGCATGTTCTGGAGAGAAAACCAAAGCCAAGGGTGTGACTGGACAACATTTGACTAGTATCTTGAAAGATTGAAAGATAAGAGTATTCAGTCACAGAGGAAGACTAACTGAAGAGATTAGGTATGTGACTTATGGATTTCCTTAGCTAACTCAGAAAAATTTAGGAATAGGTGGGAAGAGCCACTTGTCTAATGGAGTTAATCTCTGTGACATACACAAGAGCCCCACAAGGTTTTTGAGAATTTTAAACCAGCAGATACGTTGCCAGCTTGGAATGAAAGGGAAGCGAGAGTATAAAATGAAAGAAGGCTGTTAGACCTCCAAATTTCTACAGGCAAAAAAGAGGCTGATAAAATTACTCAGTTGTAAACATGTGCTACCTTTCATGAAAAAGGAAGGATGAATCAGGACAGAGCCATAATTCTAGAGGACAGAGCCATGAACCAAATCGAATCGAGTTTGTCTGAATATATTTTGAAATTGCTTGGGACTGGCAGTTCTTTGTTCTTTGCATTGTATCCCTTTTGGAATGAGAATGTCTATAACGGTTATCCCATCCCAGAACCCCCATACTATTTAAGTTTGGGAGAATCTTGAATTTCACAGGTCTATAGATGGAAAAGAAATTTGCCCCAGGTTGCATCATAGCCAGAGCCTCATTTATTTCTGTTTTAATTGATGAGATTTGGGGCCTTTGAGCTGATAAGATTTTGAACTTTGAGTTGATGCTTAACAGGTTGAGACTTTCAGGGATATTGAGATGGGGTAAATGGATTTTACATGTGGGATAGAGGTGAATCCTTTGGGGTCAGAAGGCAGACTGTGGTAAGCAGAATAATGACCCCTTACGGATGCCCACCTAATCCCTGGGTCCTTTGAAAAGGAGAGCAACAGGAGGAAATAGAGATGAAAAATGTATGAAGTAATTTAAGAAGATGAGTTGGATAACATACAATGAGTAAAGCAGACTTGAAGGTGCTGGATCAGAGACATAAAAGCAATTAGGATGGTGTTACAATAATGTGGAATAAGGTGGCAAGTGCGTTCCCTAGTGAGGCAGGAGTGAGAAGCAGCAGAAGAGCCAAACATAGATCTTTCCACTTTCTCTATTCCTTTTCTTTTTGGAAGGAAGGGTATGGGGAGAATTTATATTTGGTTTGCTTTAATTAAATATTCTAAAGATCTGTCTTCCTCACTAGTTGTCTCAGCCTGCTCAGGTTTACTTTCGTGGCAGCATGTTTGAGCTCCTTACAGAGAAAGCAACATTAAACAGCAAACTATTTAAATCAAGTGAAAATGTATTTTTTTATTAGCAGTTTCAGTTGTACAAAACAACATAATGATTAGACATTTACACACCTCACAAAGTGATAACCCCATCAAGTCTACTACCCATCTGACACCATACATAGCTGTTAAAATACCACTGACTATATATTCACTATGTAACTCGTGACTATATAACTATATATAACTTTGTATAACTATATATAACTATATATATGTGTATATATATATATATATATATATATATATATATATATATATATTTATAACTGACATTCAATATTATTTTATATTAATTTCAGGTGTACAGTAGAGTGGCTAGGCATTTATATAATTTATGAAGTGATTCCCCCATTAAGTCTAGTACCCATCTGACATCATACATAATTTTTACAACATTGTCGACTGTATTCCCCATACTGTATTTCACATCCCCATGACTATTTTGTAATTACCAATTTGTACTTCCTAATCCCTTCACCTTTCTCACCTATCAACCCAACCCCCCTCCCATCCACCAACCATCAATTTGCTCTCTATTTCTGTTTTGTTTTTCGTTTATTCTGTTCTTTAGATTCCACATATAAATGAGAAAATATGGTATTTATTTTTCTCAGTCTGACTTATTTCACTTAGCACAATATCCTCCAAGTCCATCCATATGGTTGCAAATGGTAAGATTTCATTCTTTTCTTTTGTGGCAGAGTAATACTCCATTGTATAAATGTACCACAATTTATTTATCTAATTGTCTATTGATGGTCATTTGTGTTATTTCCATATCTTGGCTATTATGAACAGTGCTGCAGTGAACATAGAGGTGCATATTCTTTTTTAATTAGTGTTTTGGATTTCTTTGGATATGTCCCCAGAAGTGGAATTGCTAAGTCATAGGCAGTTCTGATTTTAATTTTTTGTGGAACCTCCCTATTGTTTTCCATAGTGGCTGCCCTAATTTGCAATCCGACCAACAGTGCACAAGGGTTCCCTTTTCTCCACATCCTTGCCAACACTTGGTTGTTGATTTATTGATGATAGCCATTTTGACAGGAGTGAGGTGGTATCTCATTGTGGGTTTTATTTGTATTTCTCTGATGATTAATGACGTTGAACATCTTTTCATATGTCTATTGGCCATCCGTATGTCCTCTTTGGAGAAATGTCCTCTGCATATTTGTTAATTGGATTGTTTGGTTTTTTGGTATTGAGTTCCATGAGTTTGTTTGGTTTTTTTTGTTTGTTTTGATTTGTTTTGTTTTTGTTTTTTACACATTTTGGATATTAACCCCTTATTAGATATATCATTGGCAAAATCTTCTTCCATTCAGTAGGATGTCTTTTTGTTTTGTTGATGGTTTCCTTTGTTGTGCACTTTTTGGTTTGATGTAGTCCTATTTGTTTATTTTTTCTTTTATTCTCTTTGCCTGAGGAGATATATCAGTAAAACTATTACTAAAGGTAGTGCATGAGAGTTTAATTCCTATATTTTCTTCTACGAGTTTTATGGTTTGGGGTCTTACATTTAACTCTTTGATGCAGTTTGATTTTATTCTTGTATATGGTGTAAGAAGGTGGTCCAGTTTCATTTTTTGCATGTATCTGTTAAGTTTTCACAACATCATTTACTGAATAGACCATCTTTACTCCAATATATATTCTTGCTTCCTTTGTCATAGATTAAATGACCATAGAGACGTGGATTTATTTCTGGATTTTCTATTCTCTTCCATTTTTCTGTGTGTCTGTTTTTATACCAGTAGCATACTATTTTGGTTATTATGGCTTTGTACGATAATTTGACATCTGGTAGCACAATACCTCCAGCTTTGTTCTTCTTTCTCAAGATTGTCATGGCTATTTGTGGTTTCTATGGTTCCATATAAATTTTAGGATTACTTATTCTAGTTCTGTGAAAAATGCCATTGGTATTTTGATAGGGATTGTATTTAATCTATAGATTGCTTTGGGTAGTATGGCCATTTTAACTATATTAATTCTTCCTATCCATGAGCATGGTGTATGTTTCCATTTATTTGGATATTATTTAATTTCTCTCTTCAATGTCGTATAATTTTCTGAGTACAGGTCTTTTACTTCCTTAGTTACATTTATTCCTAGGTACTTTATTTTATTTTTATTTTTGATGTAATTGTAAATGGTATTTTTTTAGCTTCATTTACTGACTGTTTGTTATTGGTGTATAAAAATGCAACCAATTCTGAGTATTAAATTCATTTATCAGTTCTACTAAATTCATTTATCAGTTCTAATAGTTTTTTGGTGGAATCTTAGGGGTTCTCTAATATATAGTCTCATGTCATCTGCAAATAATGAGTTTTACTTCTTTCTTTCTTTCCCATTTAGATGCCTTTTATTTCTTTTTCTTGTCTGATTGCTGTGGCTAGAACTTCCAGTACTATGTTGAATAAAAGGGGTGAAAGTGGGCCTCATTGTCCTGTTCCTGATCTTAAGGGGTATGCTTTTAGCTTTTCCCCATTGAGTATGATATTAGTTGTGGGTTTGTCATATATGGCCTCTATTATGTTGAGATATGTTCCCTCTATTCCCACTTTGCTGAGAGTTTTTATCATAAATGGTTGCTACATTTTGTCAAAGACTTTTTCTGCATCTGTTAATATTACCATATGATTTTTATTTTTCATTTTGTTTATGTGGTGTATCACATTAATTGATTTGTGGTTATTGAAACAACTTTGCATACCAGGGATGAATCCCATTTGCTGAATTTGGTTTGCTAATATTTTGTTGAGGATTTTTGCATCTATGTTCATTAGGGATGTTGGCCTGCAGTTGTTTTTTTGTTTCTTGTTTTTGTTTTGTTTTGTTTTGGAAGCAGTGGGGGGATGTCTTTTTCTGGTTTTGGAATCAGGATAATGGTGGCCTCGTAAAATGAGCTTGGGAGCCTTCCCTCCTCTTGGAATTTTTGGAATAGTTTGAGATGAATAGGTGTGAATTCTTTTAAACGTTTGGTAAAATTCTCCTTTGAAGCCATCTGGTCAAGGACTTTGGGTTTTGGGAGCTTGTAGATTACTGATTCCATTTCATTAGTAGCAATCAGCCAGTTCTGATTTTCTGTTTCTTCTTGATTCAGCCTAGGAAGATTGTATGCTTCTAGGAATGTATGCATTTCTTCCAGAATGGCCAATTTTTTGGCGTATAGTTGCTCATAGTATTTTCTTAATTTTTTTGTATTTCTGTGGTGTCTGGTGTCAATTCTCTTTCATTTATGATTTATTTATTTGTGTCCTCTCTCTTCTTTTCTTGATAAGTCTGGTTAAAAGTTTATCAATTTTATCTTTTAAAAAAAACCAGCTCTTGAGTTCATTGATTTTTTGATGTTTTTTTTACCCTCTATTTCATTTACTTCCACTCTGATTTTATTATTTCCTTCCTTCTTCTCACTTTGGGCTTTGTTGGCTGTTATTTTTCCAGTTCCCTTAATTGTAAAGTTAGGATTTTATTTGAGACTTTTCTTGTTTCTTTAGGTAGACTTTCATTGCTATTAATTTCTCTTCTAGGGCTGCTTTTGCTGTGTCCCATAGATTTGGGTCGTTGTGTTTTCATTTTTGGTTGTCCCCAAGTACCTTTTGATTTCTTCCTCGATCTCATTGTTACCCATTCATTATTTACTAGCATGTCATTCAGCCTCTATATGTTTGTGTGTTTTTCAGGTTGTTTTGCTTGTAATTGATGTCTAGTTTCATACCATTGTTGTCAAAGAAGATACTTGATATGATTTCAGTCTTCTTAAATTTATTGAGAGTTGTTTTGTGGCCTTTTGTGTGGTCTGTCTTGGAAAATGTTCCATGTGCACTTGAAAAGAATGTATATTCTGCTGCTGTGAGGTAAAGTTCTCTAAAAATATCACTTTAATCTATCTGGTCTAGTGTGTCATTTAAGGCTCCTTTTTTTGTTTTGTTTTGTTTTTTTTGTCTGGAAGATCTGTCCATTGGTGTCAGTAGGGTGTTGAAGTCCTCTACTATGATTGTGTTACTGTTGAATTCTGCCTTTATGTTGGTCTATATTTGTTTTTTATGTTGGGTGCATAAATGTTTACCGGAATTATGTCCGCTTGTTGGATTGATCCTTTTATGATTATATAGTGTCCTTTGTCTCTTATTATAGTCTTCATGTTAAAGTCTATTTTGTCTGATATAAGTATTACTATGCTAGCTTTTTTCTCATTTTCATTTGTGTGCAATATCTTTCCCTATCCCTTTACTTTCAGTCTATGTATTTCTTTCGGTCTGAGGTGGGTCTTCTGTAGACAGCATATGCATGAGTCTTGTTTTCTTATCCATTCAGCTACCCTGTGTCTTTTAATTGGAGCATTAAGTCATTTACATTTAAAGTGATTATTGATAAGAACATAGTTATTGCCATTTTATTTTTCATATTTTTGATCTTTTGTTTGTTTGTTTTCCTCCTTCTTCTACTTAAAGAAGTCCGTTTAACATTTCTTGTAATACTGTCTTGGTGGTAGCATTTCCTTGTCTGGAAAGCTCTTTATTTCTCCTTCAATTTTCAATGATAGCCTTATTGGGTAGAGTAGTCTTGGCTGTACGCCCTTGTTTTTCATTACTTTGAATATTTCCTGCCACTTGTTTCTGGCCTGCAGTTTCTGTTGAGAAATCAGCCAACAACATAGAGGAGTTCCCGTGTAAGTAAGTTGTTTTCTTTCTCTTGCTGCTTTCAGAATTCTTAATTTGCATTTAATCTTTGCCATTTTAATTATGATGTGTCTTGGTGTGGGCCTGTTTTGGTCATCTTGTTTGGAACTCTGTGCTGCCTGGGCTTGTACGTCTATTTCCTTTGCCAGGTTAGGGAAGTTTTCAGTCATTATTCTTCAAATAGGTTCTCAATCCCTTGCTCTCTCTCTTCTTCTGGCACTCTTATGATGTGAATGTTGTTATACTTGATGTTGTCCCACAGGTCCCTTAAACTGTCTTTTTTTTTTTTAATATTTTTTTCTGTTTGTTTTTCCAATTAGGTGCTTTCTGCTACCTTTTGTTTTCAGTCACTGATTTAATCCTCTGCTTCATCTAATAGGCTGTTAATTTCTTCTAGTGTGTTCTTCATTTCAGTTATATTCTTTATTTCTGACTGGTTCTTATGTCTGTTTTCTTCTTTATGTTCACTATCTGTTGAAATTCTCACTAAATTCCTTAAGCATTCTTATAACCAGTGTTTCTAACTCTGACTCTGATAAGTTGGCTGCCATTATTTCATTTAGTTCAATTTCTGGAGGTTTCTCCTGTTCATTTATTAGGGACATGTTTCTTTGTTTCCTCATTCTGACTGCCTCTCTGTGTTGCTTCTATGTATTAGGTAAGTAGCCTATGTCTCTCAGTCTTTGCTGGGTGGCCTTAAATAGTGTGTGTTCTGTGTGGTTCAGTGGTGCAGTCTCCTTGATCTCCTGCGTGTGTTCCAGGAGTGTCCCTTGAGTATGTTGTATGTGTTCTCCTGTTTTAGTTGAGCCTTGATTTCTTTTGGCACATGAGTGGGTGGGATTGACTCCCAGTCTGATTGACTGTGAGGATTAGCTACACCCACTGTGTATGAGCTGCTATGTGGAGGTGGACACGTCAGAGGGGGATTTGTCCCTATGGGCTCTTGTGCCTGTTGAGACCACCCTTTGGGTGTTCTGCTTGTAGGGTGTTCAGATAGTGCTCTGGTGTGATCTTAAGCTCTCCTGGGTGTGTTGTTTCTGGTGTCTTTTGGGAGCCATGCCAGCCAAATTCAGCCTTGCCTATGCCTGCCCCAGGTTCACATGGGAGGAGCTACACAGCTATATGTTGTTGTTTAGTGCCTGTGCTAAACACAGGCATGTGGGGGTAGCCTCACTGTAAACTGACACTGGCTGTCACCAGTATTGTGCCTGGGCAGCTTAGCAAAAGGCCCAGGGCCCCTAGGCCTGTTGCCACCTACTGGCTTCCCATAAATCTCAGTTAGCCATTGAAAGAACCTCCCTTATCTGTGTAGTTCAGGCTGGTTGTCCCAGGGTTGAGAGTGCCTCCGGTGATACAGCACTAGATGGGTGGGGCTGGGTTTCAGGGAGCTACGGGGTATGGGTGGTGGTTTTTACAAAGTTAATGCAGTTTCAGTTCTTGCAAGAATGCCCTGAGAACACCGCAGCCAGCCACCACTCACCATAGGCCCACAGATCCCTGGGAGATGCCCAGAAGGGGCTGCAACACAGGTTGCGGTTCACCTCCCACCACCAAAATTTCCCTGGGCCACTGCAAACTATCCTCTGCTGTAAAAGACTTGCGTAGCTTGTGAGGCAGGGCTGGACACTTAGTAGTTAAGACTGCACCTGGTGATGCAGTAATATATGTGGGGGGAGAGAACCCAGTGTGTCACCAAAATGGTGCACATGTGTGGATTTTACCAGATTAATGTGATCTCAAATTTGACCTTTTGCAGAAGGTTTCAACATAGAAAAGATGGCACCCTCCTGTAGGACACACGTGAAGCAGACTCAATACAGGGATAATGGCTGCTGTCTCTCCAGCCTTGCTTTGCAGCCATACAATTCAGTCTTCCTCCATGTGTCTCTGGTGCTTCTTGGGTTTCTGCACCTCCACGGGAGACCATGTGAGTGTTTGCAAGCAAATGAGCCTCTTTAAGAGGGCATCTGGGTTTCTAGCTGCCTTCCATCTTACTGGGGCAGGCAGACAGAGTCTACATGGTTTTCACTGCCAGATTTTGTGGGAATTCCTCTTCCTGGCACAGTATCTGGGGGCTAGGGAGCCCAGTGTGGGGCTGGGACTGCTCCCTGTTTCACAGGGACCTCCGTCACTGAGGTGTCCCTCCTGGTGTTCAGCCACTATCTGTGTATTTGGGGTCAGCCTGTTTCATGTCTCTGCCCTTACCATTCTCAATGTGGCCTCTTCTTTTTATCTTTAGTTGATCTATAATGTATTTCTAATTTTTGTGTGATCATAATCTGCCATCTTGGACCTCCCCCTCTCCTTATTAATTATTTTGAAGTGATTATTCTTAAAAAGAAAAAACAAAACAAAGCAGGGATGTTCTGCTTGAATTAAGTCATGCCCAATAAAAATTAGCCTTCTACTTCTCAAAATAGCATTTCCCTGGTTCCATGTGGAATGTTAAGAGCTGGCTGTGCTGATAAACACAACGAGATCTCTTTCTTCCTTAATTCAAACTCACACAAATACTTAGGATATCAAAAAAATGTATTTTTAAGAATCAGCTGCATATCTCCGAGCTGATAGGACCTGATTCCTAGCGCAACGCTATTTCTCTTTCACATTAACTTTAAGGATTAGCAGCCTTTAAAAGGAACAGGGAACCCGTTATGTGATTTACACCAATTTAATGTTTACGTGTAGCCACTAATGACTCTTATCTTTTTCAAGTCTTTGTGGTTTAAGACTTTCTAATGGAGGGCCTGTGTAAAACGAAAATAGCATTGGTATAAATATTCCATCATTAGTTAAAAAAAGACAACAAAGCCTAGAAAACGTAATACCCAGGAGACTGTTTGGTGGTGTGAGGGTAAGGAGGGTTGTTGATAGAATATCTTAGAGCTTTTAGAGAATTTGTAACTTAGAAATATGTCAACAAACAAAAAAGCCAAAAATCAATAAAAAAATTATTACCCTCTGAGAAAGGGAGGGTGAAGATCACATTCCTTCTTCTATGCCTACTGTCTGACAAAACTTTCTGCTTAAAGCATAACCCATGGCTGAGGTTTTGTTTCTCTGAGTGGTGGGATCTTGTTTTTTGTTTTGTTTTATTTTTGTTTTTGTTTTCATGTTCTGTATATGCACCACCTAGCACAGTGCTCAAAAATAAGAATCAATAAATGTGAAAAACAATTGAGTGAATGAATGAATGTATGTACAGTAATTCACATGTCTACCAATCATAGCTGACCCTGATCAATCAGTCAGGGGCTTTCAGAGAACTCACAGTCTTGTAGTAAAGAAAAAGACATGTACAGCAGTTAAAAATCTCAGACCACTGATTTAGGAGGTCAGGAAATACTTTTCTAGAATTCACTTAAACTTATAGTTGAGCTCCATGCCACCAAGATAGAAGAAATTTAATTGTAGGTAATCCAAGGTTTTCTTGCAATCTTTCTTGCAATGGCGGGTAGGTGCAGAAGACAGGCGAAGTGTGGCTCATCTGTGCTGTGGTATGCTGGATTGACCACCCATCCCTTCTGGGTCTTTGTCTAGGTATACTGCCATCTCCTGGGATATCCTTTTTTCTGATCTTTTCCTCAACTATTTGTTTGTGGAGCTCAGTGCTGTTCCAGGTACAAGTCTTGTGAAGGTCCAGCACATTATCATTTATTTATGACCCTCGCTGGGGCCATTCTGCTGTGCTTGTACCAAACCAGAATACAGGAATGCTTGGTGAAACTGTTTAAAGCTCATTAAAATAAGAACAGGATTTTTTTTTTTTTTCTCTTTTGCTTATTGTTGTGTATCCAGCACCTAGATTAGTTTCTGGCATGAGGTAGACACTCAATAGGTAGAATAGACTGAATACAGTTCCCTTGCTCTCTAATTCTCTAAACATGGTGGGGATTCTGCTTTTCTACTCTCAGGGTTCCATCTTGTGTGGTGTGGAGCAAAGAGCTGCCTCTATCCTCCCTTATCCAGATTTCATAAGTCAATTTATCATCCTCTCCAAAGACTTTCCTTATCAATATCCAGGAATGTTTACCCAGTTGAGGGAAGGAAAACATAGATATTGCTCTTCAGGTGGTTCCCAACTTTCTTGTCCAAACCCCATGTCTTTTCCTTTTCCTCTAGAGGGCTGGGTTTTTGAAAGTCAAAACCCAGAATTTGATTCATTCCTTCCTGTGTATTCTGTTTGTCATCTGTGGGGACAGAGCCCCAGAAAGTTGTTTACAGGCTCTCGGCCTCACGTGGAGGAGTGCTGGCTCGGGTAGTGGATGGCCATCAGCTGTGGCTGATTGGCCGTCAGCTGTAGCCAGTTAGCCAATTAGCCGCTAATATAACTGCTGCGGCTACGGAGGAGAGTGAAAGAGAGTCGTCGGTGGGTTACAGACAAAACGGACAGCAGGTCGCACGTCCAGTGAACCCAGCCTCCAGTGAGACCGTAGTGGTATGACTCCCCTACCTATGGCTCCGTGGGTGTTCCTTTTTGGCCTCACCATATCCTGCGTTCTTGTGTGGGGAGCGGGAGCAGAGACCCCGCAGGCTTCCCCGCACGACATCATCCCTTCCCTGAGGCATTGAATGAAGACTTGTTAACAAAAGAAGGAAGAAGAAGGAACACAATAGAAAACAAGGGTAAAAACAACATAGATAGTATTCCAAAATTAGAATACTATACAATAAATATTTTAACCTGTGTAGGTATGAGGTGCTGTGAGAAAACAGAGAAAGCTCCCATGGCAGTGGGCAAATGAAGGTGGCAAGGAAAGAGTCTCATACATAGTGACCATTTTATTTGAGTCTTAAAGAGTACATAGGCATGTATCAAGAGAACAAGGTGGGGAAGAGAGAGAGAAAGTAGGAGTTACCGTGGCAAGAGAGGATGCATAATGTAGAAATTAAGGTGAGCTTTGAACCAGACAGAGCAGGCCTAGGTTCAAATAGTGGTTTAGCACCTCTTAGCTGAGAGATCCTGGACTTAACTAGCTCTCTTAGCCCCAGTTTGCTCATTTGTAAAAAGGGGGTGTGGGGGCAGAGCCTCAGAAAGTAGTTTCCAGGCTCTCAGCCTCACATAGACAGGTGCTGGCTCAGGTAGTAAATGGCCATCAACTGTGATGGGATGGCCATCAGCTGTGGCTAGTTGGCCGTCAGCTGTAACCAGTGAGACATTGGCCACTAATATAACTGCCGTGGCTACGCTAGCAGAAAGAGAAGAGGAGAAAAATGGGGGCTAGCAAGAAGATGGTGGCTGAGCCTGCAAGCGGAGCAATGAGGGTTGAGAATTGTATGGTTCCTGTTTCCTGTTTCTCCAACCCAGCCGCCAGTGAGAATATAGTGGTATGACTCCCCCATCTATGGCTCCATGGGCGTTCCTTTTTGGCCTCACCATGTCCTGTGTTCTTATGTGGGGAGCAGGAGCAGAGACCACGCAGGCCGCCCTGCATTACAAATGGCGCAGCGAGCAGGGTCTCCCGCATGACAGGGGGTGATAGTACATACTTGATAGCTTCTTTGTGAAGATAAGATTAGATAATGAACATAAAACACTTAGCACAAAACTAATATTTGTGGAATATTGAATCTATGCTAAGCAATTGTCAGCTCTTTTAGAGAGCAGAATTAAGTCAATAGTAGTGGGAGAGGTAAGATTTGAAGTATATTTTGGACATATAAAGGAATTGGTGACTGGTTAGATATGGGAATGATGGAGATTGGGAATAGAATAAAGGTGACCTCTACTCTGGGTAATGGCAATGACCAATTTTAGGCAAGGAGGGCCAGGTTTGGGAAAGGAGTAAAATCATTGTTTTTCCTGTATCGAGATTGAACGCTTATAGCACATCCAGGTGTAAGCACTCTGTAAGCTGCTGAAAAAGTATGTGGTAGGAATAAATATTCTCTCTTTTTTCCAATAAATACCAATAACTGCTGAACTGGTTTTTCAGATTCAAAGCTCATACAATGAAAAGACACTGATCACTGCCAAACTTAAATAGCTCCAAAAATGTCAAAATGCAGAGTTAATTAAAATATTGAATCATTTTTAAACATTTTCTCTGCATCAGGAACTATGCTAGGAAATTATACATTATGGTGCCAAGAGCCATACATTATTTCATTTTTCAATCCTCCTCATGTTGGACAAGGGGCGTTTTAACATAAAAATGCATTGAAGTCATACTGTGAAAAGTGACAAACATTATCAAATGGGAAGTATATTTGTTTTGTTGATGCTCCATTCTGAAGAGTTAAGATTCACTGTCTGCCTCTAGAATGGAACCATTAATGGCTCTCTCTGTCTGACTATACAGGGTGCTGACTGGATAGAACTGGGAGCTGGGAGAGGGCAAAGAGGTAGAAAATGAAGAAAAGCAGAGAGGGTGCTCTTCCAGGTGCCCAGCCAATGAGGTTTCTACATGACATGGAAGGCCACCTTATGGAAGGAGAGCAGAAGTCTTTTGTGCCTTCCTTTCAACTGCTTAACAGAAAGGAATGCTCAAGAATTGGAATTTCTGACCCTGAGACAAATTGGCAGGTGTTTTGTTCTTAGAGGTCTCTGGGCCGCAGTTACACTAAACCCATCAGATAGACACTGCCTGGTAGGTTGGTGTCCAACTCTACAGTCTTCCCGGTTGTGGAGATCAAATACATCGAGCAGAACGTTCCCTTTAGAGAAATTGATGCTCCCTGGAGATAGCATCGTGCTCTGATGAAGTTCACACTGCAGGGATTCGTGGAGTTTGTACTTCCCCTTTTCTATTGAATTGACTCCAAAGGGAAAATATAACAAAAATTAAGAATAAATCAGCCATTTGTTTTTTTAAATCACAGCTGTGACTACCACTAAAAAGCAAAAGTCTCTGAGAAATAACCTTGATTCATAACACTATGCATACTGGGAGAATGGCTCAATAAAAGACAATATTTCAGATGGATTGCTGGGCTAGGGTGACATCAGAGGCGGGGAGGAACACAAACTGCTTTACACATAACGATGCAGAGCACAGCGTAGAGTGATGAGGATGGTTAGCAATATGCTATCTTTATGTTCACTGTGTCTTATTTGATGTAAATGTCCTTTGAGACACGTGTGACAGGGACATATTCGTGAAGGAACACACATGAGAAGCTTTGCTTCTCCCACCAGTGATGTTTTTTAATCAAAAAAGAAGGAATTGTAAGAGGCACATAGCAAACAACACAAAAGTTTTAAAACAGAAGAGCAAAAGGAATTAATACTTCAGAATTTTGATAGGGAAGAGTGAACACCCCAGTTGAAACTGCTTTATTGTTTCTCAGATCTCTATAAATTACGAAAGTCAGAAATCTGTATGACACAAGTAAATTCTGCCTTTAGGGATTTCTATTCTTGCTAATGTAGATGCACTGATTTCTCTATAAATGCTAAATTGATCGTTTTGATTCATAACTCACGCATTGAAAGGGCACTGATCGTTGCCAAAGTTAAACAGTTCCAAATAATGTCAAAATGCAGACTAAATAATAATGGCTGACCATTTATTAAACATTTTCTCTGAGCCAGGAACTGTGCCACAGTTCTTTAGAATTGTACATTATAGTGCCAGCTGGCATATATTATTTCATTATTTAATCCTCACAAAAACATCCATGGCATTTATTAACCCCCGTTTTACACATGAGAAAACAGCAATACTAATTATTAAGCAATTGGCTTAGGGTTTCATAATTAGAACAAAAACAAAATCAGTATGTACTCCCTGGCAGGCCTATTGCCAACACCATGCTGGATACCTGAACGGAATCTGGCAAGAGAAAAACATTTCAATTATTCATCCAGTCGACTGCTCGATACCCAGTTCAATGGCATGCAGTGGGTTTAGGAGTGGGCTGGCAGTGCGCATACAGGCATGGGAGTCTGAGCACATGCATCTGTCCTCTCACTGGTCATAATTCATGTTAGATACAAGGCAAACGTGTTAAACAATTTACAGTTGAAATATTGTGCAATCACTAATAAGGAATTCTTCTTCCTCCTCTACACTAACTAACCACCAGCACAAGTCACAAAGTAAATGAAGTTATTCTTTTTTTCCAATGTGCACACCTCAGTTTAGACTCTTTCAACTCCATGTCTTGTCTATAAGATTGGACGACAGCTGAACCTCACCTGAGCTTGCAAAACTGTGTCGAATCTGGGCCTTGCCGTTCAGAGAGAATGTGCCTGGGCCAGCCTCTCTGGTCAGTTTACCTGATGATACTCATGAGTAGGACTCCATGACAACCAGCGTATCTCTCCAACCTTTGCCCACATTGTGTTGAGGCTCTCAGCATGCCTCAGTGCTGAGCTTGACCTCCGTCTGAAAATCTGGGAGAAGAAAAATAGCAAAGTGCATGGAAACAAGAAAACTCAGAAAGACAGTCACCTAAGGAGAGGATTGAGGTGTGTAGGAAGATGGGTTTGATGAAGAAGTTTAAAAGAAGAAAATCATTATCAGAAGGAACCTAAAATCAAAATTTTAATTCATTTGTTGATTCAACAAACGAATCTGCATACTTTGAATATGGGAGTGTTCTTGGAAGGAAGAAATACGAATTAGCCATGGATTCTTTCTTCCATGAGTTGTTAATCTGCCAGAAGATATCATGTGTGGGCCTTATTTTGTAGGAAACTACAAAACCAGGCATTCCAGGAAAGGTATCCACAATAGTAGTACAGATAAGGTGCCATGGGCTCTTAAGACCCAGTTTAAGTGCTACAATATTTCCATGATCTGTAAGGGATCTCTCTATCATCTGAAGGATAGGTAGAATTTGGATATATGAAATTGTGGCAGAATGAGAAAGAAATTCTGTTTGGAAGAATTAACAAGAGCAAAGATGAAATAATCTGGCCTGTGAATGGAAAAGCAAGTGGTTCCATTTGGTTGGTGCAGAAGACTTGAGAACAGGAATATTTGGGAGAAAGCCAAATCTGTAAACCTATAGGTCTGCTTCTGTGCCACAGGTCAGCACCCAATACAAATCCCTCCATTCCCTGCCACCCTCATCTTCCTCTCAGCCTATACCCTGACTTACTGTCCTTGATGTCTCGCACTCCCAGTTTCTCAGATAGGACTTTGTTCCTATTTATAACTGTCCAATATCTCCTCACACCTGAGAAAGGAGAGATCCTGTAAATTCCATCTCCTTAGTGTAGTGTCTGCTCCAAAGTATCATGACAAGGTCAGCAATGATATTATCAATAGAATGGGGAGACATGACACAAAAACCTTTATAGGTACTGTGCATTTGTAGTCTCTGAGGTAGGAGGTCCTATGGTAGAGGTTTTTGTTCAGTACCTAATCCTTCACTTAGTCCCAGAAAGCAGAACTCTGGATGAATACCTCTAATGGATACTCACAGCTCAGAGGCTTGGCATTTCATAATAAACAGTAGGGGATCACCCCATCGTGGCATTTCCTGCTAATAGTTGGACCCATGTGACTTGAGATCAATGACCTCATTGTTGTTCAGACCACCCTGCCTGTCTGTGCTGTATCCTCTCCTACAGCCCCATATTGCTGCTTGTTATTGTATGCCCCACACCTGAGCCTCCTTCCATGCTTCCCAAAAAGACTAGATAGAACACAGCTCATTTTGTTTCAAGGGCCTTAATGGCACTGAGTACCATAAAGAAACATATTATTAAATATGGGATATTGTGAAGTTTTTGAAATTATATAAAGCCCTTGAAGTCATGATCACTGGTCTCTAGTTCTGAGTCCCTTGATAAGAATATAAATTGGGTCTATCACATATCTATTGTTTATATTTGAAGAGGTAATATCACTAGATGCCTAAACTTCACCCCAAAACCAAAGTAACAGGGCATGCTCACCTTCATGAAAATTCTCTTCCTGGGAAAAACTACACTCTGTCTTATAATAGACTCAGAGTTGGGAACATGACCCTAGCTGGGCCAATTAAAATCATTCTGAGCACTTTGTTGGGACTTCTGGAACACTTCTCATTGGGATTGCAAAGCCAGTGGGATATAAGCCTGGAGCTGTATGTATTCATCTTTGTCACAAGTTCAGAGGAAACTGTTTAAGAGATAAGCCAATGTAAAAGGAAGTAGAGCCAAGAGTTGGAAACAGAGAGGGAAAGAGAGAAAGAAAGAGAACAAAACACAATATGGTTTGAGCACTTGAGAACAGCCATGCTTGAAAATAGCTCATGCCTGAGCTTTATCCATGGACTGTTCAGTTAAATCAGTTACTTGTTTTATTTTCTATTATTTACATATTTATATATTTTTTTATTTTACTTGTCTATTTAATTTGGGTTTCTATTACTTACAAAAGAAACAACTCTAATACAAACTACTGGATAATTAGCATTTCTAAAAGACTTCAGGTAAGATAACCTTTATTAGAAAGACTCCATATTATGAAAAAAAATATGGTCACTTTGGGACATTCTTTAGCTAATACCTAATGCCTCATACTTCTGTGTTCCCTAACCCCTTGAATAATATCCTGTACATAGTAGACTCTCAATATTTGCTTTGTTTTATGGTAACAATAAAGAAGTGAGCACTAGAGGCAAGTGAAATAGCAGAAGTTTAGCTTCTTAGGTTGGAATGAACATGACGGCTTACATTGATAAGAAAGAGACTTGTGTTTGTGCAAGGGAAAGCTCATACTGTGGAATGGTAGAAAATAAGTATATAATATGATACTTTACCTTTTCCAGCCCATCTCAGCTAGAGCCATTGATTCCTGTCATCTGCAGGTTCTGCAACATTCCATTTCACAGCCAAACCTGATTGGGGCTAAGGGCGAGACCTCAGAACAACTGGCTATCAGAACTGGGTATTAGCCTTGCCTCTTTCCAACCAGGCATCCCGATAACTAGAGGTAGAGTAATGACCGGGCACAGGCTCACCTACCAAATAGTCTTTTACAAATTCCCTTCACTTCTCTTTTCCACAAATTTAGGGTTTTTTCCCCTTAGTTTCTCTGCAGGACTCTAGTTTCTTACTGCCCTCTCCATGAACCTGAACACGCCGGGCTGCTTAGCAATTGCTGGCTTTGTTTTGTGAGGGGTAGGATCCTGCTTTGCACATATGCTCTGGCCTCTTTGAGTTCAGTGATTTGGATCATTTCAGGAGACAAACAGGTAATACTTGGTTTTTCTCTTCAATAGCCTGCTCAGACTTTTCTTATAATTTCTCAGATATTTACTCCTTCCCAAACCAGACACCAGTCACCCTATATTTTTGAGCACTGAGTCCTAGATCATTTCGCTGCTTTCAAGGGGAGTCCATTCTCCTGCCTGCAACCTCACCACCCATCCTCTCTCTTTATCATTATGTTTGCTGCGCCCCAAGTGCCTGATGTCTGCTCTTGACTTTTCATAGTAGACAGGAGGAAAATGAGCTTATACTTTCATTTAAAATCTGATTGACAAAATGGGAATCACTTCAAAAGCTATGCAGCAATAGTTCGTTTTTATTTTAATGAGAAATGAGGAGCTATCATATGGTCTTAACAATGTAGTAAAGATAAAAGTAATGATTTAATGCTTGACATAGCAGTGATAATCAATTTATTCTTTTTCCTTTCACTTTCTTTTTTTAGAGACCTGTACCTTAATTCCCATGAATAACATAGTATCACATCTACTTTTTCTTAGGTGATTGGACCAGGGGTAGAAATCTAATCAGAGCTGAATCTATCTGCATACAGTTTTACCTATAGTTTTAAGTTGGGAAGCAGAGAGATTTAATCAGTTAGATCAGTGCAGTGGTTAGCAAATATTTTCTGTAAAGGGCCAGATAGTAAACATTTTGCTTTTGCAAGCCATTTGCTCTCTGTCATCACTACTCTGTCATTGCAGTATGCATGCAGTCATAGATAATACATAAATGAATGGAAATGGCTGTGGTACAGGAAAGCTTTATTTACATAAACAGGTGCCAGGCATTATTTGGCCCATGGGCTGGAGTTTATTAAGCACTGACTTACATCATGGTATTTGAACTGAAAGATCAAATTGGGTCAGGTTGGGCAGCCATTTGGGACCATGGGAATGCTGCATTTAATCAAAGAAAGCCTGTAATCAGGGAGAAAGTGATACAGGGGCAGACTCGTGTAGAGAAGCAGAGAAAAAAGACCATCAAAACTGGAAGGTGGTGGAGAGAGCGTTGGATCCCACCTTTTCTGGTCCAAATTTTGTGGCTGTTATTTCCTAATCTTTGGCGATATATGAGTATGCCATTGTTTTACTGAGATTAGGTCTGGGGAATAGTGGTCCAGTGTGCTAAGAGCCAATAAAGGAGGTGGTTTTGGCTATGAGCTCCTATGATTAGTTGGTTTGCCTATAAAAGATGTGGTCACCATTTCAAGAGCTAGTGTCCTCCATGTGTACAATGGGCCTCACAAATCCCTGCCGACCTAGTTGACATCCTTCATTTGCAGGGAAGACCTAAATGAAAATAGAGCTTGTAGTTCGCGCCTTCATATACCCTGGTTTCTTTCCCTGTGCTACCTGACTCTGTGCCTCCCTGATTGCAATCCTTCTTTTTTTCCTTTTTGCTCAAATAAATGCTTTGTCTTCTTTATTACAGCCTAAATTTGTTGTTTGTTGTTGTTGTTGTTGTTGTGTATGTGTGTGTGTTGTAAAGATATAAGTGAAAGGAGAATCAAAGCTCTGAGAGTTTCAGCTAAAGGTATTGTTGCTGTTGTTAACAGAAGTGGGCTGAGTTTTATTGGTCATAGGACATCTAAGTGCCAATACCCAGGAAAGAGGTAGAAAGATAGCACCAGAGCTGAGGTAATTAATAGGGTGAAGAAGGAGATGTATAAGTCATCTGAATATTTGTGATAATCGAGTCACAAGGGAAGGGATTCTCTGAGGTGATGAGTATAGAATTTACAGAGGTGTTCAAAAAGTATCGGAGCACTGCAGACTGAGCTTTTGTAAAAACCTAGTGAGTACCTAAAAAGAGAAAGAGAAGCCAGGGGAATGAAATTGGCAACAGTAAGAGCATCTGGAATGGAAGCAAGAGTGGAATGGGGGAAAAAAGAAAGCTTGAAGGAATTGACGATGGCCTTTATAGGGAAAGCTTTTTGGGGGAAGGTTTTAGGATTCGGTTTGATAAAGAGAGAGACTGAAAGGGAGCAAATCCAATTAAAACTGTGTTGTCCAAGAGAAATAAAGTCAATGGGTGTGTGGCACTCACACAAGACATTTGGCAGAGGAAAGGAACACACTTTCCTAAACTTTTCTAATCTCACCTCCCACATTTTTCCTGTCTCCTTTTTTCCCATTTTAACTTTGGCTGATGGTTAATAAAACTTGCAAAGGCCCCACACAATTCATAGGAAGGTGAATTAATTAGCTTTCCTATTCTCTCTGCCTCTCCTTTGTTGCAAAGAATCAGTAAAGTCAAGGTGGAGAGATCATGTTTCCTCTGGAAAACTAGAGCAAGAAGAAGGAAATGTGTAATTTCTTTGGTCTCTTGGCCTTAGCTAACCAGGGAAGAGAAGCCAGGCCAGAGAGGGATCCGAGGGCAGCTTTGAGCTGTAAATGTCCTCCAGAGGAAGCAGCTGTTTTTTCTTTATTTTTCATTACATATTATTTATTAACGCCCTTATTTATTTTGTTTTGAATCAGGTGGGATTTCATGTGTTCTCAGGTCTGGTACACATTTTTCTTAGTGAGAAAAAGATGAAGAATGCACCCTGAGTTGATATAGGAGGAAAAGCTTAAATATATACCCCCCTTTTAAGAAAACTATTAAGATCCTGATTTATTGCAAACATCAAAGTATGCCCACAGCTTAGAGTTACTCTCTCTCTCTCCTTCCTCCATTCCTAGTTCTAATCAAACATGGAGGAAAATCAATAATGAACAAGTCTTATCCTTTGAGCTACTGGAACCTGCTGAGTTTTGTATATCTATCAGCACAAAGTTTCCTCTCTCTCTCTCTCTCTCTCTCTCACACACACACACACACACACCCATGTAACTATCTCTAGCCAATACCAGATTGTGAAATATTTGGATCCTATGAGATCTAACTGCTGCTGACCTGTTTCTCCTTCTCCCCCCACCCCTTAACCTTTGGTCCCAAATCCCATTCATCTTCATGACCCCCACAGAGTCTGATTAAACTCCACTGCAGCCCCACTTCCATTTCGGTTGAGCCACTCAGAATCAGGAGAGGTGGAAGGAATGCAAAAGGCAGAAGAGCATGGCCAGGCAGCTGAAGCACCCAGTGTGGTGAGAGGGGTCCTGAAAAAGATTTATGGGCCCTATATCACAGCTGAAAGGCTGGAGGTGATGAAACGGAGCCCTGGCAGTAATTTATAGGAGGCTGTTATGACAGACTTCTCGATTGAGGATGACAAAGATGCCATTAAAACAAAACCAAGCTATCCGGATGCTGGTGTAAACAAGCCTCTCCACACAGCCCAGCACCAAGCAGATTCATAATTCTCAGGAAGTGGGAGGATACAGGCTCCACTGGAAGAACTTGGCCTTACTCCCTCCATGGAAAGATGGGAAAAAGGCAGCAGCGATGGGGAGAAGACCTGGCGATGAGGAGAAGCTGGATTCCCCTCGTTCCCTCCTCCCCTGGTCCATCAATCATAAGGCAGTGTGCCCTTGAAGAGAGCCTCTCCACTTGCTAGCAGCCTTGACACACTAGCTAAAGAGGATTGTTGGTGTGACGTGGGCCCGTGGGATCTGTTCCAGGCCGCTGCATGAATAAAACAGCCCAGAGTTCATACAGGATTTCAGATCCTGTCCAGGTTTAACTTCACCTTTCTGTCTCCTTCAGCTGCATCCCACAAACTCAGGCTAGTCCCCTGCTGCTTTAAAGGAGCTCTGTACAGGGTGGGATCCCTACAGCTTGGAGTTGAAAGAATTAACTGAAAAGCAAATCAAATCTATAATGAAATATTTCTGAAACCTCTAAAGGAGGGTCTCCTACATAAGCCACTGCTACTTAAAATACTCTTTCATCATTCAGCCAGTTCTTTTGTTTATATCTCTCAGAAGCAGAAGGCAACGCCCTGTCCTATTCTGCAAATGCCCAAATCCATTTATGTCTTTGACTATATGGGTTCTGTGATCATTTTTCTTTCCCCCATTCATACCTCTTTCCTTTCCTTTGCTTACCAAAAAATATTCCCAACTGTAGTTCTCTGCTGTTTAAAAAAAAAAAAAATTTCCAAGTAGCCATCCTTTGTAGTCTTTCTCCAAATTATATGCTCTATTTTTATTTAGAAACAAAGAAACAATCAATGGAGTCAGGAAAAATCCTTTTTATGGAGCCTAAGAGGAAGGCAAGAAATCAACAACAGACTTCTCTTGGGTCGGGGTGCGATCTAGGGATGGGATTCAGGTATAGGGTGGGGATAAGAGTGAGAGGTACCAAATCACTGTAAGTTAATACTTTTTTCCCCTGTTTTCAAGGAGCACAACATAAGTGAGAGATGTCTTACTATGGAGATCACCTTGAATCTACTCTAATTTGTTTACATGTTTGAGGTAAATAATTTGCAAACTATAGTACTTCATAAGTAGCAAGGAATTGCTTACTATTCCTTGCTGTAAATCCACGTGACCCCAAGCATGCTGCCAAGACCTCGGCCATGTCCCCAGCTTGCTCCCTGCTGCAAGGCTTCATTTCCTTTCCTCTGAGTGCCAGCTTTGATCTCTGCTTACCCCAGTCAGACAGCTCTGGGCTCTGGAGGGAGAACAGATGCAGAGAGAAGCCCTTGCTGGGATGTAAAGGTAAAAATAATGTTTTGTAATAAGCAACACCTAAGATTAAAGAGGTTCATTCAGTTTCATTTGGCTTAAAGCTGCCTGGGTGCAAAGCATCTGATGGCATTAGTGCCCACTTCCCTTCCATACCAGCTCATTCTTTACAGTTCCACAGTGCAGAGACATTCTCCTTTTCCAGCTCTTCATTTCATGTCTCCACCCCCCAGTCTCCACCCTCCAGTTTTTAACGTGGCAAAGTAGCTTCTGAGTAATCTGCCCTTCCTTGTGCATTCTAGCCCGTGGTGATCAATCCAAAACTAATGGTGAATAGGACAGAGTCCAGATTTCCATAAGGGAAACTTCCCTGGAACAAAGGAAGTGTTGCTCCTCAGCTGCTGGGTGACAGTTGCTGACCATGCAATGTGTACAGTGCATGCAATTTAGCTGTGGCACATTGTATGGTGGCACTACGTGGCACTGTGTTCGTAACTAATTTCTAGTGAAAGAAGTGAGTTTCAGTCCATAAACTCATGTGTCTCAGAATTGTATATATATATTTGTTTTAAACTACAGTCTTTTGATTCAGATCTTATACTCTGGTTTTATTATAGACTTAATGTTTGTGTCCCCCTCGCCCCATTTATATATTGAAGACTTAACTCCTAAAGTGATGGTGTTAAGAGATAGGGCCTTTGGGGTTAATTAGAGTTAGATGGGATCATGAGAGTGAAGCCCCAATGACGAGATTAGTGACCTTATAAGAAGAACAAGAAGTACCAGAGCTTTCTCTTTCTGCCACATGAAGACACAGCAAGAAGCCAACTGTCTATACTCCATGAAGAGAACTCTCACAAGCAACTGAATCAGCTAGCACCTTGATCTTAGACTTCTTTGCCTCGAGAACTGTGAGAAATAATTATCTTGTGTTTAAGCCACACAACCTGTGGTGTTTTGTTATAGCAGCCCTAGGTCCCATACCTCTAGTATTTGAATCTTAGCTTGGCCACTTGCTGTGTGACTTCAGACAAGTTATTTAACAACTCTGCCTTGGTTTCCTCATCTGTAAAGGGAAGCTAATATATTTCTCATAGGGTTGTTGCAAGGAATAAAATAGTTACTTTATTTAAAGCTCTGAGAACAATACCTGGAACATAAATGTGTGATGTTGCTGTTAGTTATTATCATTCCCACGGAATGATAATGAACGAGCCTCCTGTTGTGTCACAGAACACTGGGGTCTTGTGAAGTACTAAGGCATTGGAGTTGAGGGGCAGCTGATGCTTGGCCACTATTCTCTCAAGCTGAGTGGACATATCACTCATCCCAGCACACAGGGACCATCCAGATCCAGTGACTCTACTGGTTTCTCTCCATACCAACAGATTTGGAAATTCTTGGTAAAACTTTCTATGTGTCTCCATCAGCCTAGATGCTTCCTGCAGGGATTTCTTCCTTGGTTCTCACCTGATACTCAGTGGGTGACCACAAAAGAGAATCATAACATCAAATAGGAAATAAGCCTTTTAGAAACAAACATCAGTGAGAAAAGTAACTCTTTTCTGCTTCCTACACTGCCATATACCTCCTTGAGGAAACTGAAAGAGAAGGGAGTATCGACTAAGGTGGTGAAGAAAAAGAGTAAGGGAGGGAAACAAGAAAGAAGAAAAGCAACTTCATGTCTCAACGTATTGAACAAAATAGCACATTTCTACATCAGGATGATCTATGAAAATTCTGGCACTGGACCCCAGACCAAATGAACCAGAATGGTTTGAGGCAAGGACAAAATTCTATATATTAAACAAAGCCATCTCGTGATACATATATACACCAAAGTTTGTGATCATTTTTTTTGTGCTGAAAATTTATATATGTAATATTTTTCTATTATTTCCCAAAGAGAGGCAGAGAGAGAGAGAGAGAGAGAGAGAGAGAGAGAGAAGGCAGGTGCCACCTAAAAGACCAAGCCCTGGTGATTTGAATGCAGATGAACTCTTGGAGTTCTTGAAGCAGCAGGAACTGGGAGAACAGGTACAGCAGATGTCAGTGAAGATCGGGGTGGGTAGATCAATGGATGTGACCAGGGCAGTACGGAGTGGGACAGGCATTAGTACAATAACAGCCCTTGTTTGGGAACTCAGAGACTCTCATGAGGGGAATAGCTAGGGTCTGTCATTAAATAGGTGGGGCATATTGATGCACTTGATTTAAAAAAAAACAAAACAAAAAAAAAACTCTAAAAGTAAACTTCTCTAGGAGACGTGAGTTAGTGGTACCCAAGTGACATTGAGGTTATACTCTCAATAATTATGATATCCAATAATAATACCAATTACAGATCTAATGGCAAAGTCTTTTGAGTTAAGAAAGATTTCTCTGATCCTGATTTTTCTAGTCTCTCTTCCTCACTGTCCTCAAAAAAATAAATACCTCTTGTGATCAATAATGTTTGAATATATTTAGTTAATTGGATGAAAGTCACCAAGTTAAAGTATTGTATCAGGCAATCCTGCCCTAAGTTCTACATTCATGGTGGCTACTCCTAACTACTAAGTCATTTTGCTTAAGTAGAAACTATCAAACCAGCATAGAATGTAGGCAATGGTGGCAACAGCATTTACTCAAAAAAGAGTTTAAACTCTATTGTAATATTGTGATTTGTGGGTTGTGAAGGTTAAAAGACCAAACACCATGATTAAATCACTTTTTTTGTCTTATTCTATCATTGAGCTTTGGTTCATAAGTCCTAAGAATTCAACTTTCTTTGTTTATTTCAAGGTGGTTAGATAACAATGTTATAAGTTATACGCTGATAGAAAATTAAGCTACAACTCCATTCTTGAAGGATAGGTGTGTTTGAAGTTAGGCCTTAGATGTAAATTCTTCAGTATAAATATGCATCTTTTAAAGTAGTTTCTGCTTTCTTTATTCTCTCAAGATCCCTCATGGGCCTCCACACCACCCAACAATTAGCACATACTTTCAGAAAAGATTTTAATGTGTCATTTGCATCTTAGGGTGAATTGAAGCTACTGTGGAATATTTCCCAAGATTTTTCAGCCTGATTTCTAATGAAAGAGCAGCTAAAACTCCAGTTCAGAGAATTTCAGACCTCACTAAGCAGAGTTGAGGTGTGTAATAAAAGGGCCTATATTTATTTATTCACTCACTCAACAGGAATTTAACAATTGATACCAGACTATAATATAGAGCAAAACATAATATTGCAAGACTGGTCTCTGGAAAAGATCTGCATTGAATGTCTCAAACCTTGCCTTATCCATTTGATTTGCATCTCAAGAAGTATCCTGTCAATATTTTTTATATTTCAATACAGTTTCTACTCTCATTTTTGAATAGGACATTATGACCAGTCAGCTTCAGGTAGGGACACACTAAGAAGGCTTCTCCTCAGGACAGGAGCAACCTTTTCACCTCCTGCCTTGAGGCTCTGTTGTTGTGGAGGCTTGAAATGCCAAGGGACAAGGTGTCCACACATACACAATCTGAAAGAAGAGGTGAATTAAAACACCATGGGGCACACTTTTGCCCAAAGGGAGAAAGAACAGCAAATAAAGTCTTCTGCCTTCCTTTACACCTAACAGACTTTTCTGAGAGACAGAGTTCTTACAGCCCCTCAGCAGGGGATCCTACAGGATTTAGCAGTCCCCATGAGCTAGATACCAAGACATTGTCAGCTCAGTAATACACCTTCACATTGATTCTTTTTCAGTGCCTCCCTTTCCTGTTTCCTCACCCCTTCTTCCCTGGATTGAGTTTCCTAATAAAGTAACAGTACAAAAGATTTTGCCTCAGGTCTTGCTTTCTGGGAAACCCAAGTAAAGACACTGCTGTTCAGTGAACCAATTGACTTAAATCTCTGCTAATGTTTTAATCAAAATGCTTCAGCTATAAGTGGATAAAAGAGCACAAATGAAAATATCTTAGGAAATTTATAAGCTTATGTAAAAAGAAAAGCTGGATTCAGTCATGGCTGATCCAAGTATAAATTATTGTTGGTTATGCTATTTCTATCTGTTGGCTTCCTTTTTAACAATAGGCCCAGAATCACATCCCTCCAGTTTAATATTCTCATCATAAAAGGGATTTCCCTCTCTAACACTCATATATTCATCCAGAGAGGTATGTATAGTCATCCCGGGGGGTTGCACTACCCCAGAGTTTAAAAAAAGTGGTAACGGTGATTGGATAGGTAGTCAACCTGTAATTATCATTCTCTCTGGGAATGCATGAAATGGAATAGGAAAAGTTTCTTAAAGCAAATATGAATGCAGAGCAGTCAAAAGCAAGAGATCACATGGCAAAAGTAATTTTCATAATTACAGGGTTCAAGTTCCCCAAGCAAACCATAAGCTCTATGCTCAATTTTCCAAGGTTCTAGAGCTAAAGTTAACTATTTCCCAAACCAAGCATTTGTTTCCCTAAACGCCATGTTTTTATTGCTTTTACTATGTGGTGTGTCCTAAAAGTTTGCTAGTAAAAGTGTGGTCCTCCAACCAGCAACATGGGCATCACCTGGGAGCTTATTAGAAATGCAAAGTCTCAGACTTCATGTCAGGCTCATTAAATAAGAATCTGCATTTTAATAAGATCCCCCGTTGATTTGTATGCACACTAAAATATGAGAAGCACTGTACAAATGTCCTGTGTGAAGATAAACTGAACCCCTGAAATACATGATGAGGAGGGATCTGTTAGGTCTGACAAGGTTTAAAAGGGGAACAATAATTTTGTCTTTGGGATAAGATACTGTCATATTTTTTAATTAATCCCAAAGCTGATGGTCAAATAAAATTATTCATTTTGTAGAAGAGCAGCTGGCATTTTTCCAATGGGGAATTTATTTACACAACCAAGAAGACTATAAATCCAATCCTTATGCTCTTTCACAGAGATTATGTCAAAGTAAGATTATATTTGTTAAGGAACAAAATGTAAAAGTAGTTCCCATAAAGTAATACTATGGCCACTCAGTGTGTTGCCTAAGGGAATTTTAAGTATTATCTAAAATGTAAACTAGCTAAAGGCTTATTTGTAGTGCTAGAAACAACATTTCCATATAATTGAAGTTTACAGGAAGGGATGTGGTGAAGCACCACCTGTCAGTCCAGTAACATATTTGCGGAGAAAATGTTCTCACAAAACTGTGTTCACGTTAACGATATTAAAGTCCACAAAAGAACTACCACCTTTGACATCAGAAGAAAAGCACATGGGACAAGAATGGGTTATATGGCTGGAGAAATATAAAATGCTGAAACTTCAACATTAAAATCCAAAGGGAATAAACTTTTCATATTATCATTTGTTCTTATATTGTCTTTTACTGTCACCCATCATGATTGAATCTAACTCACAGCAACACATTGTGAGACAGATATGTACTTCCTTATTACATGATACATTTTCAACTCATTTCTTTAACAGTCCAGTGCCTGGGGTTTAATAACACAAATTAAAAGTTTAGGAAAAACAATGTGGGTCATGAGGAATCAGAGCCAATCAATACTCATTGTAGTGTGTTGACTGGTGATTACCCCCCGCACCCCCCCCCCCAAACACACATGCAAAAAAAAAGGTCTATCTGGGACCTGTGAATGTGACCTTATTTGGAAAATGGGTCATTGCAAATATAATTAAGACTCTTGCCCGTGAGATCATCTTGGATTAGAGTAGGTCCAAATCCAGTGAATTTATAGAATAAAAGGAAAGAAGACACAAACACAGAGAAGAAAGCCATGTGAAGATGAAGGCAGATTGGAATGAAGCTGCCACAGCCATGGAAGACCAGCAGCCTTTAGAAGCTGGAAGAGGCCAGAAAGGATTCTCTCCTAGAACCTCCAGAGAGAGCACAGCCATGCCGACATCTTGATTACAGACTTCAGCCTCCAGAAAGTGAGAGAATAAGTTTCTGTTGTCTTAAGCTACCCAGTGTGTGGTAATTTATTATGGCAGCCCTAGGAAACTAATACCCTCATTTGGAGTGCTATGTTGTTTTTGTATTTTTTTTTTTTATTGTTTTCCTGTCAATAAGCTTTTATCGGAGGACTTTGAATATATCAGCTACAAGCAACCCAAGGCTTTTTTGCCTTGTGATGGGGGTGGGGGAGGAGATCGCTGCTGGTAAAAGACGTTAGTGATGGGCTATACATAAGGCATGAAAATTGAATGAAGTTTTTAAGATATCTTATAATTCATCCAAATACACTCTATCAGGCCCCCTGTGACCAAGGCATGAAAAAATAGAGGAAACAGAAGGACACAGGAGTTAGTACATACAGCTACCCACCTGGGCGTTGAACTTTGCTCAGCACTTTACTTTCTCAACCCTGCTCCATTTCAAAGCAAATCCACCAGAGTACACCTGTGTTTTAGTCATTTCATTTCAAATCCCTGTCAGGCCTATTCCTAGCAATGGGTCAGGGCACAAACAATTCATTCTGTGGTTTGGAGTAAAGATGGACTGAGTTTGGCAAGAGGGAGCAGAGGGGGAATAAGCAGAAAACTATCATGACTTGAGTAAGCTGCCGATGGGGTTATCCTCAGGAAAATAACCGGCAGCCCTAAACCAAGTCCAGGGCAGAAAGGGACTCAGAAAACTAAGTCTAGTTCTGCACTTACTGTCCAGGGCATGTGACAAAAGACGTGATGAAGCTACAGATCTGGAGAGAAGGAGCTATCTGAATTATTTGGATGACCCCTAAATGCAGTCGCATGTATCATTTATCATAAAAGAGAGGCAGAGGGGATTTTGAGAGGGACAGAAGAGAAGGCAATGCGACGATGGAGCAGAGAGAGATGCAGCTACAAGCCAAGAAACACCAATAGCTACCAGAAGCTGGAAGAGACAATGCAGGATTCTCCCCTTGAGCCTCCAGAGGGAGCTCAGCCCTGCTGACACCTCGAGTTCAGACTTCTGGCCTCCAAAACTATGACAGAACAAATTTCTGTTGTTTTAAGCTGCCCAGTTTGTGGTCATTTGTTATATCAGCCCTAGGAAACTAACACAAAAACTAAAATCCACAGTCTTTGGGGGCCAATTTAACACCCTTCCATTCCCACCCAGAGAAACAAATATTCATCGTCAGCATTTTAGATTAAGTAATAATAAACATCCTACACTTTGGAGATTAATTTATCAAGAGCTAATATATTTTTAGCTTTCACCAACATAATTTCCCCCCCAAGAACTATAAGTCTAGGTTTCTATTAGAAAGAAAAATGTTGAGGGTAAGGGATTTTTGATCCTGACTTGAATATGGTATTTATGCAGCTGTTAAGGTCTGTATTATTTACCGTCATTTCAAACATAGAGACAAATGTCGGAAGATAGAGACCAATATGAATTCCTTAAGGAAAAAAAAAGTGTCAGAGAGAAAGAGAGAAAAAGAGTGGTACCTATGTATCAAGAAATAGAGTTTAGATCTGTTGATAGCACCTTATGGAGATTATGAACTGTAAATAACAGCTTCGTCATTTCTACTCAGGAAATACTGTTCTCTTGGGGAAGGTACTGAGGGGCAGCAATAGCCATTAGTGTGCTATCAGACATGATTTACCTTTGGTATTACCAAGATGGCAATATGCACTAAGCTAGGGGCTTTTTTTCCAATAAGCCCGAAGTACGTTCAGAGGTCAAAACTTGAGTTCTCTAAAACCAAAGTTGTTGCAGGAAAAATTCCCACAAAAGTTGTAAAGTTCCTCTGACATCTATAGACGTCAAGAATAAAATCTAACTTAATTCTATGATGGGGCTCGTTTGAAAATTACCATCTTGCATCTCAGAATGATTTAGGTAAACTTTGTCTCTGTAGCCCTAGGAGCACCCTTAAATTGTCCAGTAGGACCATACTTATAATAGGCGGGATCCCAGAAAAAAAGTGGCGGGGGGCATGAGATAGTGGTAATTTTCATCATTTATTCCCAATGATAAGACAGCCATGAATATATGTACAGGGTCATGTGTCAAATGTTTATAAACAATTGGTGGGAACCATGTACATAAATAGAAATAAGAAGCAGGTTAAAAATGATGTAGCATTTTTTTGCTTTCTTTTAAATCAACCTTTGATGCAACGTTACTGGTAATCTGTGCTTATAAAAGTTAACAATGAACATGCTGACTATAAGTAATAATGCATTATTTTAGCCTACTGATAATGATAATGAATATTGTCTCTAATAAGTGAGGTTTGAAACTAATGTATACTTAGTTCTTACTCTGTATATAATATTGAGCTTCTATTGATTTATAATCCAGATAAATTCACATTTAACTAATCTGAAAAGAGTACCCAATATAAGTTGGACACTTGGCTATGTTTCTTTAAATATATTTTGGTTTTTAATTTAATTCTCAAAACAGTCTGGTGAATCAAGTATTAGTATCTTTGTTTTACATATCACTAATCTAAACTCTAACATGTAATTTCAAGATTTTAAGTGACATAACCAGAGCTTCCAATCTAGTTATTTGTATGTAATAAATGGTTTATGCCAAATAGCCCCTGCAGTCCTTTCTAACGTATTTTTACAACTGAGTGGTAACAAACATCAGCATGTTGTTCTAACCATATCCACAACAGTGAAAGAATGAAATGCAGGTGAATAAATGGAGGCTGTTAAATATGTGGTATGACTCACCCATTTTATTACTCTTTGAAAAGGTCTTAGAAAAACAGGCAATAAGAAGTCCTCTATGAAGACAAATATGAATGCTCCCTAACATCAATTTTATCTGTTTGGTTGTAATATGGTTTTTAATTATTTACTTCCCTTCCTGTAAGGGGATAATAAATTCCTTCCAGTTGCCATATAACTTGCAATATCTTCCTGTATTAGAAATGTAATTCTCCTCTCCACTGCCAGGCTCAACACGGACATTCTTTACCCAGTAATATTTGAGCAAAAAGGTCATGTGATACTGACAACCCTTTTACTTTTTTCTTACCATAAGAATGGCATGGCTCAGACATGAAGTAGTACTTCCTCTTAGATTGTTTTTTCTTTTGTTTTTAAATTGGGGAATATAGGGGAACAGTGCATTTTTCCAGGACCCATCAGCTCCATGTCAAATTTTTGTTTTCAATCTAGTTGTGGAGGGCGCAGCTTATTGGCCCATGGGGGAATTGAACTGGCGACCTTGGTGTTATGAGCACTTTGTTCCAACCACTGAGCCAACTGGCTGCCCCCTCTTAGATCTTGAGGGGAGAAGGCACATGGAGCCTAATTACAGGTGACTCATAGCTGACAGCATGAGTCAGCTATGAGTCAGAAATAAACTGTCATTGTTGTAAATGAAGAAGTTTTTGTGGTGTTTGTTGTTGCAGCAAAGCTTAGCACAAACTGACTATTACATGTGGTTATTCTTCTTTTTAAAAAGATTAATTCCTAATTTTTTTATCGTATGATTCTCAATTTAAAATTCTATACTCAGCCAAGTTAGCAACTAAATGTGAGGGTATTTCCAGGCATATACAAAATTGGTCCCCAAAACCAATCTACCTCCAATGCATTCTTTCTCTAGAAGCTACCAGAAAATATGTTTCATTAAGCATATTAAACAAATAATAATTTTTTAGAAAGGAACACATGAGATCCAGGAAAATGGGCGATCCAATACAAAGAAAAACAAAAGAGGAACACAATGAGAGAAATATCAAGATGACAGCTGTATTCCAATCACATAAGAGCAAATAAGAGAATTCAAGAAGCTTCTTCCAAGTATGAAATTGATAGAATGTACTGAACATGTTGTGTAGAGATTTAACATTGGATGAAAGGCTCAAGTTTAATTTTTAATTAAAAATGAAACAAAACAAGAAACTAAACAAAAGAAAGATAACTATTAACTTCAGGGAAGGAAAACATGATGTGGAGGAAAATAAGAGTAATCATGGTTCAGCTGTAGACTGTTTACCCTTAATATTATAAATTCTGAATGCTGCTATGACCAAATGTATAATACAAATGTAATGGGAGAATGTGTGCACAGAAAGATTATAATGTACGTATGAGGAGGCAATAAAAGAAAGCTAATCTTTCATGGGGATGGCGTTAATTGATAATGTATCTATAACTGAAAAAATCAAGAAGCAGAAATATATGTATGTTCTTTTGAGATATGTAGGTAAATTCAAACAACATCAGTTGAAGAGTTGAAAGTTGGTGCTTAGGGGAAATAAAAAAAGGGAAGAAAGCCAGAATGTTGTTTTTTGTAACAAGCCTTATAGAAAGTACTAATTTCAATCCTTGAACTACATGCATGTATAATTTAATATAGACAAACAATGATTTAAATAAAAAGCAAAACATTTTCAAATGAGAGGATTATATATGAGGTAATTCAGGAGAAAAACAAGCAAAACATTTCCTCTTATGAAATATTTTCCTAACTTACATTTTTCTAAGTCAAAATTATATTTTTAGACCTGTGGATTGCCTGCTAAATTTCTGCCCTTTCACTTGATCTCAAGCCTCAGTGTTAAGTTCTTAGAAGCATTAAGCCTTAGTTTTCTTAGACAAGAGCAAAAATGTCTACATGAAAAACCAAAACACAAAACAAAAAAACCGAAGGAAGCAAACAGAAAAATCTGACAAATAGGACTGAAAATACAGCATCTATTAGTTTCCTGATGCTCTTTATCAAAACATGGATCTTGAAGCCTGAGTGAATTTAAAAATCCAGAACCCCCTGCTGCTCCTTCTCTTTCTTTTGGATTCATTTTCCTCATTGCTTCTAGTGTGTTGCCAACCAGCAGGGGCTGGGAAGGTGGTGCGACCCTCCTGCCCAGATATTCATTCAATAGCTGGGCTGCATACTGAATGACAAATTAAAAAACAGCATTCTCGAAATTAATTCTGACCACTGGAAGCAGGATTCCCTCTGGAGTCTGCATGTGTGTATGTGAATGTGCACGGTAACTTGCGGAAAGCAACTGACAGGATTTGTAGCAAACCTTTGTAGCAAACCTCTATGCCTCAGTCAACCTTTTTATGAAACACCTATTTGAAAAGCTAGTCCTTGGTTTCCAAGCTTTGCAAATCCCACAAAGAGATAATCACTTAGATAAGCAGCAGTATCTTAAATGACTCAATGACTCCATCTGCAAATGGATTAAACACACACACACACACACACACACACACACACACACACACACATCAAAGCAACAAATTCACATAGAAAAAGAAAGCTTCATGTCTCTTCCAGTGAGCTACAACCTCAAAGTTGTCTTAAAATAAGGTTCTATGGACCTGCTTTGAGGACCCATTTGCTTGCAGAAGACCTTGCTTCCCCCGAAAAACACATAGTTGAAAAGACTGGGAACACGAAATCCTTTCTCAGCCTTTTTTATGAATTCTGTGGACTGAAATGGCAAATTTCTATTATAATATAATCCCCTGTATGAAAGTGACTCCATCTAAAAAGTAAGTGTTCGATGATTACTCTTTAATTTTCATCCCTTCTTCTCTGAGAGAACACCCAACATGAGAAACTTAAGCCGTAAACCTCCACACTGAAGAGATGAGGAGGCACATACATGCTCTGAGAAGGCAGCTTCCTGCACCTGGTTAGTTATGGTGCAGGAGCAAACCAGCTTCATGACTTCCTGTCTGCTCACGTGGCTGATAGTAGAACTAACTGTTCAAAACAAGAATCCATTTGATGGGCATAAGGAAAATGCCAGAAAGCAGAATGATCTCCGGTTCTCAAACTTTGATCCCCAGATAGCAAACTTTGTTTTCACTTGGCGTACAGAAGAACACTGCCTTATTTATGAAGGGAAATTCTAGAAACGAAGAGGGTATTAGGTAAAGAAAGCAATCTGCAAACTTTGCCCAAAGGGAGATCCAAGCTTACGCTCATGTTTGCCTTATTTTGAAACTCACTAATTACAAGATTTTTGTTGAATATTCAGTGATGTTAGTGAGGAGACAAGTGAAGGGGAAATTTGAATGTACACCTGAATTGAATCAGAGATCCTTTGACACCCCCTTCCACCCACAGCTTCCTCAGGTGCCATGTTTCTAAGATAACTTCCCACTAGCATAAATTGAAGGAAATAAAAAGAAAGTTTATCCAAGGGACCATTTCCCTAGTTTTCAAGTCCTTCTGTCAATGTTTGTTTGTTTGTTTGTTTTTCTTTTTCTTCCCCTTTTATTATTACCCATTTTATCTGGTGGAATATGACACAAGTTTAGAGATTTTAAATGCACAAATATCTGTACAACTCAGCAAAACAATGTTGGAGCACAGACTATGTTCTGGATAGGGAGAATACAGGTACACATTCTAACATTAATCTTTAACCTACATGAATATAATCAACCAAACAATGCCTTTCAACCTTTTCCTATATGACTCCATTTTAGAATTTCAAATTTCATCTCACAGCCCCTTTATTTACGAACACTACGTTCACTTCAGAATAACCTAAATAATTGCAGCATATATATTTCCAGGAAGTATAATCCATAGCTGAACTGAGGAAAATAGGTGGATCGAGGCAGAGGCCACCTTCAATGAGTCTCTGAGGGTGGGAACTACTTTCTTCAGCTGCCAATATCCAATGCTGTTTATAAGAACGTAATGGAGAGAGCATCTCAAAACCACACAGCCAGAAAATGAATTCTAGAAAAATCAGGCTACGTCAAGATATATATAGATGTAGATGTAGATATAGAGGGAGGGAGGGAGGGAGGGAGGGAGGGAGGGAGGGAGGGAGGGAGAGGGAGAGGGAGAGGGAGAGGGAGAGAGAGAGAGAGAGAGAGAGAGAGAGAGAGAGAGAGGAGAGAGGAGAGATTTTCTTCTCGTTTGTGCCAACTAATCTCCCTGGAGAACCAGCAATATGGACTCCAGGTACATTCTCTCTGCTTCTCTTACTTGGTCAAAGGGAAGTCTGGGCACGACTGCCAATTCATGTCACCTCATTTATCAAGGTAACATTCTGTGGACAAAGAGAGTATTAGGTGTAGAAAGCAATTTTAAAACTTTGTGAGAGAGCCAAGATTATACCCACCCTTTTCTTCCACTTGAAACTATCTTCCTCTCTGTGTTTCTTTGTTCCCTGGGGAACCGTAGCCTTTCTGGCCAGTGGTCTGATGGCTCTTTTCCACTTTAGGCAAAACACATTCCTTATGTCAAAGACTAAGCCCAGTGACTTTTGAACTTTGCATATGATTACTAACTTAATGAGTTTTACCTGTCCTGGCACATAACTTTCTGCTTCCCCACTTGATTTGAGCTTTTAATCAAGGCCAGAAGATTTTGCAAAGAGATTAAATACACACACGCATGCCCATAGCTCCTAACAGGTGACTCCATACCCTTGTTCTTTAACAGGCCAAGTGTATTTATTACTTGTCCCTGCAGGAGGAGCACCCTGTTTGCTGGCTTCCCATCAATGACCACAACCCCCTCCAGCCACTATGAAGTTGCAGCTACATGTCCTCATTGCCAGGTAATTATTTCTTCTAAAAATAGTGTAGTCATTAACATCTTCCCAAACCTAATTACAGCCCAATTCCTAGGTAATCTATTACATTGGACATATACTCAAATTCAAAGTGATTTCTTAGGTGGATTCAGGTCACACTTCCCATCTCAGCACCTTTTTCTTCTAACGTTCTTTTAACATGACGAGTGACATTTTCCCACTCACGTGTATCCCAAGCATGTTAGGTATTCTGTGGAGCTAGGCAGATGGAGAGATAAACAAAAGTCCATGCCTCCTTTTGTGCAGAATCACAATCCTTAGGCTATTCTTAATCTTATATTTTAGTCAGTAACTTCTCTGCTTCCTTGAACAGTTAATGACAAAGAAGGGTAGGCAAGGAGCTTCTAATAATTCAGGAATGGGTTTTATTTAAAACTCCAATCCATGCCTTTGCGTGTTGGGGTCTTTTGAATGAAATAGGTAGCCTAATTTGCACATTCTTTCAATGCTCTCTCTGTGTGTCTCTGCTCTTCCTTGGCATTCTGCTGAATATGCACCTCAGAAAGAATGCAAGGCTTCCTTGGCATGATTTTGATGAATAGGAACCTACAAGGCTTAATAAGAGGCACCAACATGGACAGGCACCTAAGGGGAAAACAGGTCTGTGTTGATGGATGTCTTTCCCAGGGGAGTTGGGGCACTGCTGAGACGCAGTTTTTCCAGCAAGTGGTAAAATGCCAAGATAATTCAAGGTAGCACATGCAAGGCAGAATGTGTAGTGCATTTTCTCAGCAACAACGAGTGTGCAGAAAGCATCCGATAAGCGCTTCCTTCACAGGGTGCCAAAGGGACATACGGCAGAGAAGAAAGGGACCAGCCCAGAAAGGACGGCATGAAATGAGAAAAATCACCCTCATCAAGTCAAGTGATGGGCCAAGGTGAGCTTTATCGACTCATTCATTACTGTACTAAACTCCCACCAGGACATTAACTTTCGGTGTTTCAGTTTATTGTTTAATACAAAAAAGAAAGAAAGAAAGAAAAGAAATCAGGGTTTCTCATTTTCATGTTCAGAGAAGCAAAAGCTGCAAGGTAGTATAGCAACTATTTTCCTATAAAATTAAAGGAGATCACTCACAGAAGATGGTGTCATAACTGATGGCATCAGCTGGGTTCATGGAGTGAGGGTGCTGTTGTGTTTGTAGCAGATGTATCCACTGAGTTTCTCCCCATAGGGACCTCTTTTACTAATCCCTTTTTTGAAAATAGAACACAACGTTTTTTGTAAGGAATGTTTGTTTAGTTTATTGCCCACCCCACTATGCCTCATGCTGCCAATTTCCTTTATCTTTCATTTTTCTCTGACAAAGGTCAAAAACTTCTTAAATGAATTTGTGTTTGAGTTTCATGGGTTGTGTATTAAGCATGTCTTTTTATTCTCATGCTTTGATATCTGGGGCCTTGCCAACCCTGGATGGACCTCCCAAGGCTGGCCAATTCCTACAGATAGTAAATGGCTTGCCTGTGAGCCCACCTTTCATGTACAAACCAACCAATCCAGAGTCCACACCCCCAACAACTTCCTCCATCAGACTCTGACACTCAGGGCCTCTACCGACTGCCTTATCCACCCCAGGGCCACATACTAGACAACCAGGGATAGCCCCTACGCCCTGAGCCTGCTGAAACTATTTGAACTAGCCCAGTCTAAGCCTGCAAATCCCACCACACCTATTTCTTCTCACAGAAATGATAATAAAGTTTCTCATCCAGATTTTTTCCCCATTTCCTCTGTCTCCTGATACAACTTGGCACTTCCTTCTGTGGCATGCCCCCTTCTCTTGGGAACTGTGAATTACAAACTATATTTCCAATAGCAATCATCTGCTGATCTGTTGGCCTCACCATGCTTGAATAATAATAAAACATGTATTTTATTATTTTTTTTAATTGACATACAATATTATATTAGTTTCAGATATACAATATAGTGATTAGACATTTATTCAACTTACAAAGTGATCATCCCTATAAGTCTAGTATAAAATCTATATTTTAAAACAGGATATTGTAGCCTTTTTTAAATTTCATATTTGTCACAAGTGACAATGGGAATGTGGGAGATCTTAGTCTTCCCTGTCTCTCTACATATAAAAGAATCCTTTCTAATAGAACAAACTTTCAAAAACTCTGCTCCAAAAGCTAATTTACATCTTTGTAGAATCTCCTAAAGAAGTAAAATACCAATGATCCCCAAATTTCCTTTATTCTGATCTGCCATCCTTTAAACAAGAAAAAAACTGAGGGATAACAGGATGGAAGAAGGGCATATACAAGAAGAAAAGCTACTTTGAAAGGCTACTTGAGTTATATTAGAGGCAAACACATCCTGAAAGGCCACTGTAACTACCTGTAGTTACCTCATCCTAAGGGAGAAAATCCTTCATAATCTCCATACATTATGCATGAGAAACAAAGAATATGTTGCCTACAGGAGTTACTTCAACTCACCAACACCCCCTCCCCTTTAGAACAGTGTCTACTTACCTAATGTAAAGGTTGTCCAGTTGCCATGGGAACCAGAAATTTAGTAGGTGTGTGTACATGGACGGTAAATTTTAATCACTTTCACAGAGGTAGCATATATTGATAGAGTTATTTTGCTTAAAGGAGAGTGAGTGCTACTTTAAACTACAAACACCACTCCAATAGATAAAATTAATACTTTAGGATCTTAAATGTCTTTTTTTATCTATTACTTTCACTTTTATTGAGTAATTGTATACAACAGGCATTCTAGATTCTGTGGATTCCAATCGAAAGGGAATATGATGCCTGTCTCCAAATGGCTCACGGTTCCTGAGGTCCATGTACATACACTACCGCTCACTGTCATGGGAATTTTTCTGTGAGCCTACAGGGAAGGATGGGACAGTGCTGAGGGTCTTCAGGAAAGAATTCAAAGGCTATTTCAGAGAAATTGTATCCTAAAAGATAAGGGGAGGTTATTGTGGACAGAATCGTGTCTCCCTCTGACCCCCACCCCAGAGATAGGGCCTTTAAGGAGGTAATTAAAGTTAAATGAGGTCATGAAAGTGGGACTGTAATCCAGTAGGACTGGTGTCCTTGTAAGAGGAGGAAGAGACACGTGAGTGCATATGTGCGGGGTTGGGGGGGCGGCGAAGAGCGGGAGGCATGGAAGGACACAGCAGGATGGCAGCCATCTACAAACCAATGAGAGACACCTTAGCAATCAGTGCTGCTGAGACCTTGATCTTGGACTTCTAGCCTCCAGAACTGTAATAAACTTCTGTTGTTTAAGCCACTCAGTCTGTGGTTTTATACTTTTTACTTGTTATGGCAGCCCAAGCAAACTAATACAGAGGCTAACAAGCAAAGAAAGAAGTGTAGGCTTAGAAGATGTGGAGGAGAGACCTTGTAGAAATGACAACATTTTCAAAGGCATGAAAGAGCCTGTGAGTTCAGAGTGTGGTGAGAAGTTCAGTGAGGCTCCTAGGAGCCCAGGGGAACTGAAGGAAACTATAAAAAGAGAAAAGGTAACTGGAATGGTTTGGAAAGGACCTTGAATGCTAAAGTAAACAATTCACAGCTAATTGTATTTATAATAGGGAAACAACAGAGACGTTAAGGGTGTGGGAATGATATAATGGGCAGCAAGGTGGAATGCAATGGATGTAAAGAAGGAAGGTGAGGGGCTGGAGGTATGCACAATAAATCGGGTGAGAAATGATGAAGGGATCAGTGAAGCTGGAGGAGTGGAAGAATGAGGTAATATGGTTATTGTGATGTGTATGCTTCCCCAACTGTTATAATTGGTATGTAGAGGGACTATAAGGCAGTGATAATAACGTTAGCTCCATCAGAGGTAAAACTGTTTGTAGGCCAGGAGCTGAAATTATACTTCAGCTATGAATTTGTTTATAATTTGAGTTTTTGTCTTTTATTTGTCTTGGGGTAGATGGCTTTGAATTCATCCTTATTGGAATTTGTTGAGTTTCTTAAATGTTAATATTCATGTTTTTCATCAAATCTGGGGAATTTCCGGCCATGATCTTCAAATATTCTGTCTGCTAACCCTTCTGGCCCGGGTAGCATAGATTCCCCCCATTCCAGGCCTCTTAGGGATGGTGTCCTGAGGGGCTCTCATGGTGCCCTTGCTTGCTGGCTCCCCTTTTATTTCAGGAGTGGGAAGTGCACCTTCTCTCAGCCAGGCCTGTTTATTTAATTGGTCTGAGGAGATTTGGGTTTGTTTGTTTCATATATATGAATCCATATATGAACTTCGGCTTGTTTTTACTGAGAATCACGTCACTATAATTCTTCCTCTTAATTTATCTTTCCTTTTGACTACTCTTAAGATCATGTCTTTGTCTTTCTGTTTAGTATATCATGATATGTAGGTGTAGGATTCCTGCCTCTCCTCCTTATGATTTTTAAGTTCTCCAAATCTAAGGATTAGAAGTTTTAAGCAATTCTTCAATATTCCTGCTTTTTCTCTCTTGGAATATTGCATAAACTCCATTATATCTCTTTTCTTCTGGAGACCAGTTAGACACGTAATAGACCTCTCTATCTTAAACCTCTTAATCTCTTCATCATATTTTTTTCTTTATTTTTCTCTGGGCTTCAGTCTTGAGAATTTCTTTAGAACCGTTTTCTAATTTTTCTAATTCTCTCTTTAGCACTGCCTCATCTCCTGTTTTACCCTTCTATTGAGGTTTTAATTCCAATTATATGTTTAATTTATAGACATTCCATTTGGTTCTTTTTAAATCTACTTGGTACTTTTACAGTCTTTTGCTTTTATTCATATTTTAATCCGCTCTTTTATGTCTTTAAATATGTTAAATATATATTTCATAATACATATATATTTTAAATATTCTGTGTTTAATAAGTTCAATATCTGAAGTCTGGTTTATTCTGACTTTTCATCATAGTGGTCTGTGTGTTTGTGTGTGTGTGTGTGTGTGTGTGTGCGCGCGCGCTAGTATTTTTATAGCACAAGGTTTTTTGTGTTGTTGTTTTTTAACAGCAGGAAGGTTGTTCAGCATACTATCATGCTACTGAATAAGATACAATTAATATTAATTTATGAGGTAAAATTTATGAGCTTTGGGAACAAAATAAATGTGGAGTTTATAATATATAAAATTAGTGAAATGGCTCTTGAGTTTTTTACTTGACATATTAAGTAGTTTCCATGAATTAAGATTTTTTAAAAAATGACCTAAGGGGAATAAAGAGTCCAGTTTTGATATGCAAATGTTCAACTGACAACTGTAATGGGGTTTCACTTCAGGATAGGTTAGAGATTTAACTATAGTAAATAAGACGTAGTCAATAGTGGAGCTCATCTAACTTGCCAGTATTAGCCAGGGAGCCATTTAAAACAGGTGAAACAGAGATTAAAGGGCAGAGAAGCAAGAGCCAGAAGAATAGGATAATAAACAGAGAAGAGTCAGACATGTGTGAGATTCAGGAGTCAGGAAGAGTCTAGAAATCATGGAGGAACAAACTAAAATGCAGAAAGTATTCAAAACAAAATAAACAAACAAACAAAAATAACTATACAAAACTCAAGTAGAATTAGTATTAAATATTTATCATTGAATCCAGGCATCAATTTTATTTTCCTGAGTTCAAGGAGTATGACAATCAAAAGAGAGACCATGAAAAAGGAGACAGTGACAGTTTTTAAGGAAGGTAGAGTCAAGGGAAGATTTTTGTAATTGGTGAGTTTGTTTATTTATTTGTTTATTTATTTACTATTTGAGATTGACCTCATTTATAAGCAAAGAGAATTAGGCCAGAAAGAAAGGAGAGATGTAATACTGGAAGATGCATGAGAGAGAGGATGAGTGGTACAGCAAAGTCTGGGAGCCTTTGTGGAAGGAATGAACTCCAAGACACAAGGAAAGAATTCATTAGACCTGTAGAGAAGGAAGAGCCCTCCTTCTTATGAAACATAAGGAAAAGGAGGTGAAGAAGATCATACAATTGTGGATTGTGAGAAAAGCTGAAAGTTTCCTTCCTGAGAACATTTGTATCCCTCTGCACATAAGTTATTGTTTGAAAGAATGGTGGAAATAGATAGAAAACTTAAGAAGAGGAGGAAAAATGTTAATAGCCATGCAATCAGGGAAAAGAGGACTTAACCAAAAAGAAGGAAAACAATTCCTGAGTTGTGTCATGTGCTCTCAAACCATAACATTCGTCAGAATCCCGTGGAGAGATTGTCAAAACAGTTTGCTAGACCCGCTCCCAGAGAGTCTAGCATATAGGACAGCAATTGGGTCTGAGAATTCACATAACTAAAATGTTACAAGTTGATACTGATGCTGATGACCTATGGACCACATTTTGAGAATCATTGTTATTTTTTAAAAATTTTAAAAGGTGAAAAGAAAGCATTTCCAACTCAGAAAATTTCTCTGCAGATTTCTTTAAAGTATGTAATTTTATCCGGTTGACTTATGTGGCAAAACTTCGTGACATTTACATGTTTTATTTTATACATTTTCATGATGGCTTACCTTTGTTCAGGCTCTTTCTTAGGCCTCAAATATCCTTTCCTACGTGTGTAACCCTGTGGCAGTTCTACACATCCTTGTTAGCACCTGCTCAAGTGTACGTTCCAAGGAAGGAGTTTGTATATCTCTCTTTGAAATGATCTCAGCTCTGCTTTTTGCCCCTGCATAATTTACTTGCACCCAAATATCATTCTGCCTAGTATTTTGTTAATTCCCCAGGTGCCTGGATCTCCACACCCCTAAAGACTGTAAGCTCCTTGAGGACAGAGACTATCCTATATTCCCCTATTTCCTACAATATTAAGGACAATATCTGGCAGAGTGTGTTGCCCAATTTTATCCCTGGGATGGAATAATAGGCTTGCTACCCTAACAGGCTGCTTCAGAGGCTATGAAATCTCCAGCAGAACAGGAAGGGGTGCATTAAATCAGAGAACATCAGAACAAACTTCTGCTTTAAATGATTTGCCTTTTCCCCCTTGACAGCAGCTCTTATTAAAATAACATTAGCTAAAAATATTTCTATGCCAAAAGTAATTATGATAATGCTTCTCTGCCTTTATATAGTTCTTTTCATTCTAAAAATGCATAGTACACAGGCCTCTGCTCAGGAAAAAAGAAAAACACTGAACTGGACTTGAGCTTTTCATTCCCATCGCTGGGCAGGCTCTTTGTCTCCTACCTTATCCCTAAGCCCATTAGTATTGCTGATGTCTGAGTCTGGCTTTGACGGACTCACAGAACCTATTCGAGCATGGATTCAAAAAAGAAATTTCAATTAGTTCCCCTCAAAGGATTAAATGCTGTTGTCCCTCACTGGATGCTCTCATCTTTAACAGGTGATTAAGGTCCTAATGGACTCATACAATTTTTCAGTCTGTTTCAACCAATTATGGTACTGAAGAAAAAGCCAAAATGGGAAAAAAAGTAAAAAAGGAAATGAAGAGGAAAATAGGAAGCAGGAGAAGTTTGCTTGCAGGAATTCTGCAAAACTTTCTCAAGGTGAAAGGGTCTATTTATTAGAATGCCTGTCAAGGAGCTCTCAGACTACACCTTAGGTGCATTGCACCTGAGAGGATGCTCCAGACCCCTTTTCATCACTCTTGTTTCTGTGTTTTCAGATTCCAGCAGGATGTATAGATTCACTGAGATGAATACCACAGGCACACATCATTGCCTTTCATAGCTGTGGTTTAATGAAGAATATATCTGGTCTCTGTCCCCAGTTCCTGATACACAGTTTCATAACCCCTGGAATTTCCAGAATGCTAAGAGTATCTTTGTTACGCTAATGGTGACTTGTGGTGGGGGGTAGGTCTAGATAGCTTTAATATGGGGGCTGGTCACCTGAAAGACCAACCACTTGATTAAAGGATTGGAATTTTGGGCCAGTCCCACCATCAGAAAGGAGGAAGAGGGCTAAAACTGAGTTCAGTCACATAGTCAATGATTTAATCATTCATGCCTATACAATGAAACCCTAATAAAATCTCTGGACACTGAGGCTCAGTGGCGCTTTCTGATTGGTGAACACACTGATGTATTGGAAGAATGACATGCTTTGATTCCACAGGGAGAGGTCATAGAAGGTAACCATTCTGATTCCAGTTCCAATGTGTGGGCTTTCAAGGAATTCTCTAATACCTGCTGGGTGTACTACAATTCAACTTAATTCTGACACTATCTATCCCGAGATAGCATCAGATTCCACAGGTGAAGGGCTCAGTCCCACCATACTGCTCTCCAGATGCCAATTGCAAGCAAGTCCAGTTTGTTTCCTGTGCTTCTGACTAACTGGCAATAAAGCACAGGTCTTAATTAATTTGCTAGATCATCTCATAGAGCTCAGGAAACCATTTTACTTACTAGGTCACATTTATTATAAAAAGATATAAATCAGGAATAGCCAGATGGAAGAGTTGCATAGGACAAGCTGTGTGGGAAGGGGCGCAGGATTCCTCCATGCGCTCTCCAAGTACACCACTCTCCCCAAATCTCCACATGTTCACCAAACCTACTCCTTTTGGGTTTTTATAGAGACTTCATTACATAGTCTTCATTGATTATATTATGGATCATTGGCAATTGATTCAACCTCCAGCCCCTCTCCTCTCCCCAGATGTGGAGGATGGGACTTAAATTTCCAACCCTTTAAACACACAGTTGGGTATCCTGGTAACCAGCCCCCATCCTTAGGTGCCTCTCAAAAGTCACCTCATTAGAAGAAGAAAAGACATCTTGATTGCTCTCAGCACAGGAAATTCCAATGGTTTTAGGAGCCCCCTGCCATAAATGGGATGAAGACCAAGTATATATTTTTTATTATAAAATCACAATACCACAAAATGTCTATGTCCTGGGTGCTTCCAGACCTTACCCTATGTCCATCCTTTATAATAAAACTGTAATAGTAAATATAGCATGAGTTATTCTAGGGAATTATCAAACCTCAGGTGATTGTGGGAATCCTTGAGTTTATATTCTGTTTGTCAGAAGTGCTGATGGGCTGGGAGCTGCACTTGTGGCTGGTATCAGACATTAGGGTATCAGTGAGGGTAGTTCTGTGGAGGACTGAGCCCTTCTCTTATGGGGTCTGCACTGACTCTGAGGGATTGGCCTCAGAAGTGGATTGTTATGTGCGCCAGTTGGGGTTGAAACGGGACGATGTTACAATGAGATTTGGCTAACTTCTTCCTCAAGCTCCCTCTCATCTCTGCAGCCAAGCCAGGGCATTCTTAGGAGAGCAATGCCCAGAGGCTCATGCCCATTTATTCTGTGCTGCCAGCCCAGAACAGCTAAAAGCTGAATGAAATCAGGATAAAGTCTTGTTTGCTATGACAGACTCAACCAGAGCTCTGAACGTCATTAAATATAGTGTTCTCTTATTCCTAATAATCAGTGCTGTTGGGGCTGTCATACTTATGTGGACCTCATTTCTACCCAGAGTTTTACTATGAATCACACTGCCCATAAGTCATCAGACAATTTTCTGAGAGCCTCTTTCCTTCTCATTTTCTCACCATCACAGGGGTTTCTCTAACTCTGCTGGGTGGACCACCTGCACCACAATCACCCAGGGTACTTGCTGGAAAGATTCGAGACCCAACCAAGAATTGCTGAATCTTAAGGGAAGATGGAGAGAGGAGCAGAAATTAACATTTTAAATAAGCTCTTGAGTCAATTCTTATATGCACGAAAATTTGAAAAACCTCTCTCTGTGAGCCTGAGAGTCTCAATAAGGCTGCCAGGTAAAAATAGGTGCCCTTATTTCTATGAGACATTGAGCCTGAACCATGTGATACCTTTTGATTTCTCTTTGGTCTGGATCTTGGTTTTTAAATTAGAAATATTAGCAGGAAGAAAATTTTCTTTCAAGCATCCAAAATAACAAAATGTTGATCTGGTTATAAGATAGTTTGCCATTGAATAGCATCCTATAGTTAGTGAAATTCAGAGCTCTGGTTGAGTCTGTCATGAGCATTTGGGGTTTTAAGGACCCTTGCACGTGCAGTCTTGGGCAGAGGAGCCAAATGGATAATAAACTACGATGCAACCACATGGGAACAGAAGATACATACTTCAAGAACCTTAAGTTACACGATAGAATACACACTTATCTGCATAACTTCAGCTTAAAACTTTGATTTTTTTTTTTCTTTTTGTAAATTTCAAACGCAGGGAGAGGATGATGTGAGAGTGAAGTAAATAGTCATTTATGAAAAATTCCTTAAGACTGCAAAATGTGATGGTCGGAGAGGAAGAGAACTCAATCTGAAGGCACAGGAAATTGATAATCAGGAAAGGGAAGAAACAAGAAATAAGCTGAAGGAAGAAAACAAATAAAAAGGAGAGTAAATTCAAGCTTTGGCATTTTCATAAATGTGTCCAGGGCGATCCTGTATATGGGGCATGAGATAACTTGGTAAAATTAGATGAGAAGAAAAGAGTTGAAGAAAGAAAATTAATACAGGCATGACTAAAGAAAACAATCACATGGGCCCCTGGGCCATGCAGGACTCCTCAGTAAGAAGAGGAGACTCAGCAGTCCAGGTGAATCTGGGGGTCAGAGGCTGGGAGTCCATCTCAGAGACTCAGATCTATAGCATGCTTAAGCAGAAAAATAGGTGGCAAAAAAGTCTCTATATTTCACTTCAAAAAGCACTCATTTTTATCAAGGTCATTTTTTAGTCTGGTTTAGGTAAGAATGGGATCTAAAACAAAGTCCATTTATAGTACTTAATTTGAAAATATAATAAATTGAATAAGATAATTATGACTGTAAAGTCAAACAAAATGTGTGTGTAATATGTTGCCCTATGTCGTAACTTGTAGTACTATCCTTGTAAAATGTGTTTTTTTCCCTAGAATAATTATATATATGTATATATATATATATATATATATAATATAAAAAAATATATTTACAGGCCAGTCTTATCTGAGATGCAAAAATTTTAAAGAACACATTGGCAAGTTAGATTTATCCCAAGAATTCAAGGTCATTTAACGTTCAAAAGCCAATGAATAATAACATAATATAAAATAATAATTATTTAATTTTTAATTAATAAATTAGGTTAGAGCAGAAAAATCAAATGACCATGAATAAGTACAATGTTGGATACCTCTAACTTCCATTTGCAACAAGGCAATGAAATGCAAACATCCGTGCAAGAATGGCAGATGCTGTTGGTGCCACAGTGCCCTTGCACGCACTTCAGCACACTCAGACTTCCACCTGCCAGCATCTACCTAAAATCTTTATCTTGCTTTTTAGCCCATAAATCAGGCCAGAAGTGCCAGAGAATTAGGCTCCTACTCCCTCCCAAGCAGCCCTCACCCAAGGATTCCTAGCTCCCTCATCTCTCAGTTGGTGTAACTCTAAGGAATGGATTTTACATTGACTTCCAGTAGTAATTTACACCTTTTATTGGTTTTCTTCTCTTCTCTAATTCACTGAACACTTACTTTATGGTGTTTCCTGAGATTACTTCCCAAATAAATTACTGCATTTAAATCATTGTTTCAAAGTCTGTTTGGGGGGCAAACAAAGCCAGCAAGCTAGGGATGGAAGGAAACTTCTTTGACTTGATTTAAAAAAATAAGTAAGTAAAAACAAGAAAAAAACACAGGAAACATCCTACTTTCAATGATGAAACGTTAAATGTATTCCCTGTACCATTCAAAAGAAGTCAAGCATGTTCTCTATCACAGTTTCAATTCAGCATCATACTAAAGGTCTAATTAAGTGCAACAAGGCAAAAGAAATAAGTAAAATGTATAAGAATAGTAATAATTTAAAAGAAAAAAAACAGCTGTCATTATTTGCAGATAACATGTTTGTTTCAAAAAGCAAATTATTTGAATTTAAAAGACTTTAGCAAGATAGCTGGATATAAAATCAATATATAAGAAAATCAATTGTATAGGCAATGCTCAGAGGAAAAAAGTTCACAGTGGCGGTGTATGTCAAAGGGACACATAGACAACTGAAAGAGCTCCCAATGACCAAAGATGGAAGAATTTTAGTAACAAGTAGTATCAGATTATAACCCAAAGTAAAATTGAATATCCATGAGTCCATGTTGATATGAATAAATTATGCAATAAATAAATGAGGGAGAAGAGACAATCTGTACAGATGAATTCAAAATAATTTATGAAGATATTCACCCTCAAGAAGGTGGACCATGACCCCCCCACACACACCTTAGGCTTGGGCTGGGCATAGTGACTTCTCTCTGAGGAGTACAGTATGGTAACAGGATACGAGAGTAATTTTACAGGGGACATCTGACAAACACTACCTCAGCTGGGCAATCAAGGTCAACCTCCACACTATGTAATCTTTTTTTTTTTTTTTTTTAGTTTCAGGTGTAATATTAATAGTTAGACATAATAAAACAATGTAATATTAATAGTTAGACATTTACACCTCTCAGCACAAATTGGTAAGCACAAGATTGCCATGGGGTTACGAAAACAGTTTGGGGAATATAATCAATAATGTAAAGATTTTGTAGGGTATCCGATGAACACTTGTCTTATTAGGGAGACCACTTCATGGTCTATGTACTCTTGATAAAATGGAGTAAAAATGGCACTTCACTTCTGTGGTCTTCTTCCTAAAAACCTATAATCATGAGGAAAGAATAAGACAAATTCCAATAAAGGATTCTACAGCATACCTAACCAGTACTCTTCAATAATGTCAAGGTCATCAAATCAAGGAAAGCCTTAGAAACTTGCAGAGCCAATTGGAGCCTAAGGAGCGATGGTGACTAAATATAACGTGGTATCCTAGTTACATCCTGGAACAGACAAAGGACAATAGGTAAGAAATAAAGCAATGTGAATAAAATATATACTGTAGTTAATAATAATGTATTAGTGTTGGTTATTTAATTATAACAAATATACTAACATAAGGAATTAATAATAGTGGAAACTAGGTACAAGATTTACAGGAACTTTCTGTACTATTGTCCCAGCTTTCTGTAAACTAAAGCTGTTCTCACATAAAGCTTACTTTAAAAGGATAATAAATCAGTTGCAATTTGATACAAGCTCAAAAAAATTATAAAGGTAATTATTAAAAAATAGCTTCTATATCGGCTTCAAATAAAATGAAAGTGTATCAAGAAATTAAGCAATACATGTACAAAATTCGTATAGAGAAAATTATACTGAAGAAAATTTTTTCAAAGACTTAAATAACAAACCATACCAAAGGCATGGTCTGCAAATTAATAAGAAAAAGGCAATAGCCTAAGGATGTAAATTCTCACCAAATTGCTCTAGTGATGTGATTCAAGTCTAGTCAAAATACCAACAGATTTTGAGGGAATTTGACAAGCTGATTTTAAAATTTATGAGGAAGATCAAAGTTACAAGAAGAGTAAAACATTGCTTCAGATGAGCAAAGTAATTGGATTTTCCTTACCAGATATCAACTTTTACAATAAATGTAAAAATTAAGACAGTAGTATAGTACTATCATAAAAATGGACTAACTGGAACAATAGAATAAAGAGCCCATCCACACATATATGGAAACTAGATTTATACAAAATTTGCATTGCAGAGTCTTGAGAAAAAAAATGGATGAGAATAAATAAGGCTGGAACAACTGGTTATCTACAAAGAAAAATATGAGTTAATTGGACTCCTATATAGCACCATAAGCAAAAGTCAACTCCAGCTGGATTAAATATATAAATGCAAAAGGAAAAACTATAAAACTTTAAGCAATATCTTTTCATTACTTTGGATTAGGAAGATTGCCTTTTGTACAAAGCATAAAGAGACAGATTGACAAATATGAATATATTAGAATTAAGAACTTCCATACATCAAAAGTCCCCATAAGTAAATGAAAGTACTATGTAAGCTGGAAGACATTATTTGCAATAGATTAAATGACAATATTTAACATCCAGAATATATAAAAAGGCCGACAAATGGATAAGAAAAAGGGAAATTACCCAATTGAAAAAGTGGGCAAAAGTGAAAAATAAACTGATACTTTACAAATGGGGAACTGTCAAAAAATACATTAAAAGGTGCTCAACCTTATAAATAAGAAAAATTACAATAAGATACCATTTCAAACCAATCATATTAGTAAAAACTAAAGTGTAACAATATTGAATATTGGTGAGGATATAGGGGAAGCTGAAAATTATGCAATGTCATTCAGAATAAGCTGGAGTATAAATTGCTCCATCATCTTGGTAAAACAATATGATACTATCCAACAGACTAAAAATGTGTAAATCTTATAAATCTATGACAATCTAAGATGTACTCCAAGAGATGTGTATCACATGTTCTTGTCAGCCCCATTTGTGATAGCAAAAAAATAAAAAATAAAAAACACACTTAAATAGTCATCAAAAGTAGAGTGAAAAAACAAATCATGGCAGTTTTATAGTGGAATATTATACAACAGTGAAAATAAATTAAATACAATTTTGTTCAATGCCATGCATGAATCTCAGGAAAAATGTCAAGCAAAAACAGCAAGACAGAAACACATACAGTTAGACTCAACTGATTTTAAGTACAAAAGCACACATATCTAAATAATGCATTATTTAGGAATATAAATAAATATGAAACTACAAAGAAACCCTCTAAGATAGGCAGGGATAGGATGTGAAGAGCACTCAGGGAAATTTAAAGTTTAAGATAATATTTTATTTATGAATCTGGGGCATGAATATTTGGGTGCTACTTTTGTGGTTCTTCTGTATTTCTTACTCATATATCTAAAATGTTCTTTAGTGTCTAAACACTTCTAAAAAATTTTTAAAGAGAAATGTAAATATGGATAGAACAGCTTGAACTTTGGAGGCAAAGGCTCTTGGGTTCTATTTCTAACTGTCTCATTCACTAGCTGAAACTGAGCAATTCACTTAAACTATCTAAGACTTAGATCCCTCGCCCTTAAATATAGTGGTAATAAAAACAGCCACTTAACTGCAGAACTTTTGTGGAAAGGACATAAAATTAGAATATGAAATCACTTTGTACAGTGCTTACTCCTACAAGGCATTCAATAGATGTTAGGTTGTCTCATTTGCCAACTAATTCATCCATTCATTTTTCATTCACTCAAACATTAAAGAATGAGAATCAAACTAATCAACTAATGATAGTAACCTACGTTAGAAAGATAGACCACCATCTTCCCTTCAGGTAATTTGTATATTTTATTCTGTATATTTAATTTGTATAGGTTTTCTGTAGACAATACTTCTAATAATTTCAATCTTATTAATAACGTTAGTAGAAAAGTAAGGTCAGGGACTAAGAAGAGTGATCTGGTCCCTAGTCGTTTTTAATAAAACTAAAGCTACACCTCAAAACCAACTTGAGAAAACAGCATGGCACGAATGGAAAAAAACAGATGTTTTGCAATCATTCACACTTTCTCAGATTGTTGTTTAGATATAACACAGGCAAGTTATTTAAAAATTTCTCGGCTTCATTTCTTCATATATAAAATGGGGATAATATTTCTCTTATTGCAGGTTTCTAGTAAAGAATGGAGATAATATATGCACAGTGCCAAGAGACGTACCTGACACATAGTAGGAACCTCAGCAAAGGGTGGTGGTTAGTAGTTCTGCCTATGCAGTGATATAGTTAGTACATTTTTAAATAACTAATAAGTATTTCATAATATGTAAATCGTGTGTGTGTGTGTGTGTGTGTGTGTGTGTGTGTAAAATTATAGCATAGCAGCATACTAGAATGCGGTGGAGTGAATAGAAACTCAGACACTCGTGTCAGATGTCTTAGGTTTAAATTCTGGCTCTACCAGTTACTAGTTTTGTGACTTTGGAAGATCGTTAAACCCTGTTTCCGCATCAATAAGGTAGAAATAAATAAATGAGACAATTCTTATAAAGTACTTAGAACTTATATACATGTATAGAGCTTGATACATGTCGGTTATATTAGCAATAATATTACCATTATTATCATTTCTTGGTTGCTTTTGATAACCTCCCCTTCTGTGAAATTACAAAAAGTACAGCTGGGTATTGGTATTGGTTTGCAGACTTTCTTAATACCTTTTCCCAAGGAGCAACCCTTAAAACAATCACCAAAACCAGAGTTTCAGAAGTCTGACCAATAAAAATAAGCAAAGAATTTTGGCATCCTGTGTCCTGCCAGGACTTGATTTTGTGTCCATTGTGGACAAATTTCTCCTCATTTCCAATGCTTCAATTTTCACATCAGTATGTGGAAATAATTATTTTACTTCATTGCTCAAAGGAGTATAAAAATTCTAAAAAGAAACCTCTTTTTTCCAAAACTTTACCTTGGTTGAAAAAAACTTACAGAGTGACTGTGTGCTCAGAATTTTGTGATAAAGGGTCAGCCAGAGTCAGTTTGTGACCACTGAAAGGTGCCTCGTGTCACAGTAGAAGACCCCAGGTCACATTAAATAATCCACTTCACAAATAACCTTAGGATAGGACCGTGCTGTTGATCAAACTCTGTGTGACTGCAACATCACGTCAACACATATTGAGTTCTAAGATATTTATTTCCCAGAGACTTTCCTCTGAAGCACAAAAATGCAATTGATTTCAAACCATTGTTTTCTAAACAAAAACAAAAAGCCAGCGCTCCCTTAAACCAGTTTTAACCAGCAATTCAGGATTATGAAGTTGCCATTCACCCATACCTCGGACAGAGGCAACAGAGGACTCCAGTAGTTCCCCAGGAGCACTAGGGGATATTCTGTTGCCATGACTACTGGAGGCCAGAACTCAGCCTGCTGCCCTGTGAGACCAAAGTTCACCATTCTCCCTTCATGCGTGGCTTTTCTTAAGAGGCTGTATGTACAAAGACCAGTGGCCACAGTTGCTACTTCTAAGCATCAATTTCCAGCCTGCATTTTAACAAATAACTTTGTTTTCTTTCTCTTTTATTATTTTGTTCTTTTTTTGTTCTCTTTTCAGTGGTGTAGAGAGTTGAGATTTTTTTTCTTTTTTCTCACACAGTTCCTCCTCTGTAGATAAGGAAGTCCTGGTCCCTAACCGGTGTAATTATTAGCATATTCCTGGAGAAAATTGCAACAGTCTACATTAAAGGACTCCCTGCAGAAATTTACACAGTAGGTATCCAATTTCTCTTTAAATAAAAGGCACTCAGAACAGTGAGGGGTTTAAAACAAGAGAAGAAATGGGGAACAAACAGAGCTTTGAGGAACAGCAGGGAGATTTGCAGTGGTCAAGAGCAGATAGCCAGCCTGAATTATTTGGATAATTAGTCTTCGTTAGCAAACTGGAGAAAATTACAATGCCACCATAAGATGTTATAACATGCCCACAGACTGGCAGCATTAAGGATCATATTTGACCCATGTCCAAACGGTTTGACTCTTTATTCTGAATATTCTGTAGGAGAAAATAGATTCTAAATAGATTCTAAGCCTGTGGTGTCTCTTCAAAATGTTTCCAAAATTTCCGGACATTTGCATTTAGTCAAGGTCATCCTGACATCATTGTGGTTCTCTCAGCACAAGAAGGACTTTTCTATCAGGAAATGTTCAAGATGAAAGCAAGGAAACAAAACGCAAATGAAAGAGTTAATTTAATATTCCCTTTTTCAAGATGGTAGAAAATATGAAAGCTAGGTTTCCTTTTATGTTCCATAAACCCTCTCAGGGAACATACTGGCATCAATAAACGGAACTCTATACTTAAAAATAAAAAAAATTTGCAAAGTTCTTAAAGAAAGCTCCACCCATTGATATACATCTGGGAAAGGCCACACCTCATTGTCTAGATTTCTAAGCACCTGTGTAAAAGTCCCTTGGGAAGGACAATAAAATGCATTCTATGAATTGCCCCAAAGAGCAATTCTGCTCTGATTGGAATGTTGCTACTTCTTGAGGAAATTACACAGAGAGCTGAGGTGAAGAGGATAGTAGGAAAAGAAAATTGGTAAGGCTGGTTCTAAGGAACAGGGTAGTTTAAGTTGTCTGAGGAGCAAATTCAGTTTTTTAAAGGAGATTAAAAAGGTTTTCACATTGCATATGCAATGCCAGAGCTGCCATGTTTCTTGCACGCACCTGTACACTTGTATACATGTACAAAGGAATGACATTGGGAAGGAGGAAACATGGACTCGTTACCATTACGTGAAAGCTGTCCTCAGAGCTATCTCAGGGCATGAGGCTTTGAAATTGTTATTACCACTTAATTATAGTAAGAAAAATTATTAAAAGCATGGGAATTGGGTAAAAAGGTATGCAGCATGTTCTTTCAATTTTATACTGAGGCTTTGTTTAACAGGCACACTCAAGGATCATCTATTCTAGAAGAATATACTTGATTTGACTCACAGTTTATTATTGAATAAAGACTGAGTAAAATATGTGTTCACTTGCAGGTTTTGGTCTGATAAATGCAAATAGTTTCTGTCAGGTAGAAAGATAACCCCTATGCATGGTTGTCTGTGGAACACCAGTCAGGTTTGGATTCAACCTATTATTCTGTTCTATCATTGTTTCAAAATGCCTGTAAAAATACAAATCCTCAAAATGCTAGTTGAATCATCTTTTGCCTTATTACTGGTTTCCTCATTAATTAATGAGTTGAATAAACACCTTGAATCAGGTCCATATTATAATTACATGAGAGTCATACTTCCAAATTTTTGAAAATTATGCTTGAATTTAAAAAGCCACTGATGCATCTCACACCATTCATGAGAAGGTGAGGACAAACCAGGATATTTCTTTAATTTGCAAGTATTGTGGCTAAAAATACTTTGTGGTGATCATGTTGGATAGATTTCTTTTCTCCCTTAAAAAAATTACACTTTAATAAATTATTTTTTTGTCTTATACATAAAGACAAAGTCGTATCCATGGCACACTGGCTTATCTCATCCAAAGATACCAACAGAATTGAAATAAAAGAATATCTGGCCTCATTAGAGGAAGTGATCTTGGATAAATCTACAGTCTAAGAATGTAAAGCTTTCTGAATCCCAGAACAAATCCAAATTCCAAAAATGAAAAACAACCAAAGCAATCAAAAGTAAATTGAGAAAAAAAAAAAAGAAAAAAAAGTAAGTTGGTCAATCATTCTAATTGGAAATGCTGGTGTGAGTGAGTGTGTGTGTGTGTGTGTGTGTGTGTGTGTGTGTGTGTGTATGTGTGTTACCTGAGTTTCTTTGGGATATCTCAACAGATATTAGAAGTAAAATGTGCCAATTAGGAAAATGTCAAAGAGAACAGAAAGATGACAAGTCTTAGAGTCTCTTTTCTGAGGGAAACTCTTTTAATGTCTCAGAGTATGAAGATAAATGCAGTAGTCATTTGAGAGGAAGGACACTCAAACATGGTTGGCATGTGACTTATCTGGTTGTCAAAATCTGGCAATGTTAGGAAGCACTTTCATCTCCAATAAAATGACACAAAGAAGAAAACTAAACATCTTCACTAGTAGTTAATATTTTTTCTACATGGGATTCACCAAAAAAAATCTTCATTTAGGATCAGAAATCTAAGCAACTACTTTTCTGCTTTCTACTAAGTGAAATATAATCTCTTTCTACACCCATTTTTTTGGGGGGAGGTCATAAGTGAAGATTTTTATCAGTGGCTCTTGGCTTCTGATAGCCCATCAAAATTATTTATGGAATTTAAAAATAAAACTGCTCATTTCTTAAGCCCCACCTCATATTTAAAGCATCAGCATCTTCATGTGTAGGGCCTGCCTAGACTTCTCTAATTTTTGTCCAGTTTTATTGTGAAATAATCAACGTGTCACTGTATAAGTTTAGTGTGTACAACATGATGGTTGTATTTACATATATTGTGAAATGATCACCACAGTCGGTTTAGTTAATGTCCATCATCTCATATAGATAAAATGAAAAAAAGAAACACAAATTTCTTCTTGTGATGAAAGCTCTTAGGCTCTCTCCACTCTCTACAATTTTCCTATACAGGTTTCCCCTGCTATCACAGAGTACACAAAGTTTCCTCTGAAACTTTTCGTAAGCCAAGATGGTGTAAAGTGAAGAAGCAATTACCACTGATTTATATGGAAAATTTTTTGTGTTCACAGACCCCAAAAATACCCTACCAAATCATACCAAATAACACATAGAACCTAAACTAACACAAACATATAGTTAAAGCAGGGATACAATAACAAATACATACCATACTTTGTATACCATCAATCCACTCAAGTAATAAACTTGCCATTGTATCCATTATTGGATACCCACTTAAAGAAACCACTGTGCTACCAGTAGAACCCATAGTAACTTCAGCAGCTCTCAAGATTCTTTCTCTCTGCATGTAACTAGCATGACTGGTGGACTCAGGCAAGTTCAGCCCGTGCCCAGTGTCTTTATTTCATTCACCACAATTGAAACGCTTAATTACATCCTGTTTTGTGCTAAGCATAACACTGTTACAAGGCCTCTTAGGCTTTTCTTAACACCTTAGGATACATCTTCCTAACATAAACTGACATAAAGCACACACTTACAGATACAGTTCAGAGTTACAGGGCTTTATGCTGAGATGCTGAGTGTGGTTCCCAGAGAAGGAGCTTCATGGTGCCATTCTGCCCGCTCAGATCCATGCTGCCTCTGTGAGGGCTTGCTGAAAAACAAATGCTGAATGCCATTTTCACCTTTTAAAAATTCCTCTTCAGATTTCTTTCAGGTAGTGAAAACCGGTACTAATGTAGGTCTTCTGTAAAACGAAGTGGCATAATGGAAACTTTCAAAAAGTGGGAGATACCTATATATCATATAACCATGTTAACTATTAGACTTCTCAATTTTTTAAAAGTTTCCTCGCCAATTCTTGCACACAGCTAGGATTAAAGAATCTCTGAATTAAATGCTAAGCTATTAAGTGGTCATTTGAGTTTGTATTTGTTGCAGGAGTTTATTTTAAATTCAGATATAATTCATAAACTTGGGGAAAAATTTATCCTGTCATTTATGCCCTTATCATGTACTCCTCCTTTAGTAGAGAAATATGGCAGCAACATGTTTTCTGTTTTTTTATTTTTATTTTTTTTAAAGCAGAGAAATGTCCATATGACACATACAGTGGAGCAGGGTTTTCCTTCACCTTTTCCAAAGATTATGAGTTCTTTGGCTCCAAAATCGGATTGAGCACTCTGCAGCTGACCTCTGAAGCACTATGTGATCTTTCAGGAAAAGAGAGTTTGAGATCCCCACTGAGATAATATCTTCCAGGAAGGCCTGCTCGTTTCTTCATCCCCAGTGTCTAGAAAAGTGTCTGGCTCACAAAAGCTGGCTAATTAATGTTGGTCAAATAGAATAAATAAGTGATTGATCCAATTACATATTCTCTTCTAATTTGAATTCATTGTTATTCTTTTACTTCCTTGGACTTTCTCTTCTGCATGCTCAAACCAACAATTCTCAGTGAGGTACAGCTCGTATTTCTCTGAGAAACAAGATTATTACATCCTCAAACTTCTCCCTCAAATGGCCCCACATCCGAAAATCGATTTATCCATTTTCTTATCTTGTTGTTGTTTTTCCTGAGTTTCTATTGATCCTGCAGAGGCAAGCAAAAGAAACCTGAAGAAAGTTGAGTTGACTCTAAATAGGAAAAAAAAAAAAAAAGTTACATCCCCACCGAGGTGCACCTTATAAAGTCCAAGTGAGTCAGAAAAACACAGGGCTCATAATTAACTACTAGAAGGCTCTAGTAAAATCAAGGGAGACTTTGAGATTCTAGACTTCATTAGCAGTTAAAGTAGAAAAAAATCCCCATGGCCAGCGGGTTAGAAGTTAATTAGGAGAAGTGCTAGGGGACTTACTGTCTGACAGAGAGGCTTATGAGGTAGTTTCAGGCTCTTTATTGCCACTATAAAAGTCTCCATGTTTGCAAGTTCCCAAGATACAGAGCAAATCCCTGAGGTTGTTCAGAACAGAGAAGCCCTGTGCTTCCAACACTCAGGGGTCCTATGCCCTGCCCAGTAATGGGTACTTTGGGACTTTTTGTCCGTTTGTTCTTAAAGCAAACTTTTTCTTAGATTAAACCAGATATATTTGGTTGCAGCAATAAAAATAATTAAGTTAAAATTCAATTTAGATGCATATGAAAATAAGATTGAAAAAAGGGAGAAAGACTGGAAAAGAGCAAAGGTAACCATTCTTTTTAGTCAAGAAATAGTTTTCAAAGGATTCAGGGATTTCTATTCTTGGGTCAGCTGGTATTTCCTGAGACTGAAATCTGTAAGTATCATTGTTGTTTTATCCTCTACGAACTTCCTCTGGTTTTCTGCAACGCATTATTAAAATGATTGCTTTGTTTAAGATTTTTTGGTGCAACTATCAGGTACCAAAGTGGATAGTGAGACACACCACACTGTAGAACTGAAACATTGTAGGTGGTAGAGACAATCTAAAAGACTAGTCCTGGCTCTCCTTCCACCCTCCATTTCAGCTCTAGTGGGAAACAGCAGCTCATGTGTGTGAGAACTGAGTAAGTAAGAGAGAGTTTTCTCCTTACCTCCCTTTCCTGGCTACGGACCTTTGCCTGGAACAGACCCTCAGTGGACGAGGGTAGAAGTTCTACATTTGGATGGGTTGAATTGTTGAATGTTGTATGGGAGTGAGCAGCCTAATCCCCAAAGCAGCCAAAAGCTTGGCTTTTAGACAGAGTGACTCTGTGATTTGAGAATGTGGATTTCAGACTGTATTTCCTGTGTAGCAACAAAAATGTCATGGGACTATACGTCTTTCCATAGGGGGAGAAGGGGATTGCCCTCTTGACTAAATCCAAATGATCACTGAAGGGCTAGCTAATTAAATTTACTTTGTGATTTCAATCTATGAGTAAGGCTTATTCAATGTAGATTTTGAACCCTTGTTATGCCTCAGAATCTGAGCTGTTCATGGTAGAGGGCTTGTGGGGGGTGAGGGTTAAATTAGGAAAAGGTAAATTCAAAAGACCTTCCGGTCTACTACAGCATAATTTATCCAAGTAAGTTTGAGCTGTGTCCTGGATTTGTTGACAGTTCTGTTATTAAAGTAACCTGAAGTTTCCCCAAGATTCCTAAGGGATATTATTATGAAAAAACTCAAATTTCACTTGATAGTTCTCACCACCCATATAATGTCAAAACTCTGACTCCCACAAAGAAAACCTTCACATCCAGAATTTCTGAGAATCCTATTTTTTTCTGCTGTGCCTTCTTGGTTGACTTTCTTGATCAGGAAGCCATTTGAGATTGACTTCTTATAGATGGTATTACCATTGTCCTCCAAAATGCCCAACACCCTACACCTGGGAATCCTCTGAGCATTTCACCAAGACTGGAGCATAGGTGTGTTTGGGGGTGACAGGGAGATGAGTTGGGGAGTAGGTAGAGACTGATCATAAAAGAATTAAGACCTTAACTTTTTTCAGGTATCTCTTGAAATGATAGAAAGACACATTTGCCACAACAGAAATGTGTACTGGAGCAGAGAGAGGATTTCAGCTCTGATCAAGGAGAGATCACCTTGTACTTCAGTTCTTTAAAATAGAGGATTGTTTCTCCAAAGCAAAACGTAGTGCATCTGAAATTCTCTGATTCCCCCTTCCAGAGTAGTAGTGACCTTGAGGTGGTTTAGTCTAATCCCTTACTTTCACGCATCAGGAAATTAAAATCCAGTACGATTAAATGGCCCATCTGAGCTCCTCTAAATAGTAAGCGGAAGGAGAGGAATCAAATTCTTATCTCTTTAATATCCATCCTGCTGTTGTCCTTTCCACAGCATTGCATTTCTTCTCAAGTTTAGACTTCACCAGAAGACAGATTTTTGACTAAAACATTGCTTTCTCCTGGAGCAGATCAGAATTTTAAAATTGCAGAGAAAATAAACAGGTTCTTTTCAAGTTAAGAGCTAGAGGACATGCAAATTAGATAACAAGGGAAATAAATTCAGACATGTGACTTTGCCTAGACAAGGCAGTTATAAGTAAAGTAGACTTTATAGAGACTTAAAATGACCCAGGTAGTAGCTTCAATAGAGAAAAGCTGACCTGGAAACAAATCTGAGAATTATAGAAAAAGTCAAAATTAACTCACTGTACTCTAAAATCCCTTTCTGTAATGATGTTCTAAAGATTATAACTATTTGGGGTTGATTGGCTTATAGAGCTGTGACATGTATTGCAACCTCATATTCTTCTAGAAAAACATATCAAACATGTCAATATTAGCAAGAATCTCTGATAGGCAGAATATTGTTCTCACCCACCGGTAAAGGGATGAGTAAAATAATAATAATAATAACTATAAAAATAGGTAGTATCTGCCCTGATAATCCATGACCATAGGCCAATATTAGTTTCAGAGAGGTCTGAGAAAAGAAAAGAAATTGCAGTGAGTTGTAGAGTGAGTGAACAAAGTAGAAACCACCAAATTCAATCTTTACACATTCATGCATCTTCTATGCAGCAACCCGTATTCATGGTCCTCTTTCCAGTTTGATCTCTAGCAGGTATGGATCCCTACTGTCATCCAGAGTAGTTCACTTAAAATTTAACAGGTCATTGATTAGAACGTTCTCTGAGCTTTGAGACCCTCCCAATAATTTCTACCTATTGGTCTTAATTTTGCCTTCTGGAGCTAAGGCCACTGAACACAAATCTTCTTTCAGTTAACTCTAAACATTTGGAGGCTGTCAGTGTGTCATCTTCATGCAAATATGTCTGATTCCTTGGCTGTATCTTCCTGCTTATGAAAAATGGAGGCTCAAATCAGCCTCAGTTGAAAACATGTGAGTCACCTTTTAAAAGGAAATGATAGGGAGAATACAGTTTCATAAATTGAGTGCTATCTTTATTTCTTTGCCAAAATAATTGGAAATGTCACATTTTTATGTAATGAATGGGCCATCCTTCTAAAGATTTAAAAATCCTCAAAAGCGAAATCTGGATGCTTCTTTTTCTACCCAGGAAGTCCAGCATCTGGATGGAATGGGTGATTTAGGAGCACATGCAGACGTATTGAGATTCAGGAACCAGGGACATTTTTCATTTTTGTTTTTCCTGTTATTTATTTTCTTCACCTCAGGTTTCTGAAAACCAGAAACAGATGGACTAATCCACGCTCCTCAGAGCAGACGGCATATCAAACTCCCCACACGAGGAACTGGCTCTCCTGCAGAGTGCTGCAGCCACAGAATAATTTATTCAAATTCTGCCTCAGAATGAACCCTCGCAGAACTTTAAACAATCAGTCTTTCCATTGGCCCCATTAGCAACCACTGTTGGAAAGATGTGTCCTTGCCTGGTCCTTGGGGGCTCCAGCACCACCCGTCTGCCAGACACCAGAGAACATCCTAAGGAACGAAGTCTACAAATACAAGCAAAAATGAACAGGAGAGGTAAAGTGGATGGACTTGACAAATGGTTGCCTTGGCATCAGGCATTTGGGGAAAAAATAGAAATGAAGGAAAGAAAAATGTGTAGTAGGATAACACTTTCCTCAAAGCATTCTTGACTCTGCTGACTACTGCTTCACCTTTATGTTCCTGGTTGTGCTCTTTCCTTTCTTCCCATCATAACCCCATTAGAACAAAGCTGTTTTTACACAAAGGAATAATGGCTTATACAGAAAATCCTATTACTCTCCTCTTACATGATGCCATTGTTACAGAAGAATTTGGTGAAACGTAAAAATCAATTTGCTGATGGGTGTGGGAGGTGGTGGCCAAAGGAGTTTAAAGGCTCTGCTGTCACACTGCATGGGTAGCATCCTAGTTTTTCAACTTAGCAGAGATGATGTCAATGTCCAGTCTTTTTTATAACATAAAATAAGAGAAGTCAATGATACACCTGAAAACTGGACAGAGGTAGAGCAAGGTTGTATAATTTTTATACTTTGGGTTCTCAGGTCAAAGCTTGGACAACTATCTCCTTACTGTATGAACAAGAGGTTTATGTTCAGTTGTGAATAACAAAAGTCAACACAAATCAATAACAAAAAGTGGCTTACACAAACTAGTCCCCCTCCTGACCTCCCCCTCACACATACACACACACAAAATCAGCTAGCAAGCACCAGATCAGCAAATCATAACTCAAGTTTGAGGTTCCTGAAAATCTACTGACCTTCTCCTCACGGTCACCTTATGGTTTCACAATGGGTGCTCCAAACCTGTGTCCATGTTCTAGGCATGAAGATAGAATGGGTGAAGTTCAAAGGGACACTATGTAAGCTTTCTTGAAAGTTACATCTAATGATTCCCACTTGCATCCCTTGGGACAGAAGTTTGTCCCTTGGCCAGGTCTAGCTTCTATGGAGGCTGAGAAATTAATTTTTAAAAATGGGGTTCATTAATGGCCCCTCTCCCAAATTATCGGTGTGGTACTAAAGATTAAGGGGAAATAAATATTAGAGCTAATAGTCCCTCTCTTCCTAGCTTTAAAGGTAGATAATAGACTCCAATTCTGAAAAGATAGAAAAATCTTAGCCTGATTGTCTTAATAAGAGCTATTTGTGGACAATGTTGGGAGCTGAGAGGGGGCTTTTGATAATAAAATAAATTGTTTTTAAGGTTGGAGTAAAGCTAAAATTTTCAGATTAAATGTTAAGGTTAATACTGCAACCCAGTCTCTCACACTGGCTAATCCACATCACCAGTATTATGCCATGAAAACTGGTACACAGACTGATGGTTATCTTACCCTCTCGCTTAGACTGCTGAAAATCTCAGATCAAAAAATAAAATTTTACGTTATTCTTAGGATGCGATACTATCTAATGTGAGTTTTCATAATACTCTCAATAAACCATTAAACAATTCATATAGTAAAGATTTTTACATTTGTGACGTGGTATCCCAAAGAGGACTTGTTTCTTTGTTTTTCCATGAAGAAACTCACATACCTACAAGTCATGCTCATAATAGATTGTAGGGTCTATATTTTCTTCTTACGTTCAGGGTAAGTGGAGTTGACTCCATATGTACCCCAGTCTTCTACTTGAGGAAGATCTGGGCATCAGAAAGAATTTAACAGGTGCTGGTAAGATAGAGCCATTCACAGTCAAAGTGGTGATTCATATAATAAAGCTGAGCTTCGGTAAAAGTTAGGAATGCTTAGGTCAGTAATTCCATGTTTTGCTTTGTTTTTTCTCCCAGGAACAAGATCAAACACATGTTTTAAATGAAACCGTTTTCTCATATAAAACTAGACTGTCCGTCCTCTGTTAACCAAATAAAAGAATAAGAAAACTAAGAAAGAGAAGAGGAAGAAGGAAAGAGGACTTGCTTTACTGATATGGGTTGACTTTTCAAACAACTGCTGGACTGATTTCGTCATCTACTACAACTCCAGCAGGTGCAGAGCCTGAACTGGACTTGGAAGACCCTACCTCCCACACCCTGGTCCACAGCTCATCTTTCATCACCTGAAACTGGCAAAACCTGGGTAGAGGAGACCTTCCATGTGCATCCAATTGCAGCCTTTTTTGCCTGACTGCAGAGAAGCTGAACAGTTTCCTCATGTGAAAAGTGGAGTTTGGATTGCGGGACTTGAAGATGAGGCTTTGAAAGAAGCTATTATGACACCGAGAAGACAGAGGTAAAGCTGGGAGAGGGCAGTGTTGCCTTAGGATGGGTTATCCACACAAAACCTGAGGCAAGAAGTAGTGTGAAAGTGATTTATTAAGAAGTGTTCTTAGGAAAAACTGGATAGGGGAATGAAAAACAGGGGGCAGGAAAGGAAGAAGACAAAGCAAGCGAGAAATATCAACCAAAGCCTCACATTGAGCATGGGCCAACCCTGTAGGTGAGCTCTTGGGACAGAGGAGGTCATACCTTAGAACTGCCCTGTTCAGGCCCAGGGGAAGTGGAGGAGTTATAGGGTCACTGATGAAGGGCTGCCCCTGGGGAACATACATCCCCAGGCACTTTGGCTCTCTGGATGTGCAAGTGGGTTTTGACAGCCTAAACAGCTCGCCAACAAACAGACACAGATGCTTGCTATCTTTGGGGAGTGAAAGCACAAAAATGGTAAAGGGCATTGAAGGGTTATGGTCAGAGTGCTGATGGCTTCCGTTGCAGGTGCCTGCACAGAATTCCCTTTTCCCAAAGTCAGAGTCAGTAAGACTTCTTTCCTTTTTTGTTTATCGAATAAAGTGTTAAGTTCTGCGCTTTCTGCACTGTGCAGATCTGTGAAAATGATCCATCTTCGAAGTTAAATAACTAGGTATCTTTTCATTTCTTCTGAACATCTCAGTGAAGACAGGGAGGAGACCAGGACTGTATCATGGAAGGACCTGAAGAGTTCTGTCTGGGAAAGAGACCATGAATTACTAAATAAAGTTACCACTGTTTGCTGTAACTGCAGAGTGACAGTTGTTGAGAGGGGACTGCAGCTACTAAGTTCGTAAGTCTAATGTCTTGATTTCTATGTCCATTCCGTCAGCTGGCAAGAATCATACACACAGATGAGCATAGCTATGATTCTTTTGATGTTTTTTCCTTAAGATTCCATTTCTGGCCTGAAATTGATAGCAGAGCCCTTTAGGCAACTGTGACAGAAAAGATAGGGACTGCCTACCAATACTTAGATGAAACAATTTTGGTTCGATTTTTTTAGTAACCGACAATATCAAAATGAGGGAGAAGGTGGTGTCTCTTGTTGGAGACTAACACATAACTGTCTCATGATATCACACACAATGATATCCTAATGGGAAGAACATAAGGGTATATCCCCAGGTCGATCCAATGCATCAGTAAAGTGAATGTTATAATTATCACTAATTATTATGGATTTCTCAGATCTAGAAATAAAACTTCTTAAAATTCAACTTGCAGTTCTTGTGCCCATCTTTGCACGTGAACAGGAAGGATTAGGCTTCTATTTATCATGTACAATATCAGTGGTTGAGACATATTTATATTAATAACATTTAACCTATGGATAATTCACCTAGGTAAGATCAGTTTCTATTTTTGATTAGATAGCTCTTCCCCTATCTTGATCTTGATAAAACAGTACAACTCTCAATAAAGTGTTGAGCTAATTAAAAATATAGTGAATATAAACCAGCCTAATTATTCCTAGCATCCATTCTCTTTTGAGGTGGGGGTACCCTCAAAAACATGGAGGTACCCAGAGGTCTTTCAGCAAGTGATAGTTTACATTAAAAAAGTACCTTAATGGTTTTGGTATTCATTTTGGACCTAAATTTGGTAAAAGCAATATGAAAAAGAGTTGTCAGAGGACAATTATCATTACCTCCAAAAATGGTAATATGTTATAGATAACCTAAAGATAAGAAATCATTACTGTGTTAATTTATTAATTAAAAAGATGGTATTTTAATAATGTATCTAGAAGTTATCCTATCAATTATAAGCAACTTTAGTTTATTTGGAAATGAGGAACTTTTATTTTTAAAAATGGTTCACAAATCAATTTGATGATGAGTTGAGCAGTTTCTTATCAATTTAAACAAACCCATACCTTAGAACCCAGAATCCCATTGCTAGAGAAATAAACATATATATTCAACAAAAGACTTGCATATAAACATCCATAGCAACTGTTTTCAAAATACTCCCACAATTTCAGCAATCTAAAAGCCCATCAACAAATGAATGGATACATTGTTATTTTTCCATAAGATAGAATATTACTCAGCAATAATAATAAAAAGAAACTGCTATACCTAAAAGTGCAGATGATTCTGAAAACCATTTCACAGTGCAAGTAGCCAAACACAAAACACTACATACTATATAAATTCAAGTACAAGATATGAAATTCTAAAGAAGACTAATCAAACTTCTAGCGATAGAAGCCAAGCAGGAGTTACCTAGAACCAAGGTAGTGGGGAAACTCTGCAAAGGGGCACCAGGAATCTTTGGGAATGGTGGAAATGTTCCACATCTCTATTATGGTGGTGGTTATACAGGTGAATAGGTGTATCAGAACTCATCAAACTATACACTTAAAATTGGTTCATTTTTTAACATATGTAAATTGTACTTCAATACAATTTTAAAAAAAATCTTGAGCCTGATAAAAGTCATCAAAAAACATACATACTATAGGGCTCTTCAATGAGAGTTCCCTGGGAGGAGGTTTCTCTGGGCAGATCACACAGAAAGTAAATAGAACTTTCCTACCTAGTGTTAATTAATATCTGGCTGAATACTCTAATACCAATTCTCAAGTGGTTTATCATTTATAAACTTTCTTTGTTTAATAATTTCATTATGCCTTTACACAAATATACATGTATATTTATATGATGTATTTAAAGCCATTAACTCTAGTCTCAATGTATATTAACCGAATCAGAGAATGGCTCTACCCCATTGAACTCACTATGTTAATTGGAGCTTTAAAAAGAGCTAATTTGTTGTATATAGACAAGGATATTTCATCAGAGAAGTGACATTTATTCAGTGCAAGTAGAGGAAACAATCCAAGATGATTTGCAGCATTATCTAAAGTTCACAAAAATCAATCTGTAAAAAGACATTAATTATTATAATTCATTTAGTTAAATATATATGCGTACATTCTCATAACCTTAAATAAAATGTGGGAACAATGATAAACTATCTGACCCCAAAACACCCTTGGAAATTTTGGATGTGCAAAATAAAATGACTTTTCATAAAACACAAATTTAATATAATTCAATCTTATATAAGTATTAAATTTATATTTTATACCCCATCGTGATAAAATTTAAGAAGGCCTTGCTAAATTTTAAACCAAAATTATCAAACCCATCTAATTTATCAAGGGATTTACCTTGATTAATACGCATATTACATAAACTAGTATCTTATAATAAATCTGCGTTTATTTACAATGTATTAAAAATGTATCAGAATATTTTATTAGTTCATTTTTATGACTATTTGTTGCTAGCTGATATCATTTGCCATTGCCAAGACAGATTGGCTGTCTGAGCTGGTATTTTTTCTTAAAAGGCCAGAACACGTAAAGCATTAAATATTTGATTTATTCCTTCTCTCTTTTATTTTATTTATTTACTTGTTTATTTATATTTATTTATTTTTATTAAAATATAGCTAACATACAGTATTATATTAGTTTCAGGTATACATCATAGTTATTCAACAACACCTACCTGGCCCTATACGTAGTTATTACCATATTATTGATTATATTCCCTATGCTAAAGAACTGATCACCATGATAAGTCCAGAAACCATCTGACACCATAGCATGCTATCACACTATTATTCACTGTATTTCCTATGCTGTATATTACATCCCCAAGATTTATTTGTTTTATAACTGGAACTTTGAAACTATTATTCCCCTTTATTTTTTCCCTCCTTTCCTAATTTTCCAATTACAGTTGACATTCAATATTATTTTATATTAACCAGCATAGTGGTTAGACATTCATATAATTTACAAAGTGATCTCCCTGATTAGTACCCACCTGGAACTATACATAGTTATTACTGTATTATTGATTATATTCTCTATGTTTTACTTTACATTCCAATGACTATTTTATAGCTACCAATTTGTATTTCTTAATTCCTTCACCTTTTTCATCCTGCCCTCCAACCCCCTCTCATCTACCACTCTGATAGATCTAGTACCCATCTGACACCGTACATAGTTATTACAATATGATTGACTATATTTCTTATGCTATACCCTACATTCCCATGACAACTGTGTAACAACACATTTGTACTTAGTCCCTTCCCCTTTTTCATCCACACCCAACTCTCCTCCCATCTGGCAACCATCAAAATGTTCTCTGTATCTATGAATTTGTTTTTGTTTTGTTTGTTTGTTTATGTTGTTCTTTAAAGTCCACTTATAGGTAAAATCATATGACATTTATCTTTCACTGTCTGACTTACTACACTTGGCACAATACCTTCTAGGTCCATCCATGTTGTCACAGGTGGAAAAAATTCATTCTTTTATACAGCTGAGTAATATTCCATTGTATATATGTACCATCTTCTCTTTATCCATTCATCCATTCAGGGACATGCAGGCTGCGTTCATATCTTGGCTATTGTAAATAATGCTGCAATAAAAATGTGGATTCACTTGTCCCCCCGAACTAGTATTTGCATTTCTTCAGATAAATACTCTGAAGTGGGATTACTGGGTCCTTCTTTGTCTGTTGATATAGCCTTTGTTCTAAAGTCTATTTTTGTGTGGTATAAGTATTGCTACTCCAGATTTTTGTTTGTTTGTTTGTTTCCATTTCCATGAAATATCTTTTTCCATCCCTTTACTTTCAGTTTGTGTGTATCTTTGAATCTGAAGTGAGTTTATTATAGGCAGCATATGTAAGGGTCTGGTTTTCTTATCCATTCATCCCCACCATCTTTTGACTGGAGCATTTAATCCATTTCCATTGAAAGTAATTGTTGATAAGTGTGTAGTTATTACCATTTTATTATTTATATTTCGTATTTTATTTTACTTTTTTTTAATTTTTTTTATTGTTTTTGTCTTAAAGAAGTCCCTCTAAGTTTCCTTATAATACTACTTTGGTGGTGATGAACTCCTTTAGCTTTTTCTTGTCTGAGAAGCTCTTTGTCTGTCCTTCGATTCTAAATGACAGCCTTGCTGGGTAGAGTAATCTTGGTTGTAGTCCCTTGCTTTTCATCACTTTGAATATTTAATGCCAATCCCTTCTGGTCTGCAAAGTTTCTGTTGAGAAATCAGCTGACAATGTTATGGGAGCTCTCTTGTAGGTAACTTACTACTTTTCTCTTGCTACTTTAAGATTATCTCTTTGTCTTCAACTTTTGGCATTTTAATTATTATGTGTCTTGGTGTCGGCCAATTTGGGTTCATCATGTCTGGGATGCTCTGTGCTTACTGGGCTTGTATATCTATTTTCTTTGCCAGGTTAGGGAAGTTTTCTGTCATTATTTCTTCAAATAGGTTTTCAATTCCTTGTTCTCTCTCTTCTCATTCTGGTAACCCTATAGTGCAAATGTTGGTTACTTAATGTTGTCCCAGAAGCCCCTTAAACTCTCCTCATTTTTAATTTTTTTTTATTATTTTTTTTCTTTTTGCTGTTCTTTTAGTGTCTTTTATGCTACCTTATCTTCTAAATCACTGATTTGATCTTCTAGTTCATCTAATCTTCTGTTGATTCCCTGTAATATAGTCTTCATTTCAGTTATTGTAGTCTTTATTTCTGACTAGTTCTTTTGTATGCTTTCTATCTCCAATTTTATGTTCCTTATCTCTGTGTTGAAGTTCTCCCTGAGATCATTGAGCATTCTTAGAACTAGTGTTTAGAACTCTGTGTCTGGTAGATTGCTTGTCTCCATTTTATTTAGTTATTTTCTGTAGTTCTTTGCTCTGTTCTTTTATTTGGAACATGTTTCTTTGTCTCCCCATTTTGGCTGCCTCCCTGTGTTTGTTTCTATGCATTAGGTAGGGCTGCTATGTCTCCTGGTCTTAGTAGAGTGGCCTTATGTAGTAGGTGTGCTGTGGGGCTCAGTGGCACAGTCTTCCTGGTCACCTGAGCCATGCACTCCAGGTGTGTCCATTGCGTGGGTTGTGTGTGCCCATCTGTTGTAGTTGAGACTTGGTTTCTGTTTGCATGTCAATGGGAGGGACTGACCCTTGGGTTTACTGGTTGTGAGGACTGGCTGTGATTACAGTGGAGGTGTTATGGTTCAAGGGCTGACCCTACAGAGCAGGATCTGCCTCAGCAGGATTCTGATGCCTGCCCAATTTGCCCCTTGGATATTTCATATTTAGAGGTGGCTGGGTGATGCTCCAGCTTGTTTTGAAGCTGGCCACTGGGGGTGCTAGCCTCAGGGCCACCTTGCGGGGGACCCACTACAGGTCAAGTTCAGCCACAGCCTGTGCCCCACCTGAGGCCACCTGGCAGGAGCCACAAAGAAATCCGCAGATGGCCACCATCTGCACTATGCTTGGAGGTGCTTGAGAGGCCAAGCCACAAATCAAGGCCAGCTGCTGCTAGTGTGGAGCTTAGGGCTGCTCAGCAAGAGTTGTGGGATATGCTCAAGCAAGATGCTGCTTGTCTGGGTTCCATCCGCCTATAAGAGACCCTAGGAGAGTCTGCAGCATGATCCAAGGCTGTCAGTTTATACAAAAAAGCCACTGGAAGTAGCTTGGGTGTGACTGAAAGTTGGGTGGGGCAGAATTTCACGATTGAGGCAAATGAATGGTGTCAGCCAGCTTGATGGAGATGCAGATAGTATGACGTCTGTCTGCATCTGCATGCCAGGAAGGGGGGTGGGGCTCAACAAAAACACAATGGCTTCCTCCAGATCCTTCATCTGGGAGAAATCTCTACCGTCAGTCTTTGTCCTGAAACCAGACAATTCAATTCCACCCCCCACCTCCCCTCCGCCCCATATGTCCCAGATGGCTCTCCAGCTGTTGTCCTAGTGCTAGAGTTCAGAGCCAGTGATTCCATTAGTGAGCACATCCATGCACGGTCCCTTTAATAGGAGCGTCTGGAACTCTAGTCACCCTCTGTTTCACTCAGCCACAATCTTGACTGATTTTCACAAGCAGAAATTATGGGGACTTCTCTCCCTGGCACTGGAACCCTTGACTGGGGTAGCTTTGTGTTGCTCTGGGATCCCTTGCTCCTTTGTGGGGGACCTGCACAGCCAAGCTATCCCTCCCAATTTTTAATGGTCACACTTGAGTGTTGGAATAGCCTGTTCCACATCTCTGTCCCTCGTACCAGTCTTGAGGTGGCTTCTTCTGTATGTCCTTAGTTGTAGGGCTTTTGTTCAGCAAGATATCAAGCAATTCTCTATGATGGTTGTTTTGTAGTTTACTTGTATTTTGATGTGGTCGTGAGAGAAGGTAAGCACAGCATTTACCTACTATGCTGTCTTGATTGGAATTCTCTTCCTTCTCTCTCTTAAATTTAATTTGTTAGTCTCCTCCAGAGTTAGACAAAAGAATATCAGAGCTATGTTTGGAAATTGTACATCCAAAGAATCTTGTCAAAGTTTTGTGCAAGTTGGGAAAATTTGGTGTGTTCTTTCTCTGGAGGGAAGAAACCCTTTTTCCTGTGTTTGAGACCTAGGTAGGACTCTTTGTCTGAGGACCAAGCTACTAAGGTAGGCATTTTGCAGTTTATCCTCAGAAGGTATTACTCATGGTACTTTTCGATGTAAAAATAAGAATAGGCTAGATTATACAAAAGCCATTCAACTTCTTGGGAAGTCAGCTGCTCATTAATGAGAGGTCTACAGGCTCCAGAAAAGCCATGTCAATTCCATCAGCATCCCCTTTTCATCATTCCTCAGGGTCACTCACACAACTGATTTATAAGCCATCTAGCTCTCTGCTCTCCAAGTCATGCCAAACTGATTCAGTTTCTTTCTGCATGTGCTTTCTCTTCTTTAATGGTAGGTGTGTGTGTTTATCTTTGATATTCATATAGTATGGAAGTAGGGCAGATTCTCATGATTAACATGTGTCCAAGTATGCCCCCTAAAATAATCTGACTACAGATGGCAAGGGCTATAATTATAAGAAGATCTTGTCATTCTCTTCCATCTATAAAGAGGATTTTCTCATAGGCACACACACAGAAAACTCATAGCATTAGAAAATCCAGCCATTATGCAAAAACAAATATAATGGAGATTGTATGCAAGCAACCCCTTCAGGGAAGACAGACACAGACAAAGCAACATGAGGATTCTTTCTATGTTGCCCAAAAAAATGATCAATAGTGTATATTTTGCTCTCTTCCCCAAAAAAATGATCAATAGTGTATATTTTTCTCAAAGTAGAGTTTGGTCTGTGGTCCCTTAAAGGAGTTGCTCCCTTGAACCTATTGTGGGAAACTGGGGAACGCTTGAGTCATTGGAAATTTCACGAAATCCTGCAGACACACAACACAGAATCAATCTCTTAGCACTTAACACTGGTGGACAGAAACCAGATAGTCATTAATTAATGACAGAAATACTTTAGCTCAGTCATGAACCAGAAATCATCCAGAAACAGACTCAGCAAGTGTCTGCCAATACAGTCCATGGCGACTCATTGTGGGAGCCAAGAAGAATGAGCCTGAGGAAGACACCTTTGACAAAGTGCCATGTTTGGTGACTCGAATAGCTGAATCCTCATAGATAGAAAACCATTGACACCTGTCAAAACCAAAACACACAAAAAATTTGGTCACTGAATAAGGCTTCCCTCCCACCCCATAATAAACAACAACACAACGCAGTGCCTTTGCTTTTAGAACCGCTAGGCAATAAAGATAGATAGCTAAAAAAAAATGTTTTGAAAGTTAGCTGCATCTATTGTTGAAACCATTTTAATAAATAAAAAATAGGATCTTCTGTTGTTCAAGCATATCCAGAAAACAGGCATTTTAGGATGTGCTGCCATTCTGACTCTGATATAACCAAGTGGGGGGCCTTAGTTATTTGCAACTGCTATTATTCTATGGGTTCCTGCAATTAGCAACCTACCTCAGAATGTAAGATTGTCAGAAACAGAAATCTCTTCCAGCCATGCTGGAACAGGCTCTTTGTCAACAAGGTTAGGCTGCTAAAGGCAATGTGTTGGTTTCACTTATTTCATGATTGTTTTATTCTAGTATTTTTGTTACACTGCTATCAGTAAATGTAAAACGTATTCAAAATGCTCCTAAAGCTAGTAATAAAATGGTATGTTTATAAAATGTCCCACAAATCAAGGAGAGTATCTATTTTTCTTTTTTTCCCAAAAAGGGAAAAGGAAAATAAGGTATACATCTCTTTCTCCTTTTCCCTTCTCTAGCTGCACCCCTCCTCCAAGGTGCTCTTGGAGGGGAGGGTGCTCTGAGGGGAGGGGCAGGAGTGTGTATACTACAGCTATTGATCATTACCCTGAGTCATAGGGGACATTTATTTAATGTTTTCTTTGGGTTTAAAACTGCCTGGCTCCTGGTTGATCTGTGCTGAAAGGGTTAATATGCAGTGAAGGCAAAGTTAACATGGGACATGCCATAAATGGCTCCAGCTGTGTATAATTAACAGTAATACTGCAGAGTAAATGACTTTTATTGGTAACCATGTCATAACTTCATTAAAAGTCATATTTACAGCCCTATCATATGAAATGAATTCTCCTATATTCTGGAATTTAATGGGCATTCATTTTCACCTTGTTCAATTATCTTCCACCACCACCACCCTCCCCGCACTCCCCACCCCCCCAAATCATCCTCTCCCTGGTGTGGGAAGCATGAAGCCAAAATACAATCGGAATGTAATTAACACCTGGCAGAGAGCTCCTCTTCTAGGGATTATTTCCCAAACCACAATAAAACTGTTTCTCCTTGTTTTCAATTATAAATAGGTAACTTCCTTACACAAAAACATTAAGTAACAATCATAAATACAATTTATTTGCTGGAAAGCTTTCAAAGGTTAGGCCTCTGCAAAGAGTTCATGACTAAAACAATCTGGAACCAAGTCCAAAACTGCAAAGTGAATCAAGATTACAGAGAAAGGAAAAAAGTAAAGCTAATGCTTGGTTTTGAATCAAACCTTTTCCATTATAACTCCTGTTATCTGAAAGTACCTATCACATTTTTTTCTTGTCAAGTGGTGTATCGAATTAAATTTCTCCCTCACGCCCTACTTCCCTTCCCTTCTCTTCCCTCTTTTTATCTTCTTCACTCAAGTCCTAAAGGAAATATCTTGCCTGACCCATCAAGTGATCTAGGAACTCAATCTCCTGATCTCAGCTTTCATTCCATCTCAAATGTTGCTTTAGAGTTTTTAGATGTGTAGGGAAATTTTGAATGAGGAAGTACGATGTCAAGAGTGAATTTTCTTTGTTGAAAGTTCCAGTTGATGTTCTCTGAAGTTCAAAGTGAGAATATAAAAGCCCTATGAGTATTAGGAAGGGCATACTCTGGGGATCCAGGCACACCTGTTATTTAAGGGCTGGGGAAGATATTTTGATTTCTTTTTTTCCAGGTTTATTGACTATAATTGACACAGAACATGTGTATGCTTAAGTTGTACAATGTGTTCATTTGATACATTTATAAAGTGCAAGATGATGGCCACCATAGTGTTAGCTACCACCTCTATCCCATCACATACTTACCATTTATCTTTTGTCTTGAGAACATTTAAAATCTTCTCTCTTAGAAATGTCAGGTACACGATACAGTATTGTTAGTTATAATCACCACGCTGTACATTAGCTTCCCAAACTTGTTAATCTTATAAATGGGAGTTTGTATCTTTTGAGCAATATCTTCCCATGTTCCCCACCCTCCAACCCCTGGTAACCACCACTCTGTTTCTCTGAGTTTGTTCTTTCTAGATTCTCAATATTAAGTGATATCATAGAGTATTTGTCTTTCTCTGTCTGACTTGCTTCAGTTAGCATAATGCCCTCAAGGGCTACCCAAGTTTTTGCAAAAGGCAGGATTTCCTTCCTTCTCATGGCTGAACAATATTCCATTATGTGTATAAATATAGATATAGACCATAGATATACTCTATTACCTATCTATGTGTATGTCTATCTCTATCTATATCACATCTTCTTATCCATTCATTCATTACTAGATTCTTAGGTTATTTCCATATCTTGGCTATTGTGACCAATGAGCAGACCTATATTTTAATCCATACCACCTACTAGCTATATAACATTGGAAAATTTGTCTCAGCCTTCCTGAAAATCATTTTGAAATAAATAGGATTAATTACCATTATTTTGATGGGGTTATTAGTATTAAATAAAATAATATATCTGGTATTGTGTCTCAGAGAAAAGGCAAACAATCAATATTTTTCCACTCTTCCTTCTTCTGCTTTCTCTCATTCCTTTCCTTCTTTACAGAAGTTTATAATCCCCCTATGTTTGGCATTAATATCTTGAGCTCTAGATTGAGGGCTACTCTTGATATAGGAGTATATTGATCGACAAGTCAGAACTATCTGTAAAATATCCCTGTCTACCATAAAAGAATATCATAAAAGGTAAGGAATGACACCAAACTCAGTCGGGAAGGTAGTGAGGAAAATAACAGCCATGGCTGACATTGAACATGAGGTCATCGCACCTCCCAAGACCCCTTGTGGTCTAACAGCCTGAGCAGAGTTGATAGAGAGAGGGAGTAGTGCCCAAGAAACATTCGAACACAGCTAGCACTTACATTTGTGAATGTAAAATGCTCTTGGAAGCTGGCATCATTTTAGACATAATGCCAACACGCCAGGGGATACTTTCTGCTGCCAAGCATGCCGTCTTCAGCAAATTCCACTGTACACTTGTACTGCTGTTCTCAATCCTGCTGCTTTATCTGATTTTAGGCTGACCTTATATAATTAGCACTTTGGGCTGGCAGTATTATTTAGGAACCCTGTTTCCATCATTCATTTTGGGACTTAATAAAGCTTAGAAATACACGAGCAAGAGCAACATCTAATGCAATTTCCTTTCTCTTTATTCTTCCTTTCATGTTATGTTTTTAACTGAAGATCAAGATTCCTTATTGGGTTATAAAATCTTTTAACTGGGTTGTGACCAGCATTTAAACATTAAAAATTACAACGAAGCAGAATAAAATAAAGCAAAGTGTAGATTAATGAAATATGGTGTGTGTGTGTGTGTGTGTGTGGTTATGTGTGTGTGTGTGTGTGTGTTATGCTATAAAATATGGCCCAAAGTTTGAAAATCAATGATGTACTGGTGAGCACGTAGACTCGATAAGCACCAGTCTTGGGGCAAGTGGTCCAGTCCTGCCATGTCACCGTCTTGCTGGAGTCCACTCCTTAAAGTGGTCTGTACCTTCATCTCCTTCATCAGGACAATGAGCCCAGCAGCACATGAAGAGAAGTCAACTTTCTGGAAAGGAAACACAAGGGGAAGGGGAGTCTATTCTTAATCAATCAAGGAAACATGTGTCTCATTGTTGCTCATGTGGGCTCCTGTGGTTAATGAGCCCCAACCTCTTTCCAGATGAGGTACCAATCATTTGACTTACCAAATTCAATAAAAATCTCAAATATGAAAATTTGCATTTAGATGCAATGAGCTGCAGTGTGTCCCTAATGAGATAATTAGGCACAAGCATGCATGCTGGCATTTAATTGCTCTTTACCAAGTGTTTCTGGACCGCTCCTTCTCCATGTTTTGAGATGCGGGGCCTAGAGAGAGTGGTCCATAGTGAATGTCACTAGCCCTATTCTGGCTCAATATCTAGTTCAAGTAAGGGGACCAGAAATGAGAAATGCTAAGGAAAAGGGGAGATGTTAGGGATATTCCCAGGTGCCTCCAGGGAAGGGTTATTGCTTTGTGGGTCCCTGGCCCAGAGTTGAACCTGGTTAAAAGTGGTGCTGTCTTTCTGGCATCTTTGATCTAACATATCTTTCTAGCTTTCTGGCTTCTACAGCCCCTTATTCCAGAGGCTGACTTTTAGGTGTGAAGTAATTACATAGCGTGTGCACCCTCTGTTTAAAAACAGACTTTGGGAAAAGGAAAAAGAATGTGCAGGAGATCAGTGGGTGACGACAGATCCCTATTGAACAGTAGACTTTCATCTACCCAATCTGCCACACTGTTGAAGCAGGCAAATAGATCTCACACAAAAACCGTAGGATGCCCCTGCACATGTCCAAACAGATGGCTGGCCGGCAGAGGCATCTGCTTGGATTTCAGGCAGGGCAGGGAGCATCCAGAGAGAATGCCCTCTGGAATCCCGGACAGTTTTTGGAGACCTCCATGACTTTCCACTACAAAATAGTTACCTCATTTGAACTTCCTATGCTTGTCTTTTCTTCTTTTCACTTTTCACTTATTGGTGTTCAAGTGCCAACTTGTTGAAAAAGAAAGGGAGGAAAACATGAATACAGAGTTGTTTTTATTTTTTAAGAAACGTAAAGAGAATAGGAAAAAGCACAACAGAGGAATCAAAAAGAGTGGGGAGGAGAAAGAAAGCAAGATCCCAAGTTAGAAACCCTGTTTAAGTTGTGCCCCATTATTTACTTCTTCCTGCTCTGTAATATTACTTTTTTTTTTTTTTTGGGGGGGGGACAACTTATTGAAAATTCAGGAGACTGGCCAATTATTTGGATGTTAGAAGCATAGCAATTAAACAACATATGACTGCTGCTGCAGCCTCCCAGCATCTTTTCTTTTCTCTCCAAAGAACAGAGAAATAATAAAATGGGAAGATCCTGCTCTGCTTCTGGAGCAGGCTCTCCACAGTAGTCTTTAGACTATTTAGGACCAAACTCCCTGGGCCATTTCTGCTCCCCACCTCCCTCACTTCACCTTATAAAGACACTCTACTAATTCACTAGGTTTGCTCTTTCGTGACATTCTCTTAAGCTCTAACTGGAGTTGACAGATGTCTGTGTTTTGTAACCAAGACAATTGCCTCCACCATGTTTATTACATTTTTGCAAGTTATTTGAAAATATTAGTACACTGTCACTATTGATTGAGAGAAGGTTAGTCCAGTAAAGGAACCATTTACTTACATGCGGCAATATTGTGTAATAACTGCAAGTGTGTAGACAAAATACTTGGTTAGAATCTCAGCTCTATTGAGTAAGGTTGTACGAGTTACTCTCCATCTGCTTCATTTTCTGCCCTGAGCAGAAGAAGCAACACTTACAACTATTTCACAGGGCTGTTGTAAGGGTTAAATGAGTTAATTCATGTAGCATGCCTAGAACAACACAGGGCATACTTTTGAGAGTTAGTTTTTATACAATGAGAAGGAAGAACAAGAGGAGACAAAACTTCCCCCAAAAGAGACAGAGACAGTACAAATTCTACAAAACACAAAATATACAGAGTCCTTTGGACTATCAGCATGAGAATACTATTCATTTGCAAACTCAATTTTCCTTTGAAAAGGAAGAATGACTCAGAGGGTGGAGCCAAGAGTCGGAAAGAACAATGTGGTAGTTAATTTTTTGTGTCAACTTGGCTAACCCATGGTGTCTAGTGTTTGGTCCAACACCAGTCTAGATGTTGCTGTGAAGGTATTTATTTTTAGATGTGATTAACATGTAAATCAGTAGACTTTGAGTAAAGTAGATTACCCTCCATAATGTGGTTAGGCCTCATCCAATCAGTTGAAGGTCTTAAAAGAAAAGACCAGGACCTCCTAAAAAGAAAGAATTCTGACCTCAGACTCACTTTGATTTGAGCTCATTATTAACTCTTCTGTGGGTCTCCCACATGTCAGCCTACCCTACAGAATTCAGACTTGATACTCTATTATCTCTCACCTGGAATCCTGTCAGGTTTGTTACTGCTCAGACCACTGGAGTATGGTAAGCTATATGACTACTAAGACTGGGACAAAAAAGGAATTGAAATTTTGGTCTAATTTGCTTGGAAAGTGCACACTTGGAGCCCTGAACTACTACAGAGGAACTCCAACCATCCTGAGGTTACCATGCTGTGAGGAAGCCAAGATCCAAGAGAGGCCACACTTCCATTTGCCACTCCCAGCCCTCAGGATATTTCTGCCAAGGCACCAGATGTGTGAATAGAGAAATCTGCAGATGATTCCAGCCACAAGGCATTTTCAGCCATCATACATTCCTAGCTAAATTCCCAGATGCTGTGGGACAGAGACAATCCATTGACAGCACGGAACTTTATCAGAGACCCTATCGTCCCAGAAAGCAGTGCTGGTCAATAAATCCTTCCTCCCTTGGTATGCCAGGAAACAACTAAATGAAAAGGACCATCCTGCCATCACATTTTCTTTTATTTTTTTTAATTTTTATTTTTTTATATTTTTAGTTACAGTTGGTAGTCAATATAATTTTATATTAGTTTTAGGTGTACAGCATAGTGGTTAGAAATTTATATAATTATGCGGTGATTCCTCCCTATTAGTCTAGTACCCAGCTGGCACTATACATAGTTGTTGCAATGTCATCGACTCCACTCCCTATGCTATACTTTACATCCCCATGACTATTTTGAAACTAGCAATTTGTGTTTCTTAATCCCTTCAACTTTTTCATCCAACTTCCCTCCCCTCCTCAACCATCGATTTGTTCTCTGTATCTAGGAGTCTATTTCTATTTTGTTTGCTTATTTATTGTGTTCTTTAGATTCCACATATAAATGAGATCATATGTTATTTGTCTTTCTCAGTCTGACTTATTTAACTTAGCATAATACCCTTTAGGTCCATCCATGTTGTTGCAGATGGTAAGATTTCATTCTTTTTTATGGCTGAGGGATATTCCATTGTATGTATGTATATATGTACCACATCTTTTTTGTCCAATTATCTATTGATGGGCACTTGCATTGCTTCCATATCTTGGCTATTATATGTAGTGTTGTGGTGAACATAGTGGAGGATATATCTTTTTGAATTAATGTTTTGGATTTCTTCAGATAAGAACCCAGAAGTAGAATTGCTGGGTCATCAAGTAGTTCTATTTTTAGTTTTTGGAGGAACCTCCAAACTGTTCTCCATAGCAGCTGCACCAATTTGCAATCCCACCAACAGTGCAGGAGGGTTCCCTTTTCTCCACATCCTTGCCAACATTGTTGTTTGTTGATTTATTGATAATGACGGGTGTGAGGTGATAGATCACTGTGGTTTTATTGCATTTCTCTATAATAATTATTGACATCGAGCATCTTTTCATGTGTGTTGGCCATGTGTATATTCTCTTTGGAGAAATGTCTGTTCAGGTCCTCTACCCATTTTTTAATTGGATTGTTTGGGTTTTTTGGTTTTCAGTTTTATGAATTCTTTATAAATTTTGGATATTAAGCCCTTATCAGATGTATCATTGGCAAATATCTTCTCCTATTTAGTAGGCTGTCTTTTTGTTTTGTTGATGGTTTTTTGCTGTGCAAAAACTCTTCAGTTTGATATAGTCTCATTTGTTTATTTTTTTCTTGTTTCCTTTGCCCAGGAAGATGGATCAGAAAAGAAAAAAAAAAAGAAAGAAAAAATGTATGTGTATATATACATATATATATATATATATATATATATATATATATATATATATATATCTCACTAAGAGCAATGTCAGCGAGTTTACTGCCTATGTTTTCTTTTAGGAGTCTTATGGTTTCAGGCCTTACATTTAAGTCTTTAATCCATTTTGAATTTATTTTAGTATATGGAGTGGTCCTGATTCATTTTTTGCATGTATCTATCCAGTTTTTCCAGCACCATTTATTGAATAGAGTGTCTTACCCCACTGTATATTCTTGCCTCCTTTGTAATCGATTAAATATCCACATAGGGTGAGTTTATTTCTAGGTTCTATTTTGTTCCATTTATCTACTGTACTTTCCTGAAAATAAGACCTAGCCGGACAAGCAACTGTAATGCATCTTTTGGAGCAAAAATTAATATAAGACCAGGTATTATGTTATATTATATTATATTATATTATATTATATTATATTATATTATATTATATTATATTATATTATATTATATTATACCTGGTCTTATATTATAGTAAAATAAGACCGGGTCTTGTATTAATTTTTGCTCCAAAAGATGTATTAGAGCTGGTTGTCCGGCTAGGTCTTATTTTCGGGAACACAGTATGTGTCTGTTTTCATGCCAGTACCATGCTGTTTTGATTACTATGACCTTGTAGCATAGTCGGTATCAGTTGCATTCATTGTACCACAATTTTGTTCTTCTTTCCAAGATTTATTTGACTATTTGGTGTCTTTTGTGGTTGCATATAAATTTTAAGATTATTTGTTGTAGTTCTGTGAAAAGTTCCATTGGTATTTTGATAGGGATTGCATTGAATATATAAAATGCTTTGTGTAGTATGGACATTTTTAACAACGTTAATTCTTCCTATCCATGAGCACTGTATATGCTTTCATTTATTTGTGTCTTCTTCAATTTCTTGCTTCAGTGTCTTACAGTTTTCCAAATGCAGGTCTTTTACTTCCTTGGTTAATTTATTCATACACACACACACACACACACACACACACACACACACACACAGAGGGAACCAACAAATGTATACACATTTTAAGAAAGGAAAACTGTATTAAAATTGTAATACTCAATATGTACTGATAACAAATGATGAATACAAGTCACGTTTGACTTCTGCAATTGCAAGAGGTGCTCAAAGTGGTTACGATCAGCGTCCAGACACTTCTGATTATGGTGAACTACTGCTTGAGCAACATTGACCAAAGTGTCTACTGTATACATTTTTTTGGTACCCCTGGTATATATATGCAATTGCAAATGGAATTGTTCTCTTAATTTATATTTCTGATAGTTCAGGATTGGTTTGTAAGAATGCAACCAATTTCTGAATATTAATTTTGTATCCTGCTACTTTACTGAATTCATTTATCAGTTCTAATAGATTTTGGTGGAATCTTTGGGGTTCTCTATATATAGTATCATGTCATCTGCAAATAATGACAGGTTTACTTCTTCCTTTCCAATTTGGATGCATTTTATTTCTTTTGCTAGTCTGATTGCTGTGGCTAGGACTTCCAATAATATGTTGAATAAAAGTGGTGAAAATCGGCACCTTGTCTTGTTCCTTATTTTAAGGAGAATGGTTTTAGTTTTTCCTTCTTGAGCATGATATTAGCTGTGGGTTTGAAGTATACTGTGTTTCCCCGAAAATAAGACCTAGCCAGACAATCAGCTCTAATGCATCTTTTGGAGCAAACATTAATATAAGACTGGTCTTCTTTTACTATAATATAATACCGGGTCTTATATTAATTTTTGCTCCAAAACGCGCATTAGGGCTGATTATCTGGCTAGGTCTTATTTTTGGGGAAACACAGTATGTTTTTTATTATATTGAGTTATGTCTTTTATTACAATGAGGTATGAGGTATTATCATAAATGCATGCTGGATTTTGTCAAATGCTTTTTCTGCATCTATTGATATGAAATACTGGTATTTCATTTTGTTTATGTGGTATGTCATGTTAATTGATTTGCAGATGTTGAACCCACACACATCACAAGACTAAATCTCATTTGATCATATACATGATCTGTATTTAATGTACTGCTGAATTTGGTTTGCTAATATTTTGTTGAAGATTTTGACATCTCTATTCATCAGGGCTATTGGCCTGTAATTTTCTTTCCTTTCTTTTTTCTTTCTTTCATTGTTTCTTTGTTTCTTGCTTTTCTTGCTTTCTTTCCTTTTTTTTTTTTTTTTTTTGTAATGTCTTTGCCTGGTTTGGGGATCAAGGTAACAGTGGCATGATAAAATCAGCTTGGGCGCTCCATCTCCCCTTGAATTTTTTGGAATACTTTCAGAAGAATAGGTGTTAGTTCTTCTTTGAATGTTCAGTAAAATTTTCCTGTGAAGCCATCTGTTCCACGACTTTTATTTGAGAGCTTGTTGATTACTGATTCGATTTCATTAGCAGTAATCGATCTGTTCAGATTTTCTGTTTCTTCTTGATTTGGTCTTGGAAGATTATATGTTTCTAGGAATTTATTCATTTATTCCAGATTGTCCAACTTGTTGGCATATAATTTTGTATAATATTTTCTTATAATTGTTTGTGTTTATGCGATGTCAGTTGCCACGTCTCTTTCAATTTTGATTGTATCTATTTGGGTCCTCTTTTTTACTTGATGAGTCTGGTTAAAGGTTTATCAATTTTGTTTATTTTTTCAAAGAACCACTGTTGGTTTTATTGATCTTTTGTATTGTTTTATTAGAATTTGTTTATTTCCACTGATTTTTATTATTTCCTTCCTGCTGCTCACTTTGGTCTTTGTTTGCTTTTGTTTTTCTAGTTCATTTAAGTGTAATGTTAGATTGTTTCTTTGAAATTGTTCTTACTTTTTGAGTTAGGCCTGTATGATATGAATTTCCTTCTTAGGACATCTTTATTGTGTCCTGCAGACACAACATATATATACTTCACCATCTTGCCCCGGTTCTGCCATCACATTTTCCAAGATAAGATCTTCTCCATCCTTTCTCGTGACACCCATAAGACGCATGGATGACTCCCCTGTTTACTTGCCCTTATCAAACTCCAGACCCCCTTTTTTTCTCTGTAATGGTCCTCATTAATGAATATTTTTTTTTCCTATTACAAAAGTCTGCATAAAATCATATATTTAATTGTCAGGTTCATTTTTATCTTTCACGTCATTCTCACTGAGCTCTTTCCAAACACATGACCCACAGAAACTGTGAGCATAATAAAATAGTTATTATTTTAAGTTATGAATTTTTCTTTTTTTCTGCAACAAAAATAACCAGAACAGAGCTTGTATGAGGTCAGACAATTAAGTTCACGAACTTGTTGCAATGATGTTGCTAACCTTTTTTGATATCAGAGGGATTGTTAATTATAAATTTATACCAACTGGACAAAGTTAACCAATTTAGTATTTGGAAGTGCTGAAAAGGCTGTGTGAAAAAGTTAGATGTCCTGAACTTTTCACTAACAAGTCATGGCTCTTGCATCACAACAATGCACCAGCTCACACGACACTGTCTGTGAGGGAGTTTTTAGCCAATAAACAAATAACTGTATTGGAACACCCTCCCTACTCACCTGTTCTGGCCCCCAGTGACTTCTTTCTTTACCTGAAGATAAAGGAAACATTGAAAGGAAGACATTTTGATGATATTCAGGACATCAAGGGTAATTATGACGACAGCTCTGATGACCAGTCCAGAAAAAGATTTCCAAAATTGCTTTGAAGGGTGGACTAGACACGGGCGTCAGTGCATAGCTTCCCAAGGGGAGTACTTCAAAGGTGACCATAATGATATTCAGCAATGAGCTATGTAGCACATTTTCTAGGATTAGTTTGTGAACTTAATTGACCGACCTTGTATATTAATTATCTACAGTTTGCTTTATTTTTCATTTTTTATGTTGCAAATTTTTTACTGATTATGTTTGGATTTTTTTCCCCATCACTTTCCTAGTCACTAAACACGAAAACATATATACAGCCCTGCTGTGGTTTACTCCTCGTCTTCTAGTTGCTGTTAGAATTCTCTTCTCAGATTTAGAGCTGTAGATTTCAAAGATGTATTCCTGCCCTCACCATGCTTCTGGTGTTTTGTTGTGTTTTATTTAAGGTAAATTTGCACACATAAGGCTGGGTTATCTAAATTTAATACAAAATATTTTTCCATGTGGAATGGAGTTTATTTCTCGAAATTCCTGAGTTCAATCTACTTTTTCTTCAGATTGTTTTTTATCCTTAAACAAAACTAATTATCACCAGAAAGAGTAAATAACAAACTATAACTCATAGCGTACACCCTTCTGGGGCTTTTCCTGGTTTTGTCTTTTCTATAGAAAAGGCAATGTGTTAAGTATAAGACCTATCTAAATCTACTCTCCAGTTTACACATTCCTAAGGATTACGCTTTTCATAAAAAGTTTTTGTACTATAATGGCTTTAGGAAAGGAATTTCTACGCCTGATGCTGTGAAATTCAGACCTTTGTTGTTCATTCATAGCTTGGCTATTGACATTAATGGGTGGGCTGGTCTTTTTGCCCATTTATGTTCCTATTTCATAACATAGATATAGGGTATGTCTATACCTTGATAACACTGAAATATTTGTCTTCCATTTATTATTTTAGTAACATGAGATTTCCTAGCATTAAATATGCAAAGTGGTTTGAGAGCCTTTAAATAAGGGCAAAATGAAAATTACTGATTATTTGTTATTGTTTTTTAAAGGAAGTCATTTAAGATTACTCTCCTGCAGCTTTCTGATTAATGGCCATCTCAGCAGCACTTTCCCAGTGGCTTTGTAAAGGTTAAGTTACTTCCTTGAACATCACACCTTCAGTTGAAGTAGCCCAAAAGTAAGAGCACAGAGTTCTGCCTCATTTGGTCACAGGTGAAGCATCATGTTTACTTGATACAAAAAAAGAAAAGAAAAGAAAAAAGTTCCATTTTTACTCCCATCCCCCACTCCTCAATAAGCATAACTGTTTGCAGCCTAAGTGCTCTTTAGTTGACATTTATGCTGCTTACACAGATAGTAATGAGAAAAAAAAAATCTAGCAAAGAGACAACTCTACAAGTTTTATTTTGGATTTCAAATAAGTGTCAGGTTATCTTGAGCCTTGCTTTTCAAAATGTGGCCCCTGGGCCAGCAGCATCAGCTTTACGTTGTAGCTTGTTAGAAACGCATAATCCTGGCTCCATCCCAGATTTTGAGAGTGAGAATCTGCGTCTTTAATACAATCTTCAGGTGATTCGTATTCCCATTGAAGTTTAGAAAGCACCTTCTTTAATAGTCTGTCTGATGAGTTCTACAGAGGAGCTGAATTCTCTGAATGGCTTTAGCTGCTCTGTCCACATATGACTGTCGACTGGGTACGTAAGTGTGTGTCCTTCCAGAGATCTTTTCATTCTGGCTTTTACAAGGATTCTCATGAATTATTGGCTATTGTCAAGAGAAACAGTGGTAACCTCATAAGCCTTATTGACCAGGTTTCTGTACATGATAATAAGTCTATTTTCTGGAGAGAAGATCAGACAGAGCCAGTAAGAACTTTAACAACCTCTGGGTACCTTTAATACCAAAAAGATGGAAGTTTTGTTTCATCAACCCAGAAAAAAGTGGAGCTTTCTGCTATTAGGTTGGTGCAAAAGTAATTGTGGTTAAAAGAAAGAAAAGAAAATGCAAAAAATCGCAATTACTTTTGTACCACCCTAATAAATTCTCTTAAAGTAAAGGATTTTTCTAACCAGGTTTACTTGCTGAAGAAATACAATTCAAAACTTCAGCTTATGTTGGTAGGCAAGGCAACTCCCTGAAACGCTAATGCAGATTAGTTGTAGAGTACTAGCAAGGGATGCAAAAGCCTCCTGTACATCAGTCTCAAGGAAGGAATCGTCAGGGGTGTTTTACTGCCTTGGTCCAGTGTATGAAGCGTGTGCAGCTCCTCATTGGGTTTCATTGCCTGAGAGATCAGTTCACTTAATGGACTGAGTTTAAAAATAAACAAACAAACAAACAAACAAATAAATAAAATCACAGATTTGCAAAACAGATTTATTAAAAGCTATTTTCCCCTTATTAAAACATAAAAAAACAATTCCTGGTGTATTTCACTAACAGCATTTAACACAAAATATGATTTATTTTTAAAAATCTGTTCACCCTCAACTCCATACATCTCTGATATTACCTGACACATCCACTTCAAATGTTCATTCATCCATTAAAGCATTAAACTAATTGTCCCCTGTGTGCCAGACATTGCTTTAGAGCTGTTTTCTTTCTTCCTTTTTCAGGTTCTCTATTCTGTTTTCTGTTCTTCATGCTCATTCACTCAAAGCTGTTGGGTGAAAACCAACCCTTCCAAACTGATTCCACTCTGCTGCTTCACTCACTTAAACCTGCCATCAACTGTCTGGTTGCCAGACAAATGTAAAAGTCAATGGAATAACAAGGTTTCCACATTTTGGCTGACTTTTCACATAGTCATTTGAAAGGAAAATCCCCATGCTTTCTTTCTACGTAAGTCAACTTTGTTACCTGTTCCTGGATAAACGCCGCACCAAGTAATTTCAACTGCTAGAGGTTAATTTCCCTATAATAGCCTCATTGTGATGGAGAGTTTTGGAAATTACAAAAATTAGATGCACTACTAATTGGCCTGTCTGGTTTTGGAGCTACTCCCTGAGTTATAACACAGTCAGAGGAGGCTGTAGTAAGGCCAGGTTTCATTCCCAAACCAATACTTACCAAGAAGACAGATGTGAGGAAAGAAAATTGTTCCAAAAAGAATTACATAAGTATATTATTTTCTTTCCCTTAATTGGCTGGGAAAAATGCACTAGAGAGATTCATTCCCTTCACTGGAACTCAGGGCAGTGTAGCAACAAATATTCTTGGGCACCTGCTGTGGCCACTTGTGAGCTGAGCCAGCAGGAAATACAAAGAAGGATCCACTGCTCCCTAATAGGAAAGTGGTTCGCTTGGAGAGGTGAAAATATCAAATCACGTAGCTATAAAGTGAGGTTTTGCGTTTGCTCAAAGTACAACTTAGATATACTCATACAAAAAAAAAAAAATGATCTTGATATTTGCTCTAACTCATCTGATTTTTGTGACAAAGCCCACCCCACGGGGTAGTGGTGGCAACTGAACCTTGCCAGATAAAAATTTTGCAGTCTTTTCTGATCTAAACAGTCTCCCTCCAGCTTATAGCTTTATTCGATACAAAGTCCTCCTCCCAAGCACAGCTGGTATAATAGTGGTTTTGGATGACTCAGTCTCGGCAGGCTCAGTCTTTTAGGTTTCACTCCCCTCCTCTCTTACTGCAAAATGCTATCTGGTTGTGAGGGGGAGCTTAATGCATTTTTATGGAAGTTTGGGAGAAGAAGAGTCCTTGCTCTGCCTCGGTTCCTCTATATCATGCCTGGATCCCCATGTGGAGTGGCCCTGTTGTTCTCCTTTTGAGTCCAGTCCCAGTGAGGGGTGAATGGTTTCATCTGGCCTTCAGGGTCAGCTGGTTCTACCAAAAGCAGCCTCTATCTTCAAGTCTCAGCCTGAAGCTGTCTCCTTTCATGAATGCGGTCTTTTCCTATCCACCACTGCCCTCAACCTCTCTGCATCTCCTCTCAAAATACACAGGGCTTTCTAATTCACTGTTTGCCATGCCCAGTCCGTGGGGAGCCCCAAATGTGGTTTTAATCCCAGCTATTTCCCAACTTCACCTACCCCCTTATCATCATTCCCATATTACGGGTTACGATTCTGAGCTAAAGGCTTTTATATTTGTGACATTGAAAAAAACCCCAACATACATCCAGGGTTGTGAGTCATTAGCCTTGTTTTCCCAAAACATTATAGATTTGCTAAAGTTTCCGTTGCTATTGATTGAGTTTAGATAGGAACAAGGTCAATTGTATCTGACTCCTTTACTCTTCATTTTGTTTCTTCTCCCCATCACTTCTCTGGTTGAAAGGGAAAGACTCAGAATTCTACCTTTCTCTAAATCAGCTCCTTCTTCTCCTTAGGAAAATAAGCCTCACACACAAGCCATTATTGGCAAAATGGCTGTCCCCTCCCCACTATGAAAAACACCTTGTGGTGGGATCCTTTAGACTTGGTTCATTGTCTGCTAAACGGGAGTTCATCTATTAAGGTAAGCTGAATGTCAGATGTTTAGCTTGCTGCAAAATACAATTTGGATATCAGGCGTTTAATTTAAACTCTTTATTTTTGTATGGTAGAGAGATTAAGACTACACTCTGAAACAACACTCTGAATTTGGATCTCCACTCTATCACCCAGATTTGTGGTCTTGGATAAGTTATGAAATATCTCTGTGCCTCAGGTTCTTTATCTGATAAAGAAAAAATGATAATAGTATTATCTGCTTCACAGGATTGCTGTGCAGAGTCTATGAATTTGCATATATAAAGTGTTTAGAGCAGTGACCAGCACATAACAAGCAGTATAAAAATGTTGACTTTTATTATGTGAATTTCTCTTAGAAGAATCCTAATAAATATTCCTTGAAAGGAAAAAGGAAGGTTTGCTGTGAGGATATGGAGTTGGTGGGGAGGTCAATATCAGGAAATGTAAGAGCAAATTGCATAAATATGTTTTCAAAATATGATCTCCCTTATACTGATATGAAACCATTAAAAGATAATGGAAGACTACACATCATTTAGCATTAAATTTTATTCTGCATGTTGTATGCACTGCCAATATTCAGACAGGAGAGGTGAGATAAGTTTTAGTGGTAGTGTTCAGGGAGTTTTTATGGTGGTCTAGAGAATGAAAGGATGGATAGGATGGGGGTGAACAGATGGGGAGTGCGGAGCCTGAAAGGTATAAATGGAAGGATTTTTATTGTTATAGGAAATAGAAACTAAGTGGGCTTTATTATTGTCTTTGGTGACTTCTGATTTTATTCCTTGGAAATGGTTCAAAAGAATAAAAACAAAAAATGCATTCCCCCTTGCATGGCAGAGATTGAGTTGAGTCTGTGTAGACTTGAGTATGTGGCAAACGATAGAGTGGTTGTTTGGGTGCTACCTGGGATAGTTCTCCCATAATCTGGTTCTGTGAAGATGAAGTTTATCAGAGCACCTTTCTTCTTCCATTTTTAAAAGGAATAATAGTAGAGGGAACTGGCATGCTCTGAACAACTCCAAAGCCCACCCGTCTGTATAGGTGAAGGCTTTCTTTTTCTTGTTCTGTTACCTCATCGTTACCTTTCTCCCAGACCAGATGCTGACCCTGAAGATATTCTATGTCACCCTTGAGTTTCCTTCAGGCTTCTTTTTATCTTACAGCAGACCCAAGTCCATAATGAATTTTAAGTGATTTGTTAGGAAGAAACAAGTTACAGTAAGAATATTGTGTAACCCCTTTCTGACCTTAAACGCTCTTAAACCATCAAGAACAGAACTGTGATGCATCAAGTATAGAACTGAATGTTACTCCTAGGGATAAATAAATAAATAAATAAATAAATAAAAATATAAAGAAAGAAAGACTGTTTCTAAGATTAACCCAAGGCCTCCAGACAATTGTCGCAGCTTCTCTTATTTGTGTTTTGGGGATGCAAAAGGAGAAGTAACTGGGGAGCGGATTATCATTTGATGGCCTCGATACAACTAATTCTTCTATTTATAGCCATGCTAAAAATCCAAGCTAGCCCTGGAGTGATTCTCCTATCATTATGGTGGAGCCCAAAAATCAAGAGCACAACTCTCTACCCAGAGTTCCAACAATTCCACTGGGCTCTAGTGCATTAGTCTTGATACTCTGTGTTTGGCTGTAAATGAGTGTTACTATTTATACCTTTGTCCCCCTAAGAGCCTCTCTAAAAATCTTATTTTTAAGAGGAGGAAAAAAAAAAAATCCATGAAGTAATGAAGTCAATCAGCAGGAATTCTAATCTCATTTTAGAATTCTATAGAATCTGTCATTGAAACGTCAGACTCCCCAAAATTCCATCAAGGGGCTTGCCAAAATCCCAGCAAGTGTCCTGGGAACTGCCAGAGGAGCATTAATTATTAGACAGATTTTAATTTGTGCAAATCCATTAACAAAAATCTCTAATTAAAAAAAAATCAATAGATGCCTGTGACATTAACCAGGAAAATCTAATAGAGGACCGTTGACAATTTTTTTCTATTCAATTAACTTGAACACAACATGATGGACTCAACAGATACTTTAATTAGATGCATATGAAAAGAAATTTTACAAAATTAAACAGACTCTCTATTTACAACTGATATGAGGAAAACTGCAGTAAAAGATTTGCTCAAATCCCTAATGACTTGTAATTTCCTTGAGAGGGGCCTGAATCATTAGACAACATCCTTACAAATCAATCCTTCCTCAAGCGGCTGTCCTTTGTCAAGAAAGGGTCGACTGCCCTGCCTGCTTCTCTCCCAGTCTTTTTTTTTGGGGGGTGAGGTATTCATGTGGAAAGTACAAAAGGCAAGCTTCAAGGAACTGTTTACCAAACTCACTATTCTAGGCTTCTCACAGTAAAATTGGCCCAAAATAAATGGCTCTAATTTACAGGGTGAACATGTGTCCAAGATTGTCCTGGACAGTCTCAATTTATGCCTGCTGCCTTGGCATAGTTATTAATAGCACTCCTTTTCACTCTAATAGTGTCTTGGTTTAAACAATAAATTATACAGTCTTCCTACTAATTTATCAACTGTCCCCACTACCTGTTACACACTACTAAGCTCACCCTTTCAACTTTTGGTAGAGATGCTGGATTTCCCTGCTCATGAGAGGTTAAAATTTGGGAAACTGATGAGTATCTATTATTGCTCCCGCAAGAGGCGTGCAAATGGACATGTGCTTTTTCCCTCATTTAGTTGTGTTCTTTTTCCTCCCTGGCCTCCCACTCCAACTTTATCTCTCATGCTTTTACATTTTGGATGAGTGTTAAAATCTTGTGAGATAAACTCAACATAATTCCGACTACAGAGGTTCTCAAATCCTAGATGTTTCTGTCATCTTTAAAGAATTATTCTCCGCATCTAAACTAGTTTATTAATTACTAACATGCTACACAGCTTGAAATGGAGGACTATGTGTAAAATGTTGTATAGTTATGATAGAAAACTCTAAGTGGGTGCCTGGTGATCCCTGCTTCCGGATATCCACACTCTTGTATGGCATTGAACCAGGATTGGTTTCCGTGACCAGTAAATGACAGTTAGTCATTCTAAGATTAGTCAATAAAAGATTGCTATTTCCTTTTTGTATGTCTTATTGCTTACCTGGTCTGCCGCTCTATTTCAGATTACTTATTCTGGGGGAAGTCATGTCGTCAGCTATGGTGTAAATATCCCCAGGAGGTGGCCCACCTGGCAAGGAGCTGAAGTCTCTGGGCAACCATAAACAAGGTACTAAGATTTACTAACAATCACATGAGTGATCTCAGAAGTGGATTCTCTAGGTCCAGTTGAGCCTTGAGATGTCTCTAATCTTGGTCAACAGCTTGACTGAAACTGAATCTGAAACTCTGAGCCTGGACTACCCAGATTCATAACCCACAGAAACAGTGTGAGATATCAAATGTCTGTTGTTTTAAAGTGATAAGTTTTGGGGAAATTTGTTCTGCAGCAAGAGCTAACTGATACACTCAAAACTCCTGCCTCCTGGAGGAATGTAGTCAGACAAAAATTAATATTGTGCCCCAAAAAGTCAGTACCAGGATCTCTGAAATAAATGGAGACAATTGCAACATAATCCACTTCATTCAACAAGTATTTCTTGATCACCTACAATATTCCATGCAATTAGACTCTATTCTGGTGTTGAGGGCATAGGAATGAGCTGAGGATAGAAGGATGAGCACTTGTCTTCATGAAGTACAGAGTCTGGTAAAAACTGGGAAAACCAGGAAAATTACTAATCAGTTTCTGAATGCATGTCTATTTGAAAGGACAAGTATGTGAAAGTGGATGTAGGACCATAATATGTCAATTATATTGTGAACATTAAAACTCTTATTGCTACTATTTAATTTATGCATGTGAGTAACTCAAAAAATCAAATGATTCATTTGGACAACAAATAAGAAAACTGGACTCTAGTTAATAAATTTAGGAATTGTTTTCCCCAGTTTGGAAAGTAACCAAAATAATACTGTGATGTTTATCATTAGAGAAAGTTGGATATCAATCTACTATAGAATGATTAGTGTTACTTGAATGTACTGAACATATGGTGATAAATTTTTCTGGTCTTAATTTACATGTGGGCTTAAAAAGAAGAAAAAGGGTGGGGGTGGGTGGGGGTGGGAGGCAGTCAGTGAGGGAAACTAGCCCTGAAATTTGGGTATAACTTCTAATTTGGTCATAAAAATGAGAACCATGGCTGTTTCATATTAAATTCCACGTCCATCATTGACTTCTTCAGTGGTTTGAAAGAAGCAATTTACTGCCTCACATTTCTATCTATGAGCATACACTAAATGGAGATAATAATACTTAGACAGCTTTATCAGGAACATTTTGAAAATAAATCACGCAGTGATGAATAAGACTTATGCAAGGAAGAGTTATTACCTGAGTAAGAATTTGTCTTTTCGTTTCCTATGCTGTGCCATCCTAGTTGTAAGGACATTCTTGGCTGTGACTGTGTGATCCACATCCAGTGAGTTGTGGTTCTCCCTGCTTTCAGGCAGGTTGAATTTCTTGCCAGGTAGGACAGTACTTCTACCTTCAGTGCCATCCATGCCCTTGCTCTGCACACTAATGAAGAATCAGTGCTGACAGATCCAAAGTAATTCCCATTCTTTTCATCTTCTTGTCTCTCCCCAAAGCTTAAACTACTAATAATAACCATCTTAAAGCTTTCTCTTGGGAAAGTTGGGCATGACTGGAAGGGAAATCAATTATTCTCAGGACGGCTATTATTGTAAGAATTAATCACCGCTATTTGCAATTACTGTACCATACAATTATCACTAATATTTATGCTGCTTTGACTGCTGCCAGAGACTGCATGCCTTTGCTGCAATTACCTGAGAACAGAGAGGCAGAGTGGGAAATAAATGAAACCAAAGGATGGAGATGACAGGATGAGGGGACCTGTTTCTCCCACTGTCAGGCTAAGAAGTATTAAACAGCCATTGCCTGCTCATGTCACAACAGCAGCCCACTCAGAGCTGGAAGTTTTCCTTTGAAAGAAAAGAAAAAAACTTAAATAGGTCTGATAAGATACAAATTAGAATCATTCTCAGCCTTAAAAATTTATTTTCTAAGCCAGAATAACTCAGTTCTTCTAAAGCATATGATTCTTTGTCATGGAAAAAAATAATACGCCAGTCCCTATTTTGAAATGCGCATCCTGCAATGCACCAGTTGAACCCTCCATGGTGACTCACCCTGTCTGGGCTGGTGAGAGATATTTGGTTGCCACACTGGGGGAGGGGGAGGGGGAGGGTGAATATTTGAGATGTTTTAGGAATTAGAATGTACTACACAAATGCCATGTCTTTTTTTCTCATCTATTTATCCAACATCAATTTATAATTTAAAGATATTTAAAACTTTTTATGCTTTTGTTTTTTGAATAATTCGAAATTTACAATAAAATTGAAAAAAAATTATATAAAAATATTTATATAACCTTCACCCAGATCCCCCCAAATCACAGTGCAATTATCAAAATCAGGAAGTTAACATTGAAACAATAGTATTATGTAATCTACAAAACTGCAAATTTCACCAGTATTTCCATGAAGATATATATTTTTCCAGTCCAAGATCAAATCCAGGATCCCACATTGTATGAAGTTGTCCTTAGTCTACCTTGTCTGGGACAATCTTACCTTTTCTTTTTTTTTTTCTTTTTTTTGGCCTTTAACGTTCTGGTGCTTTTGAAAACTAATGTCTGATTGTTTGTAAAATGTCTCAATTTGTGTTTCCTTGAAATGTTCCTCAATATTAAATTCAGATCATGCATTTGGGGGAGGCCAAAATACCATAGAAATAAAACTATGTCTTTTGTACCATATCTTATCAGGAGGTATCTGACAGTACTGGTGAAGTTGTGTGTGTTTTTTTCAATTAAGTTTTTATTTTGAGATAATTGGAAATTTACATGCAGTTGAAGAAAATCATACAAATAACTTTCATTTACCTACTTTACTCCAATGTCAACAGCTTCCAAAATCAGAACGCAATATCCTGCCCAGGATATTGACATTGATAGTCACGATACAGAATGTTTCCATCAACACAAAGATCCCTTATTTTGCCCTTTTATAGCCACACACACTTCCCTCCTCTTCTTAACCTTGGCAATCATTATTATATTCTCCATTTTTATAACTTTGTCATTTCAAGAATGGTTTATAAATGGAATCACACATTATGTAACCTTTTGGGCCTGGCTTTTTTCCATTCAGCATAATTCTCTGCAGAGTCATCCAGGTTGTTGTGTATGTCAGTAGTTTGTTTCTTTTTATTGTTGAGTAGTATTTCATAGTATGGATGTACTCGTATCACAGTCTAACTGTTCACTCCTTGATGGACATTTAGGTTTCTTTAAATGACGGACATTTAGTTTGGGGTTATTATTAAACTGTCATAAACATTTCTGGACAGATCTTCATACAAACAAGTTTTCTAATCTGAATACCTCACAGTGCAATTGCTGGGTTGTATGGTAGATGCATATTAAACTTTTTAAGGAACTGCCAAACCACTTCCCAAATTTGCTGTACCATTTTATATGCTCATCCACAATTTATGAGTGATCTAGTTTTTCTGCAACTTCACCAGCATTTGGTATTGTCACAATTTTTATTTTATTCATGTTGATAAGTGTGTAGTGGTATCTTACTGTGATTCACTTTGTATTTCACTCACGGCTAATAATGTTTAACATCTTTTCTTATGCTTATTTGCCCTGAACAGATCCTCTTTGGTGAAATGTCTGTTCATGTATTTTGCCCATGTTCTAATAAGATTATGTGTTTGTTTTTCTGTTATGTTTTGAGAGTTCTTTACATATTCTAAACACATATTCTACTTTACATATTCTAGATTATTTACATATCCTAGATAGTCCATTGTTGATATGCGGTGTACAAATATGTTATCCCAGATTGTAACTTGTCTTTTCATCCTCTGAACAGGGTCTTTTACAGAGCAAAAGTTTTTTGTTTGTTTTTTTTTGAAGCCCAATTTATCAGTTCTTCCTTTTATGGATCATGCTTTTTGCATTAAAACTAAGAATTCTTTGCTTAGCCTTAGATCCTAAAGATTTTCTCATATATTTTTCCAAAAGTTTTAGAGTTTTATGTTGTTTATTTAAGTCCATAATCTATTGGGTTAATTTTTGTCTAAGATGTAAGACCTAGATGAGTCTTTTTCTTTTTTTTGTCTAGGAATGCCCACTTGCTCAAGTACCATTTGGAGAAAAAGCTATTTTGCCTCCATTGAATTGCTTTTGCAGCTTTTTCAAAAATAACCTAAGCATTTTTACCATTTCTGAGTTCTCCATTTTATTCCATTATTCTATGTGTCTCTTCCTTCACCAACATCCATAGTCATGATGACTATAGCTCTATACTCTGTAGACTGAATCCTTCCTGTTTTTTCTTTTTCAAATTAATTTTATCCATTTTTAGTTCCTTTGATGTTCCTTATAAATTTTAGAATAATCTTGTTTATATCTACTAAATACCTTGCTAGTGTTTTGATTAAGAGTTATGGTAAATTTGTATATCAATCTGAGTAGAATTGACATCTTTACTATGTTGAGTCTTCCAATTTATAAACACAGGATGTTTACATATTTAGATCTTTTATTTCTTTCCTCAGCAATTCATAGTTTTCTGCACACAAGTGCTGTACTTTATTAAATTCACAACTATTTTATTTGCTTTTTTGAGCTTACAAATGGTTGCCCAGTCATCTCAGAACTATTTATGAAAATGTCTGTTGTTTTCCCAGTAATTGGAGATGCTACATTTGTCATATACCAAATTTCCACATGTACTGACATGTACTTCCACATGTACTGACAATCTATTCTCTGGTCAATTTGTTTATTCATACTTCAGTATCGCACTGTCAAACATCTCTATGCCAACACTCGGTGTCTCATTTCCTTGCTAGAGAATGTAAACAAATGAACTGCCTTCTGAAGTATGGAGCTTGCTGGGAAGGACATGAGTCCAGGGGCCTGTCCTGTCTCACTTGCACTGGCATGTGACTTTGTCTCCTCAACGTTTAAAGGCTCAGTGAATTAGAAAGAGTAACAACATATGTCTCAAACATTTGTGAGGGTTAATTGAAGTAATATATGTGAAACTTCATTGTTAACCATTATTGTTATTAACATACACAGTGTAGCAATATATGATGGTGTTTAAGAGGTTAGGGCCTGTGATCAGGCAGAGATGGGTTCTACTGTCCTATTAAGTATCCGACCTTGAGCAAGGTAACTTAGCTTTTCTGAGTCTTAAATTTCTCATTCTGAAATGAAGATAATAATTGTAACAATATCATGAGGTTGTAAGGATTTATTATTAATATAATAATATATGTAAAGTACTTAACACAGTGTCTGACATGTAATTAGTGTTTGATTAATGTTAGAAATTTGCCTCTATTGATCTATAGATATCATTTACAACTTCTGGAGTGAAAGAATATTCCATTTCCAGAGACTCAAAGGTGTTTACAGACACTACTTTGCATACATATCACATTCCAAGAAACATTGACTTTGGTGAAATTCAGCATAGTTGGTAATCAGTTTCATTTAGAAATACATAAACAATTTGCTAAGGATGACCTTTAAAATTTTGTTTGTTTATTTGTTTGGCATCTTGTAGACACACTACCAGCCTCCGTTGGTCTGACTGTATGTGTTTAGTGGCATTCTCTCCTGATCTAGAACATGTATCAGATAGCTAGACTCAATTGTGTCAATGAGCCCTTCACAGACTGCATTCTTGGGGAGATGCTGCATGCTCTTAATTTTGAAAATTGCTTGCTCTACCATGGGTCATCAGTGCATTTTCATATTTTGGATCATAGACGTCGGCTCTGGACTTTCTAGAGGTAATTTATAGAAGAGGCTCCTCATTAGATGTGATTTGTGCTTTCTGCCTCTTTCAAATTGCTCTTTTCTGCACAGGATTAATTTTAAGGGAAACAAAACAAACAAGCTCAAATGTTTCTATTTTATAATGAGCTTTTCAGCTCAATGCAGACCTTGTTGTTATTGATTGTTCCTCAAAGATATTAATTTATCATCGGCTTAATTCTGTGTGGAGAATTCTCAATTATAATATCTTTCCTTACATACTTGAGAATTCTGAGATTAGATGAAACATGTATTTCCTGTCACGCCTTCATTTCTCCTAACGCCTTCTCTCCCAACCGTCTGCTTGGCTGACCATGGGCTATGTTTTGCAGTCTTTCCTATTGACCTCATGAAACTTATCCTTTATTAATACCCCATGGCATCCAACAACTTCAAGGTGATAGGAGAACAGGAACGGCATTAATAATTTACAATTGAATAACTAACTAGAATGGAACAGGCTATGTCCCTTCACTTCCTTACCCTCCCTCAGCGGCATGGAGGAATTGCCAGTGCAAAGCTAAATTGGGCAAGGGCACAGACTGGAAAGGCAGAGGTGAATCAACAAATCAGAGCGAGGAGGAAGTCAGCTGTGTTTTATGATTCCTGTTTTCTACCCAAAGAAAATGAAAGAACTCTTCATAAAACTATACACAAATAACAAGGGATCATAAAGATTATCTAGCTCTGTGCTTTCTTATTCAGATGAGAAAACTGAGGCTCAGAGAGGTAAAATAATTGGACCACAGTTATGCAGGGACCTAGTGGATGGTTCAGGGCTTTTCCCAGCACAAAATAGAGTCATTTTGAAGAGGAAATTTAAAGGAAGTAGCACGTGTTTTCACGATAAAATTTTCAAGTAGGTTTATCCTGGCAGAATTTTCAAGTTTGACACTTAATCATATTAGAGAGAAGAAAATGTGTGATGCCACTTGTAAACATTTCTGTTAAGATTCTCATTAAGACTGCATTGGTTTTCCTCTTAACTCCTAGGCACATGTGACACATTTAACCTGCCTGCTGGATCTGTAGGATCCCTCAAGCCCACATTGTATTTCAACTTGTCCCCTTCTGCACTTGATAAATGACACATATGTTCACACCATTCTGCTGAACTTTTTCATATACTGCCTTAAACAATTAACTTACACTTTATTTCTGTAAGAATCTCCCCAACTAAAGAACATCATCAATAGGGACAACACATTTTAATTCTTCTAACCCCACAGTCCCTAATTTATTATTTGTGCCGTGATACATGTGCCATACGTACACGTTCATCCACTAAGGAGTGCTTATTTTCATGAGTGTTTATGACTATTCTGCTTCTGACCCTGAATTACACTGGATATAGAAAAATAACCCACTTATCTGGGGAGCCTTCAGTTCGAGAAACAAATGAACCCATTTATGTACAAAGGTTTCCGGGGAAACCTTGTGTCAATGTAAAAATGTCCAAACCTAAAGAGAACTTTAATGAGTTTATTTCAGCCAAACTGATGACAATTGCTGGAAAGCAAAATCTCAACAGATTGAGAAAATGCTCCAGAGAATGGCAGTTTTGCAGTTTATTTTACACATTAAATTCAAAGGAGGAGATCTAAGGAGGGTTACATGAAATCATTGGTGGTAGATTAAGGGGGTGGGAGAAAGCAAAGCGGGGAAATCTGTGGGATTGGATAAAAAGTAAAATGGAGAGACACATACTTCTTTTACATGGTGGGTAATGATAGTTAATCATTAACATTAACAGCACATAGAGATGGTACTCAGGGAACAAGATACAATGAATCATTCTGTAGTCACCTGCTCTCGTGTGGTAGGTTTGTCCCCTGAGTGGTCCAGAAGAAGGGATTATTCTGACATTCCAAGGGTATGTTACATTAGATGCAAAAAGACAATACGCAGGCTCACTTAAGGTAAAGATTGACCTTTGTCAAGGAAGCTACAGGCCAAGGATGTGACTTTCCACCATGACCTGCTTTTAGTTAGGAATTCTTATGTTCAGACCGTCCTATGTTGTTACTGTCAGTCTCTGAGTTCATAGGCCCCGCCATGCATGCCTCCCCTGAGCTTGTCAGGTTTAGTGTGTGACTGCTTTTTCATCCACACTGACATCCTCTCTAGTATTAATGAATTATTTGCAGATTTAAAACTTCTGTGTTTACATTTGTGCCTTTTAATCTCAAGGCACTTAAAAGTTTGTGTGTGAAGATGTAACTGCTATTCTACTATCGATTTCTGAATTTTTTCATATTCAATTTGAGAAGGTAGCTAATGCAGGGGCAACTGAGTTATGGAACAAGTTCATTCCAAGGGACAATCTGTATTCTGATACACTAGGGAAACCTAAAATGCATTAAAATGTTTTCAATAAAGCCTAATGAATGCATCACAGTTAAAAATAATTGAGTCTGTCTGGATGATTGATTTGAACCACAGGGTAGACACTGGCAGCTAAGTCCCTTTTCTCTGTGTCCCAAACATTTTCCATGCAATGAAGATTAATTCCTTTTATTGTGTTGATGAAATAATAATATAGTCATAAAACATAACAGAACAAGTGGAAGTTGACGAAGTATGTGTTTGATTAATTGCCTTAAAAGATTATAGATGCTGACTGAAGTGGTTTTTTTTTTAATTTTTGTGTTTCTCAATACTGAGTTTTTTAATGTTTTAAAATGTAATGCAAAACATACATATTTAACAACCCCCAACTCTGAATGACAAGTGAAACACAAAATGCGTGCGCCAGAGTATTCACAGCATAACAAATCCAGTATCTGTTTAGAGCTTCAGGTTATGGCAGGCTGATTGCGTTGACTTGCCTACCAGCACAGGAGGATAATTGATAAAGCAACCTAGCATCGAAGGCCTGTGGACAGTCTCTTCTCAAGATGTCTGGTTTCTCTCTTGCAAATTAGAAGGTCTAGATTCCTCTAAGAAAATACAGAACCATTCTCAGTGACACTTGCACCTGCACTTTCTTAACCCTGGTTTCAACCTGGGTGGGCTTTGTCACAGGATCCTGTGAGGATCTTGTGGGTAAAAAGAGGGGACAGAGACTCAAGAATTGACCACTGCGCTGCATTCATTTGATGGAAGCAGCATCAATTAGAATTTGTGATTTTCAGAAACTTTTCTGTTCATGTTGCAATCCTCAACTGTCGTATGTAATTTTTCCTACCCATCTGAAGTTATTCAGTCTTTTATTCATTTATATTTTTCATTTTTTTACCATGTGATAGGCCCTGGAATATAGTAATTAATATGAGATGCACGATTGTTGTCCTCAAAGAATTTATAGCTTATTTAGAGAAGTAGACATTAACCATGTCATTTCAATAAACTGTGATGAATGTTACGATAGTGGGGAAATACGGTGCTATGGGAATAGACATTAGAGATGAGTATACCTAACCTCCTCCAAAAGGCTAAGGAAGACAGATCATTTGTAGATGGAGATGTTTAAGCTAAAATCTAAAAATGTAGAAGGAGTTAATAAAGCAAAGTGTTGTTATCTGAGCGTGGGCAGATAGCATGGCAGTCGTCTTCTACTTCTCTGTTATTCAAAAGACCTCATATTAAGGATTCTTATTTTAGTAATTCCGGACTAGCTTTATGAAAAACAGCCTCCCACAGAAAGCAGTTTCAAGCTAGGGACAACATATAAAAAGCAGTTTTTGAAGTCACTAGGAGAAGACAAAGGCAGAAAAAAACTTGAGAAGATTCACTCCTGAAAGAGGGAAACCTCACTGGGTGAGGTCTGTGATTTTACAGATATTGTCCTGAGAGCACATGGTGCTGGAAAGTTAGATCCCAAGCAGAAGACCTCGGTCTTATGTTAGAGGTGGTAGGGAATCAAATGGGGGGTATCCTTCATTTAGTCCTGTGATCTCCAGGGAGGCTGCCCCAAACCTGTTTATAAGATCTCAAAAACTAGGCTGACCCTTCAACTGCACATTTTCTGGGAAGATTACAAGATGCCCACTAAAAAGCAACAGATTTTCAGCTGAAAAATCTTTGCAAAATATTTCAGCTACTGCCCAATGCAAGAGATACAAAGTTTAGAATTTGAGTCCTATCAATTTGAGAAGTCTTAAAGAGACCTGCTTTCGTTTCAGGTTTAAGTGTTTTGTAGCCCTGTTACTCTGAAGATTAGATCCTGAGCCTGGTCCCAGCTTTCTCTGCCCTACCTTTGGAGGAGATGCAATATTCTTTGCATGTGACCAACAAAATCCTCTGGCTTTCACCCCTAGTTTTCAAATGGCTATAAACTGTCCTCAACTTTTTATTCACTTTTTCCAGAGCTCAATTTAGCTACCTAGTTCCATTGTACTTATAGTTACTATTTCATATTTCTCAAACCCTCATAAATTTCACAAGCTAGTGCGTTCTTTTCCATTAATATACCAACCCAATTCACCGTTGGTCAAAGTTCAGCATTTGGATCACCAGTTTTTGTAGAGACTATTTACGATTCACTTCCCACCACTAATGGGACCCCCCTTGCTAGCCTGGCAGCAAGTGACCCAGCTCAAAAATGCCATCTGATTGTTTGCTGTTCCTGACAACCTGGGTATCAACTATTGCCATTTAGAAGTATATTAGACAGAGTTTAGCATGCAAGATGTTTGGGAATGCCCTTGGGATCACACCTGTAAAAGAAAGGAAGAAGAAGCTGGATTTAATAGAGTAAGAAGTTGACTGTACTGCCTTAGCCAACTCTGACACTAGAAAGGCTCTTGAGAATCATTCACATTGGGACTAGATGGCCAGGCTTTTGTACACCATACACTATACTGTATACAGGCCACCCCAGGAAGGCCTGTAACTTGTAGAGTTTGCCTCTCTGCAGCTGAAGCAATTCCTGAAGGAACTTGCAGCTAACAGTTATCTAACAGCACTCCCCAAAACTGGGTCATCAGGTTCTCTCATCAAAGGGGATTTGGGTGGTTTATCACAGTATCCTTCATAATCCACCTATACTTTGGACGCTGAAGTGATAAACTTAATGTAACAGCCAACACTTTGAAAATGTCAGAATAGAAACTATAAAGAGGCTAGTTCTTTGAATCCTAGAAACATCTAGTTTAGGGATTTGTATTGGGATACTACACATATCTCATACTTGTAGACATTGTCAGCTGGATTTCCAGTTACTGAAAACTGAAAACATTTTAGCACGTGGGAGGGAGAGAAGGGCATAATAACCTGTTACAGGCAGAAGACACATTTGTGAAAAAGCCAGGATTGTGAGAAAATACACGTTTTGAAGAACTGAAACAAGTGTCGTATGGGTAAAGTACATATTGTGCAGTAGAGAGGGGAAAGAAAGAAAGCTGGAGAAGACAGCAGGGATGAAATCTTGAAGAACCTCTCAAAGTACATTGTGCAGTTGATTGTATCCCAAGGGCAAGGGGAAGCAATAGGAAAGTTTTAAGCAGAAAAGTGATATAATAAAGTTGTGCTTTTGAATGATCTCTCTAACCCCACTAAGGAGCTTAGCTTGGAGAGGCCAAGGCAAGACAGAAGGAGACCTTTTAGGAAGTAATTGCTGTAATCCTGCTGAAAGGGGCTTGAAGCAGGGTAGTAGCAGTGTGGATGGAAAAGCTGACTAGAGTAAGAGCTATTTAGAAGTCAGAACCCATTGCACCAATTGGCGACTAATTCAGTGGGGAAAAACTTGCAATTTGGGATAATTGTCCAGGTCCTGGCTTGGGCAACATATACTTGGGCACAGCTTGAGTTGTAGCTCAGAGGGATGGTACAGGCGCTGGGCTCTGGAGCCAGGCTCTGTGTGTACTTCCTGACTTTGGTACTTCCTAGCTGGTGCCTTTTACCAATTTTCACCATTCTGTGCTTCAGTTTTCCAATCTTGAAATGTTGTTAAATATATCTACCTTAGAAGCTTGTGTGAAGAGTAAAAGAATTAACACAAATAAAATACTGTCCATACTAACTTCCCAATAAATATTAGCTATTATTATTATTAGGGACCTCACTTTGGTTTTCCTGCTTGTGCTCCTTGTTTGCTGTTTAAACCTTGTCGATGTTGATACTTTCAGATCCCAATGTAATAACCCTACTCTGACTGTCGTTTTCTTCGTTCGTGATGACTTGCCTCGGCATTCCTGATGCCCTGGCCAGGTTCCACTGACTCCCTCTCACCATGCCAGTAGAAAAGCAAGTAATGTTGTAGGAAAAGAACATCCTGAGGACAGTTATTTTGATTTAAACCTGTACGTATTGAAAGTACTATGAGTTCAAACAATTAAGTTCATGAACTCATCCTAGAAAAAGTGCTGCATACCTCATTGCGGAATATCACTACGGTCACCTTGGAAGTAATTCCCTTGGGAAGCTGTGCTCTGATGCCAGCACCTAGTCCACCCTTCAAAGCAGTTTTGGAACTCTTTTTCTGGAACGGCCATCAGAGCTGTCATCATATTACCGTTGATGTCCTGAATGTCATCAAAATGTCTTCCTTTCAAAATTTTCTTTCTCGGGGCCGGCCTGGTGGCTCAGGCAGTTAGAGCTCTGTGTTCCTAACTCCAAAGGCTGCTGGTTCAATTCCCACATGGGCCAGTGGGCATTCAACCACAAGGTTGCCAGTTCGATTCCTCAAGTCCCGCAAGGGATGGTGGGCTCCGCCCCCTGCAACTAAGATTGAACAGGCACCTTGAGCTGAACTGCCGCTGAGTTCATGGATGGCTCAGTTGGTTGGAGCATGTCCTCTCAACCACAAGGTTGCCAGTTCGATTCCCGCAAGGGATGGTGGGCTGTGCCCCCTGTAACTAGCAACGGCAACTGGACCTGGAGCTGAGCTGCACCCTCCACAACTAAGACTGAAAGGACAACAACTTGAAGCTGAACGTCACCCTCCACAACTAAGATTGAAAGGAAATGACTTGAGTTGGAAAAAAGGCTTGGAAGTACACACTGTTCCCCAATAAAGTCCTGTACCCCTTCCCCAACAAAATCTTTGAAAAAAAAATTCCTTTCTCTTTGGGTAAAGAAAGAAGTCATTGGGGGCCAGATCAGGTGAGTAAGGAGGGTGTCCCAATACAGTTATCGGTTGACTGGCTAAAAACTCCCTCACAGGCAGCGCCGTGTGAGCTGGTGCATTGTCGTGATGCAAGAGCCATGAATAGTTGGTGAAAAGTTCAGGTCGTCTAACTTTTTCATGCAGCCTTTTCAGCACTTCCAAATAGTAAACTTGGTTAACTATTTGTCCACTTGGTACAAATTCATAATGAATAATCCCTCTGATATCAAAAGAATGATATCAACATCATTGCAATGAGTTCACAAACTTAATTGTCATATCTCGTATGTGCTATAATCGTACAGGCTGATCTTCAGTTGCTGAGCACCCTGGCACGTAGGACCAATTGGATCATCCTTATCTCCTATTTACCTCAGGCACCAGTGGAATTCAAGACTCTCATGTGATCCCACATGTGCACATCCTCATTCTTCTCTGTACTACGCCCAACCTTTCATCCTTCCTTGTCTTCCCAAGCTCTTAAACTGCACCCTCTGTGACTCAGAATTTTTTTTCAAGCCCCCGCAACTCCACATGCATTATCAAAACACATCCTCTAAATGTCCCTTTTACCTTCTTGTTCTGACTGAAACTGACTTGATCCAACACCATTTTACCTGCAGCATCCCAGGTGTAGATTTTTTTTTTCCTTCCACGATTCACATAGCTCGAGACCTAGGATTGGGGTAGGAGTCCCCCTTGCTTCACATAGACACTTTCAAACTGCCTTCCTACTTTCTCCTTCAAAACTCAATCCTGTATGTGTCATCAAATTTTACCATCTCTTACCATTCTTTTTACTTTCATTGACAGATATCTGAGTCACACCCTCTCCTTAATTTATAATTTCAGTATCTTGTTCACTGTCTCCCTATCAGCCACACTTTCAATATTAATTCTCAGTGACTTTAAAATAAATCTAGATGATCTATTGGTTCTTAACCTTATTAATGTTAAATTGTATACTACCATCATCTATGATACCTACCCCTATAGCAATCATCAATGACTTCATCCCACTAAAATCTTAGTTTAAAAGTCAATCACGTCCTATCCTTTCAACTCACTTATTCTAGTACTTAACCATTTCCATGGGAAACTCTTTCAATGAAAAGGTGTACTTATTAATAGTTTAGACAATCGACTTCACTTCTGGAATCACCCCCTTCCCTCCTCAATCAATTTCTCCCTCTTTATTGGATTCTACCAAAATTCCTAAATCTGTCTCAACTACATCTATGCAGTGCAGTAATAACCTACTTAGTTTCTCAGGCAAGAAGTCTGGATTCCTTTCTTTTCATCATCCTCTACATCTAATTCATCATTGAGGCCCAAGTCCCATATGGTGGACTTCAGAATACATTCTGAATCTGACTTCATTTCACTATCTCCAGTGTCATGGTTTTAATTCAAATACCTGTTATCTCTAGCGTGAACTGCTACAGTCTCCTATGAGGTCTTCCTGTCTCTGTTCTTGCCGTCTGCAGTCCATTTCCCATACTATCTTCAGACTTCTCTTAAGAATCACTTAGCACTTTGGGTAATCAAAAGATTAGTCAGGCCATATCTCTCCACTGCTATTAACCCTTAAATAACCTCCAGTTATACAAAAAAAAAAACAAAACACACACACACACACACACAAAAAAAAAACACCCTATTTATTAAGGTATATGAACTTGCCCTTGTCCAGTTCTCCAATCCTGTCTTCACTAACCCTTCACTAGTTAGTTAACCATAGTAACCTTCTTTCTGTCTGTCTAATATGCCATTCCAAGGACTTTGCATTTGTTCTTTCTTTTGCTGATTATTCAGATTTCAAATTTAATGTCACTTGCTCAAAGAGGCCTTTCCCAGTCAACTTAGCTAAAAGAGTCACTCGCCCACTCCCACCTCTGCCTCAGTGTTATTGTTGTATTCTATCTGCTGCACATGACTGCTTGGTTCTCAACATTCTCTTATTTATATTGTCTCCCTGCCCCCTTCATCACACACGTAGTACAGATACCTCCATAAATTCCTTCAAGCAGGATTTCCCCAATCCCTCTCTTTCTCCTTCTGTCTCTTCACTGCTGAATCACTGGCACCTAAATAATATTTGAATTTGACACACATTGCTTGTGATCAGTAAACATTTGTTGAGTACCTGAATGATGACGGGCTGATATTGAAGCCCTGCTATTAAAAACCTGTACCACTGAGACCTTGTGTTCATACTTCAGAAATTAGGAAGAGGGATTAAACTAAACTTGTGTTTTTAATAGAGGAACAAATTAAGTCTCCAGATTTAAGCAGAGGCAGAGATAATGAATGAGCTCCACAGAGGAAATACAAGATAGATAGAAGCCACAGAGACATAGAACAGATACATTTGAGACTTTACTGTAGATATCATTCTCTTCTGCCTTTTCACTTATTATTACAAGTACTTTTTCACATCATTAAAAAGTCTTTGTAAATATATATTCAATTGTTGAATAATATTCCCTTTTCTATGGAGGGATCATAATTAATTTAACCATTTTATTGCTCGTTAACATTTATTTTTTTAAATTATTTTTTCTTCTATAAATAAATATGCTTATATATTAGTATTTTTCAACATTTGTGACTATTTCCTTAGTACGAACTCTTAGAAGGGGAAAAGCTACTTTAAAAGGGATAAATGTTTTTAATGATACCAAGACTTACTACTAAATAGCTTTCTAATATTTTTATGTGATTTATATTCACATAGTCTATAAGAGTAATGATTTCATAGCACCCTCCAACATTAACAACATTTATTTTATTCTTTGTTCACTTATAAGCAGGAAGTTAATCTCAATGTTTTCAGTTGCATTTCTATGATTACTAGAGAGCAATAAATATTTCAGATATTTGCATTATCTCTTTTGTATTTCATACCCCTTGTATATTATAATTTCTCCTTTTGGTCTTAGTGATTGTCTCATCAATTTGTGTGTAGTTTTTATATATTAAGTATGTAACTGTTTATTATGTTTGCTTTAAATACTTATCATAGCTGCAGATTTTAGAAAGCATGTTTAACCTAATGTCAACAATATTAGAGGCTGTAAAGGCAAAAGAATAAATCTAATTCTAAGGTAAGGTAGAAAAATACCTTCCTCCAGGAATAGAATGTGGTCAAATTTGGCCCAGTTGTGAAAACTAAAGCAAAGTGAACTAAGGATTTGCCTGAATAGAGTTCAAGTGGAGTGTAAATGGCTCAGGATTTTACAGGATCAAGAGGAAGTAACACTCAGTAAAGAAAGCTGCCCAGACTGAGTGTGTTAATTTTCCTAGAAAAACAAGGTCAGTCATGGCTGAGAGACCAGATGCAGAGTGTAAAGCAGCAGTTTATCTTTTGTGAATTAAGGATTAGACCATCTTTGATATCTTAAATCCTTTCTTTTCCAACCTATAGCCTTTAACCTCACATATCTCTCCTCTGAAGCCATAAATATTAAGGAAATCCAAACAGATATTTTAAAATCTCATGTCTAGAGAGAAGTCGGGGGGAAAGGGCAGAGATGCTAAAGAGAACAGAATTGAATTCCAAGACTCCTGTGAAGCCAGGGAATTAAAAAAAATATCCCTTTGAAGAGCATTTTGGTTATGGGAGAGAAAAGAGAGACAGCTGTGGAGACAAAGTTAGCAACGAAACAGCGGGAGCAAGGAGTCAACCCAACCTTAGACCCATTTTGGTCTCTCTTTTCCTGGTTTATTGCATAAATACACTAACAACCAAAGGAAAGTCTACAAAACCCAAACATCTGGGATGAGGAGAATCTCTATTTTCCTTACAAAAATTATGCTCTTTGGCACATGTGCGGCTTCTCAGTGCTCTAAGCCAGCTGTGCACCCCAGGAACAGGCACAGACATAGGGACCCATGCCTAGTGGGTATGCCACGTTTCCTGACTTGAGTCAAGCTGCTTGAAATGGCACTGATGGAAAATGTCCTTATTAACACCATTACCATGCCACTAACCTGTTTTCTTTTCATTTGATCTGAAATTTATTATATTAAACCTATTAAACATGTTCCCGAAATACATTGCCACAACAGTGTCTTTCTTTTTCCAAGCTCACGTGCACATACAGATCCAATTGCCATTCAGCAATGGGAAGAAAAAAAAATAGCCTTACTTATCTCCCATTTTTCATTTATTCAGATTTCCCTCAGGCTTTTCAATGTTACCCAGAAGAACCTGCCTTGCTCTCAGTAATTCTGTTCTTTTAGGATCATGAAAATCGGCTTTAGGTTGCAGTACCTGAAAAGGCAAAAGAAAAAAGCCTGCTTTGGTTATCCCCAAATCAAAACAGTTCACAAAAAGGGAAAAATTTTGTTTGCATGAACACTTTCCTCTTCTCAAAGTCTATTTTTAAAAAGTTCTTAAATCTTGGAGCCATTTGTCATCCCTACTCCCCACATCAATCCTCCTAGCATGTTCCCATCCCCTTTTCTAGTCCATCCCAATCTCAGCCATCTTGAGTGCCTTCCGACACATTTTCAACATCAAAGCAGTCCTCCACAATAGCCACTGTGTTTCAGCGTCACAGGAGGCCATCTGAGCATCAGTCGTTCACCTTACCTTAGTCAACAAACTAATTAGAATCTCTGTTGCAATAGGAAAATACAAAGGCTCATTCACTCTCTCACACTTTTCCAGAGAACAAATACAACCTACTTTTTCTTAGTTATTTTTAAAAAATCTTATGTGTATTTTTAAAGAAATTTATAAATTTCATAGTTATTACTTATGACAATAATACATTTAAAAATCTGTGTAGTTATTTCCTCCTTTTTAATTTCTATTTGGTAGCTACTTCCATTTTCTCAATCATCATTTTGTTTATTTGCATTGTCTCCCTCTTTTTTCTTGGTTAGTCATGACAGAAGTTTATTTTAATAATCTTTTGGAAAAATCAGTTTTCCATGTGTTAATCTTCTGTGTTGTTCTTTTATTGTCTAAATTTCATTGAATATTCTCTTATCTCTATTTTTTTTCTTACTTCTTGTCTTTTTGGGTTTAATTTTTTTTCTCCCTAACCTCCTGAATTGAGTGCTAACTTCACTAATCTTCCATCTTTCTTTTACATAATAAGTGGATTGATAGCTCTATATTCCCCTTTAAGTATGGCTTTAGCTCTGTCCCACACATTTGAATTTTAATGCATTTATTGTCATTCATTCTAAATATTTCTTAATTTTCTTTAATATTTCCAAAGTTTCACATTGTCATTTGCTTTCATTGGATATATCATTTTCTTTTAAAGATTGTATGTTATGATATTAGACTTTTCCTTAAGATCTACTATCTTTCTAATCTACCCCAAGCAAGCAAAATGTATCAATATTTATATCTTGCCTCTTACAAGATAAATATTTGATTATACTCTTGTGTTTGTTCTCAAAATGTGTCTTTGTAAACACTATTATAAATAATTTCATATATATTTCTGTGTCCTTATTATAATAGAATCTAAGATTATGTGGCTAATTTCCTCCATATTCTTTTAGTTTCAGTATTTACCGAGTGTAGTTCCAGATCGAAATATAGTCTATAAATCTCTATGAGCCTATCTCTTCTATCATAAAAAACATAATTTGTAGACAATTTTTTTTTTTTTAATAAATTACATGTTTCATGATTCTCCTTCAGGGCAATACCTCTTTGTAAGTCTTTCATATAGTTGTAAATCTTTGTTTAATGAATAAACCCAAAGAATATGTCAAGTGGATGTCCAGATAGTTACATTCATCAGTCCTATTGACAACCTGCCAAAGATAGTTTTCTGATACATATTAAGAAAATGTATATTTCCTCTCTCTGACTTTTCCTATTCATATAATTTCACACACACACACACACACACACACACAAACACACACACACACACACACACACACACACACACACACACACATACACACACATCTTTCTTCTCCACCCAATGTTTACTAATATTTTTCTGTCTTGAGGTTCATGGAATCCAGTACATTTTATACACACATATGCACATGTATATTTTCCTTGGATTGTATCTGAATCTTTTCATTTAATTATCCAATAATTCTTTCAACTTATATTTGTTGATTGCCTTCTATGTGCAGAATGCAAGGGTGGGAGTAGGTTTACAATTATGTATCAGCTGGTCTGAGAAGCCTTAGTAAAAGGGGACATTTGAGCCAAGACATATGGAGATGAAGGATTGAACCACTCATATATCTGGAGGAGTAGTGTTTCAGATACACAGCACAAAAGAGCAAAAATCCTTCCAAAAACTTGCCTGGCAGGACCATAAATTGGCCAATCACTTTGGAGAAAAGTGTCATTATCTTCTAACATTGCACATTTGTATGCATTGAATCTGGCAATTCCTTTCTGAGATCTACAACCAAGATGTCACAGGCCCGGAGACATGTTGAGAACGCCAATAGAAATACTATCCAAAGAACAGAAAACCAGCAACAACTCAGTAGTCCATGGAGAGATAGGTAAATTCTGTTATATTTACACAGTGGAGTGTTATAAGGTAGTGAAAATGATGTAACCATCTATGTGGATAAACCTTAGAAACAAAATTGAATTAAAAAAATAAAAAGTCCCTCAGAAGGCTACATAGTATGAGTCTCTTCATATACTATGTTTCCCTGAAAATAAAACCTAGCCAGACAATCAGCTCTAATGTGTCTTTTGGAGCAAAAATTAATATAAGACCCGGTCTTATTTTACTATAAGACCAAGTCTTTAATATAATAATAATTAATATAATATAATATAATATAATATAATATAATATAATATAATATAATACTGGGTCTTATATTAATTTTTGTTCCAAAAGATGCTTTAGAGCTGATGGTCCAGCTAGGTCTTATTTTTGGGGAGACATGGTATTTAAAAACAGGCAGAACCCTTTACTAGGTTAAAAAGACCAGGAGATTGGAAGGCAAGGGACTAATAAACACAAAATTTAGTGTTTCA